>NW_006921337.1:36396-445086 GCF_000392275.1 Phaeoacremonium minimum UCRPA7
GGGGGGGGGGGGGGGGGAAATTCGCCTCCACGCCTCCTTTTTGCACCTGTATTTTATTCATTAGGCGAGGATGGATTCGACGAGTATGACGCGAGGTGGGAAAAAAAATAAGAATAAAAAAAGTATTGCGGGATTCGAATCAGAGCTTATTTGATTCTATTGGGTATAGGTTAGACCAGTACCCAGCTACTCGTTGCACAGCGACGTGTGTGTGAGCCAAGATGATTCTTTACCGACTCCCCCCGGAAGGGTGACAGATTTTTGCCAAATTTGAATATATATGTGCTGCTAGAATGGTTGGTGCCTAGATGGGACGAACATGAAAGCCAAAGCATGAGCTTGAGTAAACAGTGCGTGTGGACGAGTCGACATGTCCATCCCCCCCCTCACCAAATCCTTACCCTAAGCTTACCACAGCAATCACTACATACTCGAACCCAGTTTGGAGTCTAAGGCTCATATATACTTATAATGCCACTTGTAGACAGCAATCAAGACTTCCTATAGACACTCTGGCTTAACGGTCTGACACCCGACGATGCAGCGGTGCTCAACCGACACTCAGACCATGTCTAGTCAAGCAGCAACGAAATGAGGTGCCCAACGGAGCTGGAAAAGCATTTGCACTGCAATATTCACTAAGTTGATAGAGATACCTATTTCGCACTCGCGATCACAGGCCCATGTTGAGTCTGTGAGACTTTGATAAAGTTCACTGGAAATATTGGTTCATCAAATTGTGAAGGAAAACCAGACAATGTTGTGCATCGCTTGAAATGCACGAGCAACATGTTGGTGAGGAAGAAGAATGAAATGATATCAAACAGGGACTAACATGATGCACTGATTCTTCGTCACGAAACAATCATGGTTTTGACGGTAGTAAAAGTAATCTATGCCGGCTCTGGAGTAGCTGTGGTGGATGATCTTTCATCTAGCATGTCTTGACCATCATTGCCTTCGTTGTCAGGTTTCTCGATGGGTACCAGTGCTCGGTCGTTGCTCGGTCTCTCAAAGGGCACGAGGGCTGTTCGTTTGGCATGTCGTACCATTTTGCGGTGTGAACGACCTCGGATATGCTTGTCCCATAACTCTTCAGTTAAGACTGTCATGTTACAGACCTCACATGTCCTGCGGCAGGGTGTGGCCTGCGAGCTAGAGGCAGCTTCAATCTTCGAGGAAAGAACACCTCGCGCAGTGTCAGAAGTTCCAGTTGGATCCGGCATATCTTCGCCGTGTAGAAACTGCCGTGTCAACTCCAGGCCCTTTTGTGCCACATGTTCGTTCCAGTGATCAATATCGGTGCTGTCAAGCACGTAAAGCTGCTTTAGCATGTCCTCTTGCTTTAGTAAAGGGAGAGTCTTGAAGGTGATCCACCTAATTTGGCCTTTGGCATAGTGTCTCGTGGCCGTTTTCATGCTCTCGAGCCCAGCCTTCCTCAGCTTTTCAAGCTCTAAGGGGTCTTCACCGGTTTTTAGACCCTTCAAGTATGGCTCAAACTGTTTGAAGCCTATAGACTGCCATATACCTTTTGACAGGTCGACATTCTCGCCACTTTGCAGTCTTTCTTGCAGACGATCATAAATTTCTGCTGTCTCAGCCATGAGACCTCTATCAACCATCTTGTCCACTCGCTTATCAAGTCTGGCTTTTAGAATGTCTGGCTTGGAGTATACCCACAATAGCAGGGCTTGCCATGGTGCGCTTTCTCTCTTATTTGGAATGGCTGTCTTGGTCGCCTTTTTCTGTTCTTGCTCTGCATAGATCTCCGACGCACGTCTGCCAGAAGTCAGGAAAATTTCGAGAGAGCGGCGGATCTTCCGTCTATCATTTGGATGCCAGCGGTCTGCCATCGCCGGGTCCACCTCACGCAATTTTGCGAGTATAGCATCCGTCGGACCGTCCAGGATCGGGTATTGGACTGCAGTATCTGGCATGGAAGTGGAGTCCTCTGCCACGCCGTCTCCTTCTACAAGAATGTCTTCAAACAGTAAACTGTTGGTGTAGTAGTGTGTTCCGCCCACGACAATAGGTAATCGGCCCCTGCTCCTAATCTCGCGGATAATTTTGCTGGCCTCTCTTTTGAAAACTCCCACAGTCCATGTGTCCTCATCTAGACCAATATTCCCGAGAAGATGATGGGGGATCGAGCGTTGTTCTTCTGGCGATATCTTATTTGTGATGATTGGTAGGCCCCGATACATCTGCATAGCATCCGCATTGATAATTTCGCCATTGTACTGGCACGCGAGTTCAACGGCAAGCTGGTGAGTCAAATCAGTGCTTTGGACATAGAAAATACGAGAATAATTATGTTTACCTCTGATTTACCGGTTCCTGTGGCTCCCAACACAACCAATAGTGGTTGAGAGGGTGGTATACGCCTCGACATCATGGAAACCAATTTGCAGATATTGACGTAAATAGGGAACATAGCATGATCTATAGCTCATGACATAGTCATAGGCATAGATCTAGATGTAAATCTGTTTCTGGGAGACAAGAAGGTTGTCTAGCATCCATGGTCTCCGAAAAGTTTTTTGCTCAATATTGATTTATACTACTGCCGAGTGCGACGGGAAGTCGCATCGTCCAGTAGGCGGTGGTTGATGAGGTACCAGAATTAAGGTAAGGAAAGTCGCCGCATTAAAGAATGACAGGGGTCTTGAGCCACACTCCCACTGAGGTGGATCGGGTCACGTGCAAGCTACGGGTGTTTGGACAGATCACACTTCCATTTTTGACAGATCGCTCCCAACCAGGACGCCTTCCATCTCCTTCCCTTAACCCCCATCTCCCCCGACTTCTCTCCTTTAAGTGCGGGAGCGTTTCCAGCTCAATTCATCTTTTCCTTCTTTCGCATGGTTGTTTAGACCACTTCTTCTTCAACATCAGCCAAAATGAGTAGCTGTAAGTCTTCCCCTGAGCGCGTGCCGCCATCGCGACGACTGTCAAGCAGAGCTGTTGGAGCTCCCAGCCTCCCAGCTTGTCAAGCTTCACTTCAGATTTCGAATCGCAATTGATCGCCCAAGCTAACCTAACGGACTGCAGTACGGTTCCTCGACCTCGTCAAGCCGTTTGTGCCGTTCCTCCCTGAGGTTCAGCAGCCGGAGACCAAGATTCCCTTCAACCAAAAGTTGATGTGGACTGGTCTGACGCTGCTGATCTTTTTGGTGATGAGCCAAATGCCGCTGTACGGAATTGTGTCGTCTGACACGTCGGATCCTCTATATTGGCTGCGTATGATGATGGCAAGTAACCGGGGCACCTTGATGGAGCTTGGTATCACGCCGAT
This sequence comes from Phaeoacremonium minimum UCRPA7, assembly GCF_000392275.1. NCBI lineage: Eukaryota > Fungi > Ascomycota > Sordariomycetes > Togniniales > Togniniaceae > Phaeoacremonium > Phaeoacremonium minimum. The sequence goes on from NW_006921337.1 coordinate 39,692, forward strand.
TATCTCCTCCGGAATGGTCTTCCAGCTTCTGGCTGGCACCCACATGATTGACGTCAACCTCGACCTCAAGTCCGACCGCGAGCTGTACCAGACAGCTCAGAAGCTCTTCGCCTTCATCCTCTCTGCTGGTACTGCCACGGTCTATGTCTTCACCGGTCTCTACGGCCCCCCTTCTGACCTCGGTGCCGGTATCGTCTTCCTGCTGATCCTTCAGCTGGTTGTCGCTGGCATGATTGTCATTCTGCTTGACGAGCTCCTGCAGAAGGGCTATGGCCTTGGTAGCGGTATCTCGCTCTTCATTGCGACCAACATCTGCGAGTCCATCATGTGGAAGGCTTTCTCACCGACCAGCATCAACACTGGACGTGGCCCGGAGTACGAGGGTGCTGTCATCGCCTTGTTCCACCTCTTGATGACCTGGCCTAACAAGCAGCGCGCTCTTCAGGAGGCTTTCTACCGCCAGAACCTCCCCAACATCATGAACCTGCTGGCCACCCTCCTGGTCTTCGCTGCGGTTATCTTCCTCCAGGGCTTCCGTGTCGAGATTCCCGTCAAGTCCTCCCGCCAGCGTGGCGCCCGTGGTTCTTACCCTGTCCGCTTGTTCTATACCTCCAACATGCCCATCATGCTGCAGTCTGCTCTGTCCTCCAACATCTTCCTCATCTCTCAGATGCTCTATTCTCGTTTCTCTGAGAACCTCCTTGTCCGTCTTTTCGGTGTCTGGGAGGCTAAGGAGGGCTCCTCGCAGCTGTCTGCCGTCTCTGGCCTGGCCTACTACATGTCTCCTCCCCTCAACTTCAAGGATGCGCTCCTCGATCCCATTCACACCGCTGTCTACATCGCCTACATGCTTACTGCCTGCGCCATCTTCTCGAAGACATGGATTGAGGTTTCCGGCTCTAGCCCTCGTGACGTTGCCAAACAGTTGAAGGATCAGGGCCTTGTGATGGCTGGTCACCGTGACCAGAGCATGTACAAGGAGCTGAAGCGCATCATCCCCACGGCTGCGGCCTTTGGTGGTGCCTGCATCGGAGCTCTCTCCGTTGCCAGCGACCTTATGGGAGCACTTGGCTCCGGAACCGGTACCCTCCTAGCAGTCACGTAAGTCGATCAATATATCCCGAAAATGGAGACAATACTAATTCTTGTATAGAATCATCTATGGCTACTTCGAAATCGCCGCAAAGGAGGGCGACCTCTCTGGTATGAAGGGGATGATTATGGGCTAACACCTTTGACCTTTCCCGGAAACTCAGGGGATGATAATATCTACAGGTACGACAGAGTCGTATCTTGTGTATTTAATACCAAACAAAAGTCATCCAGGACGGGGGTGTGCTTGTTTTAAGTATTGGTGGTGGGCCTGGGATATGCATCTACGGGTATGGTCTGTCTTCACTGAAAAGCAAATAAGCGGAGAGGAAAGCGCTCTAGAATCTGGCCTAGAAAAGTTGTATGATAAACCATTTGTCATCAATTAAAAAATGAAGTCTTATATCGGCGACCGGCCCTTGCCAACTGGGCGCCGATGTTGACGTTGGAATTAAGAGCCCTTGCGCCGTATTCGAAACAGTTACAAAATGCACTTGTCTACGGCCGATGGCCGACACCGGGGCTTATTGTCTTGTAGCCGCCAAGCCATGCACCCGGCCGGAGGTTTGTACCGGCAAGCTTATTGATGATGAACTCACAATGGTGATCGGATGACGCAGAGGATGAGAAGGTTCCACCTATTAGTCCTTCTCCTCCTCACAGATCACTGACTAATGGGGCCTCCTATCTCATGATCTTCACGCAACTCCTTGACTTAATTTGCTGTTAGGAGCCTGAGGACATCGACGTTTTCCAGATTGTCCTCTTCGCACCAAATGAGACCTAGGACCGCCAAAGACAGAACTTTGTGCAGGTGGGCTGGGAGCAGACTGGCACGAGACCAGTGATCAAGGGGTCCCCAATGTAGCACCCAGAACGGACTGTATGCATGGCACTTTCTGCTGACCGTTTGATGACCTCTGAACGAGCAGCCATCATGCAGGCAAGGTCTGGGATGACAGGGCGTTCCCCAGGTAGCTTGCTTGCTTATTCCATCGGGCCGCACGGCTCGTCTGATTTGTCAATGGCGAGGAGGGCTCTGGTGGGCGCCACCCCGCATTGCATTGCGAGAGGTCGGCCCTGAGAAGGCGACATCGATAAGACCACGGGCCCAGCCCGAGGCCGTGTTGCAGTGTGCAGTGTGCAGTGTGCGGTGGGCCGCCCGGCTCGNNGGCTCGATGCAGGTGTGCTCTGTGTGCGGTCGGCAGGTAGGGTATGGTAGGGGGTTGATTTGATGCGGCTACAGCGCCGAGAAAATGGGCTTGATGTCCGCCGCGTGAGTCACATTGACTGCAGTCAGTGGTCTGTAGCAGCAGTATATGCCGGTCCATTAGTCCCGGACGCCCGCTGGGAAGGGGCCTGTCTGTTTGTAGGATTTCTGCATAGAGTACCAACTCTGCTGTAGGTAGGATAGAGAAGGTCGAAAGAGGGGAGTGTGTTCGATGTGGGCACCGCTGTGACAGATCAAGATGTTTTGGGAAGGTGGATGCATTCTGCCCCAGTCTACGGGCTTGCTAAGAGCCCTAGTAGTAGGGCTACTCTAATGTAGGACGAGTGTCGGAGACAGAGCATGCCATTATCACGACAAAAGCAGAAGCAGCAGTCCATGTGCAGTAGCAGGTTGGACGACTGCTGCAGGAGGCTGGCATCCTCATCGCAGTGTCGGGCGAACGTCGACAGTGGAGATTCTAATACGTGAATGCTGATTGATTAGACGGTTGGGATCCATCTGTAGGGTCTTTCAAAGACTCCATTCAGTGTCGCTCAAGGGGGATGGAAGAGACTTTGACAAATAGCAGTGGGTGTTTATGTACTGTATGTGGTGGGTAGTTTGGAGAGGTAGAAGGGGGGAAGATACCTAGGTATAGGTAGGTAATGTAAGTAAAGCGCCGTATAACGTTAAGCTATCTCTTTGCTGCTGCAGAAGCAGATTTCTCTAGTGTAAAGCGCGAGTTGTCCCGCTCACAACTACTCGCCTAACGCCTCTGTACGGAGGTCTTCGAATCTTCGATGCGAGGAGCTGGAGAGCCGTCGCTTGACTCGACGGAAGGGAAAAAGGCTGGCTGCTGGTAATTTCACCGACTGGAGGACGGACTACCTACTACCTACTATGCGCAGTATGTAGGGGTCCGCCTGGAGGCGCTTGCTGGGGCTCTGGCAACTTTGACATCATCTGTCCTGGGGCGATGGAAGCAGCTAGAGCAGCGTTTACGCAGTATGCGAGCCGAGTGGGGGACTGCCCCAGTCCAGAGCCTGCAGAAGTACAGTGCTAATGCAGTGGCAGCATGGTAAATTGGAGCCAACATTGAGTCCGCCCCGGCGTCTGGAAGAGGCAATAGCAATCAGGTGAATGGGGGGAATGGCATTGCACACTGCAGAGGAGAAATTGAGGAATCGCGCAAATACACAATACGGATTGAAAAGTGGTGGTTAGCGTTATAGCGCGAGGAGCAAAGGCAATGATGGAACCAATACTTGCTACATATGTATGTATGAATGAATTCGGTCGATGCATGCACGAGAATTGCCTGCGTCAGATAATCACTTGCGCCATATCAATTACATGGGTATGCCCTGACCTGGCAAAAGTACAGTAAATATCCCATCAGATAAGAGAAAGGGAAAAGCTGGGCGCGAGATATTCATTATTAGGTCATCCCTCTGTGTCCCTCTCGGCGCGGCTCCCTTCCATCCCATCCCTACCTAGGTACCTTGGCTCGCTTGGGTAGTGAAGGGCTGCCCTTCAGGGTTGTCTTCTCTTACTGCACAGTACCTTCTCTTGCTCTTATCTTATCTCGGCATGCGAAGGTCAAGGCAGCATCGCGAATGCAATGCAAGCGATTTAAGACACGGCAAGCTTGCTGTGCTCGTATATCTCCTAGCCGAGCCCAGACAATTGCAAGTCTTCATACCTGAGTGCTGCCCTGCAGGCATGCAGACATAACATTGGACTGGACACATCGCGCCCATTACTATTATTATTAGATCTAACACAATCTAACACATGCCCGTCTTTCTTATTGTATTGTGTCATGTCGTCGTGATGCATGTATGTATATGGTATGTATGTATGTATGTATGTAAGTACTGCATGTTTTATCCCACCGCATATCTACCTACCTACATTTCTACACGAGTACCTGCTGTGCCTATCACACCTTTTGCTCCATTGGCTTTGACAATGCTACCCATTAAGTTACCTAGACTGACAGGGGCCTGTATTGCCTATCTTGTCTTTAATACAAGTACCTACATACGTTCCGGACTATTGCGATAAAGTATCACTCTCCGCCTCCCCCAGACCAAGGGATGCCGGTGGTCTGATTAGATGGTGGTCACAACAGAGTCGTCATTGACATTGGAGGTGAGGTCGCTGATCTGGTGCACGCAATAGCACGCTCAAGGCATGCTATCCGTAGCTATCGGCACCTTTCTATCTACCTAGGTAGGTCCACGACTCAACCTGCCCTGTCCTGGCCTGGCCTGGCCTGGAAGCCCTCCCCGCCCCCCCGGGCGAACCTGAACCGGCGGCGTAGTGCGTAGGGATCGTGCTTGTGTGTGCTGCTGGTGCTGCCCCCAGGAATTGTTAGCAGGGTTACTTAGGCAGTGCTACGCAAGCTTGGAGCTTGGGTACTCCATTAGCTAGGGTGTGCCGCTTAATCAGGTCAGAGAGCCTAGTGGACCTGTAGGAAGTCTCGGCGCAACCCACCAGGACTTATCAGATGGGATACCAGTCGAGCAGCGTAGTGGAGTGAAGTGAAAGTGTAGTACCTAGGTAGCGTCATAGTAGAGGTTACTTTAGGTCCAAGTCAGGTAGGTAGTGTAGAAGACCCGCATTCCTCGCTACTGGGCACTGGATTGACACACCGCAAAGATTCCGCGTCTTTCCTCCAACAACTTTTCCTGCTGTCACGATCATCTGCTGTATCTTGCTTCTCTTCTTCCCCCAGCTGTGCAGCTGTTCCATGTTCGAGTGGTTCCCGGGGGGAAAGCACCTCATCATTGTCAAGCAACGAGCCCATCTCCGAAGCCGCTCGTTACCCCAATTCGCCTGGACGCACGGCTACCCAGAGGCGCAAATCCTCCCGAGGAGCGCGCGGGGCAATCAATCATGGGCTTCGCGTCTTGCCAGTGGCCCATCTGGCAGGTCGACGACCTGACATTGTGCTTCCAGCAGGAGTAAGCAGAGCTGACATCCCAGAAACCCCCCTCCCAATGAGACATCTTGTGCTAACCTGCTACAGCTATCTCAAAGTGCTGCTGCCAGTGATACTTATATCTCTGTCCTTCCTCGCCCTCGTGCTTCAGAATGTCCGCCGAGCTGTCAAGATAAAAAAGGAGGACGGCTACACGCCGGTGCACGCCAATGGAGATGCTGCACGAGCCCACACGGAGCTGCCTCCGGAAGAGGAGCCAATTGACGATTCTGATGATGAAGGGTTGACCATCAGTGGCAACCTGGGCCGACTCGCCCTGGCCAAGACAACCACCAAAGGTTCCATCGTGCAGGCGGATGCGCCCATCGGCAAGACCTTGTCTATCGTCGCCGAAGAGGTTCTGGTTCTTGGTATGGTCGTTGTGAACGCAACTGCACTTGCTACCGGCTCCTATGGCGAGACCTCTCTGGCTTCCGCAATCGGCCTCGTCGCCTGGCTCTATGCATTGGTGCTCGTGACTTTGCGCCTTGTTCTCGGAAATACTCAGAGACGAGTCCCAGGCCTCTGGAACCACACCGCCGTCATCTACGGCTTCCAATGGCTCTTCGTTATCCCTATCTTTCGATCGGTCCTGATTCACCCAAGCTCGAAACTTACGCAAGTTCTCGTTATCATCGAATTTGCTTTCACAACAGTGCTGTTTGGTATTGCCATCACAACCAGAAAGGGAAACAAGGTTATCTTGTTGGAGTGGGAGGATGGAATCGAGCCGTCTCGCGAGCCATTGGCTTCCATCTTTTCCGAGTACACTTTCTCCTGGGTTGACTCCCTGGTCTGGCAGGGATATCAGGAACCCATGGAAATGCCCCATGTGTGGAACTTGGCACCAAAGGACAAAGCCGCTGCCGTTCTCGCAACCTATCGCCAGATCAAGAAGACGACAAACCTCGCAATTCACCTCCTATCTTACTTCAAGGGCATGCTCCTTGTTCAGACTGTTTGGGCTATGCTGGCCGGGGTCTTCACTTTTGCACCGACTATGCTTCTGAAAGCCATTCTAGAATACGTTGAGGACCCATCCCAAGCTCCGCGCAATGTCCTCTGGCTCTACGTCGTCCTTCTGCCGGTTAGTGACCTGCTAAAATCCATTGCTGACAATCAGGCGCTGTGGATCGGACGAAAGATCTGCATCAACATCCGCGCCATTCTGATTGGAGAAATTTACGCAAAGTCTCTTCGTCGCAAGGCCGCCGCTGGAAAGGACTCTGTCCTAGGAAAGACAGCGCAAGATAAGAAGGAAAGTGAAGAGCCGAAGGGGCTTGTTGCGAAGATTAAGCGCGTACTCCGACTCGAGAAGAAACAAGACCAGAGCAATGGGGCCCCAGCCGCCGATGGCGCGGATGGTGCGAAAGATAAGGACAAGAAAGAGGACAATGACGAGCAAGCGAATCTGGGCACTATTATCAACTTGATGTCTGTCGACAGCTTCAAGGTGTCCGAAGTCACGGCGTATCTCCATTTCTTGGTCGCATCGGCTCCTACACAACTGATAGTCTGCATCTTCCTCCTATACCGCGTCATGGGTTTGAGTGCCATTCCTGGTTTCATCATCATGGCGCTCCTTCTTCCGGTTAATATTTTCTTTGGAAAAGCCTTCAACAGCAGTCAGAAGAAGATTATGGCCGCAACTGATAAGCGAATCCACATCACGAACGAAGTTTTACAGAATATTCGTATCATCAAGTATTTCGCATGGGAGCAGCGATTCAGCGAGTTAGTCGACGAAAAGAGAAGGGCAGAACTGGCAGCACTACGGAAACGATTCATTATCTGGGCCTCTGCTGTAGGCGTGTGGCTCAGTGTACCAGTCCTCATCACCTTCTTCTCGTTCTTTGTTTATACGGTCATCGAAAAGAAGCCATTGTATCCATCGGTTGCTTTCACTGCTATTTCGCTGTTCATGCTGCTTCGGTTCCCCCTGGATCAGATCGGAGACATGATCGCTCACGTTCAGGAGTCTCAAGTATCAATTGACCGTATCGAAGAGTTCCTGTCCGAGGCGGAGACTGAAAAATTCGAGCAACTTGGCGAGGACAACACTGATGAAAATGGAAAGAAAGCTATTGGGTTCAGGAAGGCCACTTTCATCTGGGGCAGCAAGGATGCCGTTGCCGAAGACGGCTCAATGGCATTCCGACTCTTGGACTTGGATATCGATTTTAAGATTGGCAAACTTAATGTCATTACCGGCCCTACGGGATCCGGCAAGACTTCGATGCTTATGGCTCTGCTTGGAGAGATGACTATCATGGAAGGAAGGGTCTACCTACCCGGCGGACGAAGCCGTGAAGATGTGCGGCCCGATCCTGAAACCAACCTCGCTGATACATGTGCCTATGTTGCTCAGCAGGCTTGGCTCGTTAACGCAAATATCAAGGAGAACATATTATTTTCCGCTCCCTTGGATGAGAAGCGGTACAAGGATGTCATTGTAGCTTGTGCCTTGGAACGAGATCTCGAGATCCTCGATAATGGCGATGAAACTCTTGTTGGCGAGAAAGGCATAACCCTCTCGGGCGGTCAGAAACAACGAATCTCTCTGGCTAGAGCTGTCTATTCCAACTCGCAGCACTTGCTTCTTGACGACTGCTTGAGCGCGGTTGACTCTCACACCGCTCAATGGATCTTCAACAATTGTCTCATGGGACCTTTGATGCATGGTCGTACCTGTATCCTTGTTTCACACAACATCCCACTTACAGTTCCTCACGCCAATTTCGTTGTTGTGATGAACAATGGCCGTGTGACGCACCAGGGTGAGACTCAGGAGATTATCGCCACTGGCGCTCTCGGAGAGGATGTTCAAAAGATCAAGCCAATATCTAGGACTGTATCAAGAGTTCCTTCTCGAGTACCGTCGAGCGTTGGTGAAGAGAGCGGCGACACCCTTGTCAATGGCGAAGTGAACGGAGACCATATTTCCAAGCCCAGTGAATCTGGCACTAAAAAGCAGAAGAAGGAGCTTCCGGAAGAGACCAAGGCAACTGGCGCCGTGAAATGGCCCGTCCTCAAGCTTTACTTGACTTCAATGGGCTCTTGGTGGTTCTGGACTGTAGCTGTGTTTGTGTTCAGTCTTCAACAGCTGATGGGTGTTGCATCGAACGTCTGGGTCAAGGAATGGGCAAATCAATACACCACAGAGGAGGTCTCGAAGATTCAGTTCAACGCGAACTCCCTGAGTCCTTCAAGTCACTCAGTTTCACCAACTTACTTCGCATCGATTGCCAACTATGCTAAGCCCCAGAACTGGCTGCAAAGCAACTCTTCAGATTTCTCCGCGACGCAGGGACCGCATGTCAATGTGGCCTATTACCTAGGCATTCTTGCTGTCATTGGTGTGATCAATTCCCTGGCTGCATTAGTTAGAGATTTGTGGCTCTTCTTTGGCTCCCTGAATGCATCATGGAAGCTCCACAATCGCTTGATGAGCGCGATAACAACAGCCAGATTCACATTCTTCGATGTAACGCCTCTTGGCCAGATGATGAACCGCTTCAGCAAGGATCTGGAAGGAGTCGATCAAGAAGTCGCGCCGACGGCTATTGGCGTGATGGCTTGCGCTTTGGGCGTGGGCGTCACTGTGGCTCTGATTGCTGCAATCACTCCTGGTTTCTTGATCGCTGGCGTATTCATCACCGTAGCATACGTTGCTTTGGGAATGTTCTACCTTACTTCATCTCGCGATCTAAAGCGATTGGAATCGGTGCAGAGGAGTCCTCTCTTCCAGCAATTTGGTGAGACGCTATCTGGTGTCACCACCATCCGTGCATATGGTGATGAGAGACGTTTCATCCGGGACAATCTGAGCCGAATCAACAGCCAACTACGTCCTTTCTACTTCCTCTGGGGTGCCAACAGATGGCTTGCCTTCAGGACTGACATCCTTGGTGACTTTGTTGCTTTCTTCGCTGGTGTATTCGTCATCATCAGCTTAGGTCGCATCGATCCCGGCTCTGCTGGTCTGTCACTCAGCTATGCCATTGGTTTCGCTGACAATATCCTTTGGCTTGTACGTCTGTACGCTATGAACGAACAGAACATGAACTCCGTTGAGCGTATCAAGGAGTATCTCGAGATTGAGCAGGAAGCCGATGCTATTGTCGAGAAGAATCGACCTCCAGAGAACTGGCCGAGCCAAGGCTCTGTTGAGTTCATTGGATACACCACGAGGTATCGGAAAGATTTAGAGCCGGTCCTTCGGAATCTCAGCTTCAGGATTGGTGCTAGAGAGAAGGTTGGCATCGTTGGCCGGACAGGTGCAGGAAAGAGTTCTTTGGCTCTTGCAATTTTCCGAGCGCTAGAGGCTGATGAGGGCAAGATCCTCATTGACGATGTCGATATTGGGTTGATTGGCTTGCGCGACCTGCGTGAGGCAATCACCATCGTTCCCCAGGAGCCCACACTATTTACGGGCACTATCCGGAGTAACCTGGATCCATTTAGCGCTTACACCGACGAGGAGATATTTGCAGCCCTTCGTCGTGTGCAGCTTATCGCTCCCCATGAATCTACTACAAGACCGGCTTCTGCAAACGCCTCCGTTCCCCCTACACCCACTATTGCCCAGTCGAGTATCGAATCATCGCAGTTGCTCGTCCCACCAACGCCGACGGCAAGCAACAGGAATATCTTCCTTGACCTTTCATCGTCCGTGGCGGAATCGGGTTCAAACCTGTCGCAGGGCCAGAGACAGCTTCTGTGTCTCGCTCGGGCCATGCTTAAGAACCCTAGAGTTCTTGTGATGGACGAGGCAACAGCATCCATCGACTACGCGACTGACTCCAAGATTCAGGAGACAATACGGGAGCTTACCAGCACTACAATCACCATCGCACATCGTCTGCAGACCATTGTGGACTATGACAAGGTGTTGGTGCTCGATAAGGGCGAGATCGTTGAGTACGGCCACCCGTGGGAGCTGATGAAGAACAAGGAAGGCAGCTTCCGCAGCATGTGCGACATGTCGGGCGACTACGACGTGCTGGCCAAGGCGGCCAAGAAGGCGTGGAAGGAGAAGCACGAGCTGGTGGATGTAGACGATGAGAGCGACAAGGACGGGTCGGCGATCGCTGCTAGCGCGGACACCTCCGCCTCGAGCTGAGAAGAAGATGTAATGTAATGAGATGCGATGCGGACTGGCGGCGTACCCATGTAATTGTGTCGCATTCGTTTCTGTGTATAGATTGGTTGGTGGGTTGGTCGGCGTGTTTTCTTGAATAAAAAGCTCTTGAATATCTACATTCACGGTATGACTTGATGAATCTCGAATTGTGATTACTCAGATATGCAGGTGAATTCCTAGAGGATTACAGCCTACTTCCCATGATATGCTTTTGGATATATGGCTTCAGCGTCTTGTCATAGATTTACTCTGGTTCAAGTCTCAGGGGCAAGGGGCCAAGTAAGACAGCAGCTAGTATAACAGCACTGTAGGGGCACTAATGCGCCCCGATTTCAGCCTCATAAACCGTTTTGCCCCACTACAGTCACTACAGCTCTGCCACCCCACGATTAGCAAGCACCTTAAACTAAGGCGATCATTCTGGGGCAAACATTTCAACTTCTGTTTCACAAGTGATCTTGCGCCATGGAGGTCACAAATCCAAGGAGGATATTAGCAGTCTCGTTAGAGACCTCAGAGAAGGACCTCAGTCAGGTTATAAAAGGCAAGTTGCGAGCGAGCTGACAGGAGCCGAACGGTCCATTGCGCGCGCCGCCTGGTCTGGAGGAGCCCGCCCGGATGATATCTAACTTGTGCGACAGACTTGACAGGCACACACCCAGAGCCGGCGGCGTCATCGTCGCTAGCGGGCATAACGCACAACCTGCCGCTCAAGACGGCGTACTACACCGCCCAGGTGCCCGTCTGGCTGGACCTGGTCACCTCGCCGTCCGAGTGGGCCGCGTCGTTCCTCGCCCCTGAGGCCAAGGAGGTGCTGGAGGTGCTCGGCGGCGTCGTGGTCGTCTTCTCGGTGCAGAGCGGCGCGGGCGCCGCGTCGGTGAGGGAAGCCAGGGAGCTCATCGGCCACGTGGGGAAGGTCGTGAAGGAAGGCCTGGGCGGCTGGGACTGGGATGGCGTGAGCCTTGGGATCGGGGTTGGCGATGCCGACTTTGATGATCTGGACGAGTGGGACGAGGTGTGCGCGGAGTGGGGCCTTGAGTTTGTCCATGCGAAGGGCCAGACGGCTGATGTCAAGAATGAATTTGGAGGTTTGTTTGTTGTTACTTTGCGGTCGTGGTGAGTGATCTGTTAACTTGTGGGCAGAAAGGGTTGGCGTGGCGAGGGCACTCGAAGCTCTGGAGTCGAATGACTGGGCACAGGCTACAGGTCTGGATGACGACGACGATGCTCTGGATGGTTCTGAATTTGGAGACTTTACTGCCCCCACCGCAAAGAGCAACGATGCAACGAATAAAGACGACGAGGAAGACGCAGATTTTGACCCTGAGGACCTTGACTTTGGCTTTGACAGAGAAGATTTTGCTGGCCTCAGGCAAGCCATCTGGAGTGCTAGCAGCGACCGTGAACAAGGCGCCTCTGGTGATAAGGGAGGGCCTGGAGATCCTAGACCTAGCAACGAGGAGATAGGGGACGAGGATGTTCAGAAGCTAGAGCGCATGATGCGCAAGTTACAAGCTGTGAGAGACATGAATGAAGGTCTACCAGAGGAGCAGAAGAGGCGCAAAGCGAAACAAGCTGTGGAAGAAGTAATGAAAGAGCTATAGACAGTATTCTGGGCTTATCGTTCACGGCTGTAGCAATACACCGAAGCTCTCAAATTATTTCAACACCTATCTCCTACAGCAGTGTATAGTCCGTGGAATATCCCCGGGATCCCAGCTTGTTGTCGGTCACTATGCCGTCCACAATACCAGTCCAAAAAATACTCATCTGGCCAGATTGATGTGGTCAGTGTTGTGCCTGTCATTCTCAACCTGTGATAGTCGAACATCGGGGACAAGTTTATACATGCGATCTAGATGATTGCTCGCCACAAGCGATTGGGTCACAAAGTCCTACGCAAGACTTGCTTTCCAACCGTTGAAACCCGCAGACATACGATTGCTTCTAATTGTTATTCGGTTGCCGTTTCACAGAAGAAAATTGCAGATTCACCTCACACAGTTACAATTGCCGGTGTCATCAGGCCAGGACTAGGATATTTTTCAGGCACTGGATATGCCACAAACCTGCACACAATGAATGTGAAACTCTTCCATGGGTGATCACACAGTCTTCACCGCTGGTTGTCCCTTGCCTGCTCACTAGTGATCACAAGAACATCCACGTCAAGCACCTCGACTTCAAAGAGAACGGAAAATGCCCCGAGTTGGTGTCGCACAAGCTGGCACACCTTGATAGCGGTAGCACAAGGCATCCAAGTCAAGTTACACCGGCGAGCCACCAGTCGCGCGATTTTTCTGGAATCGTGGGGTAAAATCGGCCAATGGAGCCATCTGTGTGCCATCCAGTGGTGCTCTCATGTCGTGCAAGACTCCTGTCATGCTGTCGCCTTCAGGTCCTGGGACAGGGGAATGCACCATCTGTCAACCTTCGGGGGGTCGCACGATGCAACCAAGCCGGGCACGCGTGTTGTCTGGTACCACGGGAAGCAGCACATCAGGTCACCAGGATGCCTAACCCCGTGGAGGACAGCACTGGAGACCTCGAAGACACGAGGAAGTCGCCTCAACGACATCGTGACTTTGAGAATACCTAGAGACTCGAAATCCTTTCATCGCAGAGCTTGCCTTCCTCAGTCAGCAGTGGCTCCACGACAGCTGTTTGTCTCACCGCCAGAGCAGCTCAGATCATCCTCCGGCTGATCCGCAAGGCGATGGAAAGAGGGCGGGAATGTCTCGGCTAGAGAGACCGGCATGCCCTCGAGGCGACGACAGGCGATAAATTAAGCCTCACTTGCTGAGAAAGCTCCGAATTGGGACAGGGCGTGTTCGGTTCCTGCATGTCCTTGTGCAACACCGGCAAGGATCAAGGGAGAAGCGACGGTGAGCCATGTTTGACTCCGGTCAGCGGTTATGCCCGGATATCACACGAGCCTGGCAGGATGCGGAGTAAGCATTCTGACGAGAGAAACGCGGGATGGCCAACGGGATGTCAAAGGCTTGGCACGGAGGATTTACTGCAATATGCTTCCCTGGGCCGGAGGTATAGGCGGGTTTGAGCTTGGTGTGTCGGACGTTCGCTTCTATGGCGCTGCGGCTCTGCACGTAATATTCACACCTGCAAATCAGCTCGGGTGTCACTGCACATCACTGACTCGCTTGCCACTCAGTTGGGAGCTGTACTGCTGTTCCTTATCTCTGGAGTTGTCTCGGAGATGTGCTCGAGGTAAACTCGAGATGCATCCGCATCCCACTCGCTTAGACGGACCGGCAGGAGGTCCCATTTTGCTCAGGGTGACAGAGGTTCCTGTATGAACGAGTTTTGACACCACCGCTCGATTGAGCTAGGTCTCTCCATCCAAGCCGAAGATAGACGCAGGTGTAAGCCGGCATTCGAGCTAAATTTGCTTCTCCATGTGATGCGGAGAAGGCCCGTCCCTTGGTTGCGATGTGGACACCTAGGATCTGATATCAGCGATAAAGTTGCGTAAGCCTCGCGAGAGGGTTACTGACGTGGCAAAGCTGCGAGTCGCTTAAAATGCACATGCTCTGATCTGCAGCCCACCAATTCGGATCAGAATACTGTGTTAGGACGGCGAAAATGATCGTATTTCAAGTACTTGAGTCAGGACAGTAAGGTACTGATACGGTGTGCTACAAAGGACTGGGAGTCAGGCTCCTTGCGGTTAGCTGTCTCCCGGATGAAGCCCCTGGGGAGCATTCTCATATCATAAGCGACAAGGAGAGAAACACCCGGAGGAATAAAATGACAACTCATTCCGGCGTGCTTCTATCAGTCTTACTTTGCATGAGGCTGAGAGGTTGTGGTGAGTCAGGAGGAGTGCATTGAACACCGGAGCGGAATTTAATGTCCTCATGTGATGTCCCGCTTAATGCAACATTTACTTGCTGACATTGTTGAATCCGGTGAACGGCATATTGCGATCTCTACACCTTTTCCAATGATGTGCTTGCCCAGAGATGCGAGGCCCTGTGCCTAATCTCTTTCGGCTGAGCTGTCATGTAACACGGCGGGGGCCTGGGGAACGGACCTCTGAGGTTGGTGTATTTCTCGGTGTAAATAAGGTGTCCTTGCGCAAGCATATTGATGGCGTCTCACCCTGCAGATTCTGGCCAAGCCATGAGCGCCGCGAGGAAGGCGGAGGAGCCTGCAGCTCAACATAAAAATACAAGAATGTCTCAATATCTCACCTTACAGGACCCCAAGCTGCCTCCTTGCGACGACAAACCAATGCAAATATTTGATGACATGCTAACGAGGAGAGACGGGAGCTGCAATAAGACCTTGTACCTTGTACATAGTCGTTGCTTTCAGTATTCGCCGCCCCGAACCCAGACGCGCGGGACTGCCCGTTGTTTAGGGCTGACAGCAGATCCATAGTAGGCAAAGAGCTTGCTCGCACAGCTTCAACAAGCGCTCGCATCCCAAATCCCCACGTGCCTCCGCTTCGTGGCACACCTTCAGACTCCTGTATGTGTGTGGCACGTCTGAGGGGGAAAGTGATAGATCACAACACGAGCGACTGCGCGGCCCGATGTAGGTACAGTACACTGGTCCGGCCGAGACAAGGTGTGACTCGCGGTGACCGATTGATTGCCTCAGAATGTTGAAGAAGTGAAGCAAATGGCGGAATTGGGGGACGTGGATATGTCGAGTTTGAGATTAGTTGTCGTTGCGAGCTGAGCCTGCCTGACTCTGGTTGCACAAAGACATGCAGTTGGCTGCAGGTCTCGTCGACCCTAGCACTCGCTAGCGAATTGGCATTGAGCTCTGCGACGATGGCGGTGGGCGATGGAGCACTGGGGCGCAGGAGGATGGGCTTGCTGGCCGTGATGTTGACTGGATGACAATCTGGTGATGCGTGTTGAATAGCGCCAGTGTCTTGCACCGTCCGCAGCACGCGACGCTAATTTTGGGAACGACTGCGACTTGGCACCGTGTTCTGAGGGAAATTGTCATGCAGAATACTATCTCATATCATATTTCGGTTGCTGACACGAAGTGGAAAGTACCTTCTTACCCTGCTCGCGAGTCCTTGGATACAGCCACAGCGTACCGAAACTGTGGTTGAGTGGCTTGTCAGATGGGAAGGGATAAGACGCATGGTGTTAGTAAACACGCAGAGCGTGGGGTGTCCCGCGCAATCCGCCATACACGATTCGCAATTCAAGTCCTTATAGAGTCGTCCATCAGCCTGTACAACTGTGGATACGCAACTTGCGTGATAAGATGTGCCATTGAGAGATCCTAGGTAATATGCGGTAGACTACAAGCTGCACTTAGAAGCTGGAATCGTCGATGTCGGTGCGGAAGAGGCTGCCGTCTAGGCGGCACTCTGTTCCCGTAGACACATGAATGAGAAAAATGTAACCCTCCTGCCGCAGAATGAGGCGAGCAGACCTTAGTCTAAATTGTAGAAGCTGCCGGAATAGTGTGATGCGTACTATCTCTTCAGATATAGTGTCAACCTTGCGGGCTTTCCTGTGCTATAGATAACCCTGCGACTCCAATTAGTTACTGATTTATCAACTACGTCATCAGAACGCATGAGCTGACAACTGCACCTCTACCAGGCAAAAGGCAAAGTCCGAAAGATCCGAAAGGGCGGTACAGGCTACTACAGGACTAATGCGGAGGTGGAGGTGCTGGGATCAGGGAACTCACTGGAAGGAAGGATTCTAGAAGAAATGCTCCACGCCGAATCGACACAGGGGCTGAGTGACAAGGGTGTTGGGAAGCCTGGTCACGAATTGAGGGACCAGCGACTCTTGGCTAACATGCAATTTGCGTGCGAACCCAAATGGCAACTAATGTTCCTGTACTGAAAGTCCTTAAGTCGACTAAACTGTGAACCGCGATATATTCAATCACTTTCAGCATGGTTGTATAAACTAACTAATGGTCTCTGCAGCCACACGATGTCAGGCGATATTGGGAACGCTGTGATCGAGTAACCGAGAAATGATTACGTGCTTGATCGAGCCATGTATGTAGTATGTAGGCTAGAGGACTACCTCCTGAAAGGGCCGTCAGGCACGCGAAACCCCCTTATTGACAGAAATTAGCTAACAGGGGCGGTCAAACATCACCGAAGACGTTAGGAATAACGGTGACGAATACTCCCTTGTCGCGAAACGCGACTGAATAGGCCTCTTCCTATGGTTGCAATCTTCGAGGCCCCTGCTATCTCGCTGCACGACAGAATATGATTTGCAGCATGGCCATAGCGCACCTAGAGAAAAGGGGGGAACCGGGGTTCGTCGTCCTTTAGATTTGGGACCAATGATCTACCATCACTTGCGATTGAGTTGACTCCTCAAATAATGGGACCGTGAATGTTCTCTTTAATCGTGTCTATTGGGAACTGTGCATCTTCAAACAAGTATCAATTGTTGGATGATGCCCATCTTGAGTAGTTCGCATGGCTTTTATCAGCACAGGTGAAGAGGAGGATGGTGCATCTCGAATGATTGGGGGGTGGGTGCCACCTCGCTGCGGTCGTCCAGACTTGTGACGGAGAACGGGGGCTTCAGATCCCGTTTGCCGCGTGTCATTGCCGGGATACCCATCAAGTCACCGAGATGGGGATGGTTAAAGGGGTTGTGCGCGCAATAAATCACGCGATGATTGAGACCCATGGACAAATTGAAAAGTGAGGCGAGATTGTAACTGTTCTCCTGCACTTAGAAATTGCGAAACCGAGTCGTAGGTTCGAGAAATCATGTTAGAAGTTGAAAGTCCGGAATATTGCTAAGCCAAGCGAGAGGAAAGCAGCATTCATGAATCCTATTGTCAATATCGATTATGATACTTTATAGCTCACAGCTGGAGTTCAGAGATCTAGTTGTCGGACAACAGGCACCTGAACAATGTTGCTGGTATCAATCATGTTGGATGTTGTCAAATCCTCGAGACGTTGAGACCAGATCTCACCTGGCTTGCAAGTGCCGGAGGAAGCCATCTAGGTACAGCATTGCTTCGATGCCGATTATCTGCAACACCTTATCGTCTGGCAACTGATCGAAGAGTGTTCGTGCAGAATCGATGATGCAGGGTAGGGTTCAGATGCGAGTGATCGGTACAATCCCAAGTTCCCCATCCATTCAAAGGCTTGCGTGGCTTTCATCATCTGTGCCAATGCATGCTGCAAGCTGCAGCTTCAAGATGCTGTACCAGCGGCCCCTCCCGTTCTCGAATGCAGTTAGCCAGTTTCGGCAACCTGGTGGTTGCGTTTCGTACCACTTTGGTACTTGGTTTGCAAAGACTCTGAGCAATCTGGCGTTGGTTTACAGTGTTGCGTATATCTGCAATCCGTTTAGATTGTAGGAGGCGTACTCCGCGACTTCTGTTGGCATATTCTGAGCATTATTGTGTCGGCACACCTGGTTCGGTGACTCATTGCGGCGGTGAGGCCCAGGTTCTGCGTGCTTCCGAGCGTTGTTGCTGGACAAGGGCAAGGGTAATTTGCAATGGAAACCTCAGAAAGCTCCCGACCATGAGAATGCGCGCCGATTGGATTATGACGGATGAGTCGCGACGGGTTGGGTCCGGAGTCAATGGAAGGAAACGTGACAGTGGTGCCAAGTCGGATACTCGGTCGTCGACCACAGGAGACGAGGTCATCTGGGCACTATCATTGTAACGGTAAACGATGACACTGGTAGCCGGAATCCACTTTCGCGAGCAGGCAAGACAGGCATTCCCTGAGAGCCTCCACTTCGCACGGCGATCAGGGGCCTCTCCCCTGCCAACTTGAAACGAGCAAGGCCCGGAAATCGGCGCGTAATCCATACGGAATGCGTCGATCTTTCGTCACAACAGACAAGGTCCAGCTCAGCACAGTCCACTCTCTGTCCTATGTCTTAGCTGTCGTTCATCTCTCTCCGCAAATTCGTGAACATCGAAATGCAACTCTTGCCCACTCTTTGCTGATTGACATTTGACATGATTGACTGAAGGGTCCATCAGGGTTTCGCTGACCCCACACTTCGTGAGCACCGAGGATGGAGCGTGTCCTATCCTATCAAGGGAGATAGGAAGGTAGTCGTGCAAATGGATGCTCTACCACAGACAAATGTACACTTTTGGTAGACGGTCAATCACATCGTGGGCTTCTGCGGAGCTCTCCGGAGCTTCTGGCAACCACTTTGGAGGAGGAGCGGATCGTGGAATGGCCGGGATAGATGCTACTGCTGCGCTGCATCAAGATAGAGACCTACTTAGATAGGTTTGACGCGGCAGTGGAAAGATGGTTAGCTACTGTGGTCTACAGAGTACATGGCAAGCATGCATGCACGCACGCACGCACGTGTCGCCATCTGCTCGTAATTTTGATAGCACCCGCAGTGCGGCACTTGTTTGAGCTTGGCTTTGGCCACCTGGAGCAAAAAACCTCTTGGATGCTACCTCACTCTGTTGCTCTGTTTACAAACCTACCTGTCAGAGAACACGTCCGAAAATTCGGGATTGCCGTACCAAGCGCTGCATTCTAGTTGTGACACCTCTGATTTGCTGTGCTCGGCTCAGAAGGACGGGACGCTCTGGAGGTATCTATGTAGCAGCATAGGTGCATCCGGCCAGATATCAACGGTCGAGTTACTTGCCTAGTGCAGGTTAGACAAAGCTGACTACCGGGTGCTTATCATGATTCCGCTGGATCGTTCGAACTCTAATTCATACGCGTAATACTTCCAAAACAACCAGGCCAGCTGCTTAGAATAGAAGGGCTTGGTATGGGGCCTTGGGAAAACAGCGAGCTCCCTGTCATGGGCTGGACGCTAGACGCTATGTAAGCCGACCAGCCGGGTTCGACCTGGAAAGCTGCTTGAGTACTGTGACTGGGACAGGAGCATGGAGCCATAGTCGATACAGACATCAGTATCCATCACAGCGGACGAGGTAGTTCTGCGCCTATTTGCTCTATCTGGGTCCCTATACGAGCCATACTACCTACTTGTGTCAAGTCACGTAGGCGCTCTTGATCAGTTGAACAGTGGGAGCGGTGTGATAGCTTGGAGAGAGACCGCGATGCGCGATTCGCCCGGCCGCTAACCTTGTTAGCATGGGGTTGGGGTTTGCCAGTACGAATGGAATGGGAGCCACGTTGAGGACCTGGAAGGCTCTGGATCGATGCGGTAAGTCAAATATAGAGGTGCTCGGCGAATTGAAGAGTCCCATCTCAAAGTGGTTACAAGACGGCTTGCTGGAAAGAGCCCAGCCGAGCGAGACAGGATCGGAGAGGGGAAGAAAAAGGAAGGAACTTTCGGCAACCAGCATAAGTGCAAATACGGCTGCTAGTTGATTCCACTCGCAAAGAATAGAAGGAGGTGGGCGAGTTGGTTCCAAGAGTCCGGAAAGCGCCCTGAGAGGGGCCATTCATTGGAGGGGAAGAAGGAGGGAATCGGCGGCTCGCAACAAATACGGGGGTCAAATTTCTGTCCTCGTGATGCCCTTTTTTTGTTACCCCTTGCAAAACGCCCACGAAAGCACCATTTGCATGCAACGCCAATGGCAGAGGCAGAAGCAAGTCCGAGGCACTCACGGCCTGTTACCAATCAAGTCCTGGCCCGACCACATTATCATCTCGACCTCGCGTCTCGTCTCAGCTTTGCCGCTCCTCAGTTGCAACTGTGACTTGACCTGCAAGCTGCGGGGCTGCGAGATTGAGAGAGTCATTCCAGGGCTTGAGGAGCTGAAAGAGATCACCGTGGCGATCAATCAGGGCACCTTCTTGCGAGCGGCATTGACGTTTGAACTGACTGTCACCAGCGCAAGGCCCGTCTCCTCGGGTCCCTCCAGGGCCTCAGGGCATGTGAGACTATGCCAGCCAAAGAGAACCCGTTTCAGGGCGTAAGACGCTCGCTCTGCGCCGAGGTAACCTGAGCTCCTTCTGCAGTGCACCACTGCGTTGCAGCTGCGAGAGGACGCATCCATCGGCTGCGTTCTCTATTGGTCCTGTTGGGGGTCACCTCTGCCGTCATTCACCTTTATCAGCAGCAAATTATAGCATCGTGAAGCGTCTAGGATGGCCCTGGGCACGAATCTGGACCGGGTGAACGGTCAGGCTGGGGCAGTCCTCCCAGATTCCTTGAGATCTTCTGCAGCGCCTATGACGGTCTGCCTGCAACGCTCGTCCTGCCTGCCTTGCTTCTTCGCTGATATGCATCATTGCAGCATATGGCGCGGCCTGGCGAACCGCGTGCAAGGCGCACGAGAAAAGATAATGTCATGGAGAGCCGAACCCCCTGTCTCCTAAGACTGTCTAGAATATGCTATTACCTACCACCACAATAGTAAGGCCTTGGCGGACTAGCGAATGATCGATGTTTCCTCCTGCGGCCGGTGGCAGAGAAAGCCTGCATGCTTGGGATTGAAGATGGCGCCGAACACGATGTACGTCTGGACTTTGGACGTAAAATGTCGGTGAAAACGGAGGGGTAGAGGATGGGAAAAACGAAAGTTAAATTTAGACCGCCAGTGTGGAGAGTCGAGTCACAATAAGCCCAGGCCAGACTAAGGTACCTTACTACATAGGGATATCGTGTACTACCGGTATAGGTATGCAGTAAGGCCATGTGCGATAATGGACTTGCAGCAAGCTGCGGGCAGGAGTATGACTGACTGATTGACTGACCGCACTTCTCTGCAGTGCATTTGCAATGGCGGCGCATCCTGTCATGCTGTCGCTTGGTTGGGCAATCTGCATGTTTCCCAATTTCCAAGCTCGGAGAGTGGTGAATCTCGGGAGGATCGCTTGTGTGACGCGATGCTGGGAGCTGACGATGCCTTCCTGATGCCCGCAGCTGCCCCTCTTCTCTGATACCGCCTATCTCTCAGCAAGCCAGAGCATGCACGCAACGCAACGCAACGCAACGCAACGCAAGCATGCTCGCACGACATGTGCATACCGACCTACCCATATCTCTCATTCCTGATGTCTCCGGGTGATACGGAACGCCCCCAGTGCGTTCCACTGCCGATGTGTCGCATGAGGTGCTTTGGTGCTTTGGTGCTTTGCAAACGCGCGGTAGGGCAAAAAGCTGGACTGGACCAGAGCACGTAGGTGAGTGTCGCTGTCGAGGATGGATCATGGATCGGTCTGTCACGACGACCAGCAAGCCAATTACGGTGTCTCAGATGACGCCCTGGCGGCGAGGGCCCCGGCTGCTGGGCCATGTGGGCAAAGCGAAGTGTGGAGTTGGCACCGACAGGGGTTGCTTTTAAGGCTGCATTTCCCAGAAACCTTCCACGCGTAAAGGGGAACGAGGGCTCGTCACGTCGCGCGTACCGGTACTTCGGTCTGACTGGGATCCTGCCCGCCAAATATTCGCACACACCGTTCTTTGTTGTTGGCCTGGCTCGCCTGGCAAGCGAATGAACGACAGTGCGCAAGCAGGACAGCGAGCCCTGCT
This sequence comes from Phaeoacremonium minimum UCRPA7, assembly GCF_000392275.1. Classification (NCBI taxonomy): domain Eukaryota; kingdom Fungi; phylum Ascomycota; class Sordariomycetes; order Togniniales; family Togniniaceae; genus Phaeoacremonium; species Phaeoacremonium minimum. The sequence goes on from NW_006921337.1 coordinate 61,558, forward strand.
CTGCCGTCGATCAACGGTCAATCTCATCTTGTTACTGCAATCAGGATTGAAGATCAGGGACTTCGCCAGCCCTGCACGCCCCGTCGATGCCGTCGATGCTCCACGAAATGGCGTGTTTCAAACAGTATGGTGACCGGCCACTGGGAGTCTCCATCCAACACGTACTGTATGTCGAAGGGGACCGACCATCTACAGTCACTCACTCTCATTGCCTGTGGAGATGCCGTTGGTGCCAAACGGTCAATTTCCCAGCAGCGCGCCGCTGTGGTGGGTGAGAGTGGGGGGTTTCGGGCCAGGTCGAGGCAACAAAGCGAGAGATAACGGTGGCGCACAAAGAAAGCATCAACCATGACATGATACGATGTTCTCTTTGATTGATTAATTTGCAGCCCAGCACGAACCTTGGACGTTTACCCTGCGTCGCCAGACACAGACCTTCATCACGGAGCCAGGGAATGCCCTCATGTTGTGATTGCAGCTGCCTCAGAACAGGGCAGTGGGATCAGCCTACCTGAGAAAGACGTAATTCTTGGAACCAGATGCCGATCTGCCGCTCATCACTGCTGAGCGGGCATACCTGTCTGCCTGTCTAAGCTGCTAAGCTACCTATTGCTCTTCCCCCCCTGAGTCACTTTTGGGGAACCCAGTCACCTTTGAAGGATACGAGGGCTATGTTTGACGGCTTGTGTGTGCTTCCTCACACAAATCGCGTTCTGTATGTATTGCCAAATTGCTCCTGTGTTGAGGAGCTTTGGCATGTCTGCTCGTTTCGCGAGAGCGAGCCTCTTTCGGTTACTTCCCTCCTGTACTGTACCTGTTCCTGTTCCCCCTTTCTAGATTCTGCTGGTCAAGCGACCAGCGCGGTGGTCCGTCCCTTGCATTGAGAAAAATTTGCTGGGAGGGTGCTGGCTCTGGCTGAAAAAGTCCGCTACGGGAGAGGGATTTGTGTGCCATTAGCGCCGCCTCACCATTGTCAACGGACAGGGCCACTGAATGTCACAACCACCACCTGGCCAGCTCCGCCCGCCGAGGCACTCAGGGAAAAAGTCAATTTGAGCAGGGCAATCCAAGCCAGAACACGATTGACGAGGAAAAGGGCCGTTAACTTACCACCTACCTACCTACTTAGGTACATTGGCCTCTGGTAACCGCCCGTCCGTCACCCATCATCTCACACATCTTGACTGCAGAGGCAGACTCCACTGGGGAAGGCGATTTGTGATGTTCATTCATCTACATTCCGACCCCGGGATGGAAATGAGGAAGGGGCAGATATGCAGTCACAACAGCAATGAGATTGATGATGATTAGCATGGGATCCAGCTTCGTCCTACACAGACCTGACTCCTGACTGACTATCACTGACGAGCAACGCAAATGGAAGCCCACCATCCTGTCTCCCCAGCAAATTACATGCCTGAGCTGGACGAAGGGATGAGATGGGCGGACGGATGCGCGCGAGAGTCCCAGGTGAATGGAGCGAGCGCGAGCATGGAGCATGGAGCATGGAGCTTTGAGCTTTGGATGGAGCAAGCAGCCTACTGTCCCCCAAGCGTAGGCAGCGAGAATTGGGACAGAGGTACCGCTACCCGACAGCTCCACGTTGGGCGTACCGAGCAAGCAGGCAAGCGACCCGTACCTGAACAGTCGTGTCAGTCTGACCTCACTCCACAGAATGGCTCTGCTCTCTGTTTGGTGCCGGTGGTACTTCCGCGGTACTTGAGCCGTTTGAACCGGCCTTCGAATGCTTTGAGTGCTCACTCCCAGGACTCCCGCTACTGCAGAGTACAAGGTGGCAGATGGATGGAATGTTTGGGGGGATTCCGCGCCCGCCTCAGCCTCTCCACTCGTAATGATGATCCCTGTCGGGAGAGCAGCACAAAGTACCCTCGAGGTCGTCTCCTTTTTCTCGGTGTCGTCACGTTCGGCAAGCTTGGCCGCCACGTCAAAGACTTGACCGTCTTGTTTCTGGGCCTTGCCTGAGCTTGGCTTAGGTACAGCACCATCAGGTAGCGTTAGGGTGGATTTGGGCTGGTTGGTGTCTCTTGTCCCTGAGCCAAGTCTCCGCCCTGCTACTCGTCTGGTCTGCCCTGCCATGTCCATGTCACCCCCCTTTCCATGGATGGAATACCTAGCAGAGTGAGCGAGCGCGCGAGAGAAGGAAAAAAAAAAAAAAGGTTCAGTGTTTCCCAGTGCTCCGTCACCCACACCCGCAGCACTTTGCAACCCTGAACCCCGTTAACGGTATCCCTCGTTGGTCTCTTGTACCAGCCCCTCCCCCTGGTCGCCGCTGCAAAACTCCGCGCACCCCATATTCCGGCGGGCGTACCTGGTACCTGCAAAACCTAACGTTAGTTTCTCTTCGCCGTGTCTCCCGTCCGTCCCATCTCTCGCTCTCTGTCTCTGTCTATCGCTCAGTCTTTTTGGGACGAAGCTACCAGTGCAGGGCTACCCACCAAAACTTAACTTACACCAGACGATGATGGCGTAGAGTAGAGCAGGTACTTTTCCTCGTGTACCTCGTAGAGCAGAGCCGTGGCAGACTAGCCCCAGCACTTTGCAAGCGCATTCGTTCTCTCACTCACTCATTCATTCATTATTATTGCTCGTTCTGACCTAGCCTGGCTTTGTATAGCCTGGCAGCTTCCCTGTCTTGGCCGTTCCTCCCGCGGCGTCACCCAATAATTTCCCGGCCATGCCTTCCCATCATGTTGTACCGTACTCTATCGCGCAACGCACTTAAGAAAACCACAACCACCCATCTTCGATCCCTTCCCACACACACACACACACTTACAGACACGGACACAGACACCTCGTCGCGCAATTGCAACCACCGTCGCCTCCCTGCGCTGCCGTCTACCGCCTCAGCAATAATCTCTATCTGCTCTACATCGGACACTTCATCTAGGCAACTCTCTACCTAGGCCCGGACCGCCCGTCAAGTACAAGGCATCTTGGCTACTACTGCGCAACTCTCGTGTGGCTCCTTGTCTAGAGTCACCAACTTAGGCCAGGCCTTCTCTTCACCACAGCAACTCGGGGCGCCGTGTGCAAGCAAGTGCAGAGCAAGGATTCATTCCGAGGAGAAGATAGTTCCCTGCGCCTCGTGCTGCGCTCGCTGTGCGCCGGGAATTGCGCTGCTATACGCTGCTATCAAAGCCGTGGCTTCATAGCCCTCCGGCTTAGACGTTTATACTGCACCAAGGGGGCAACGAAAACGGCCGGTTCACACGCGCATTGAAGCGAAACTGGCCCGGCGCTGAAACGGGGAGATCATCTTTCGAGCCTGCACCTGTCACGGTGGACATCCTGTGGGACTCTATCTTTCTCCAGGCTTGGAGCTCGCCCGAATCCAGCGACTTGCATACGCTCTGCCACCTCATCATTTTGCCGTGGGCTATCACAACCCGGGCTGGCCCATACCCGCCCCATCCTCCCAAAAACCAGTGCCCGTACATGCCTGTACCTGTGTCTCGCGCGGTACCTCCACACGACCTGTACCTGCCCTTACTGGATCTGGGTGACTGGGGCGCCATCGCCTTGCCTGCTGGCTGACGAGGGAATCGGTCGTCTTGCAGCCTTGACCCCGGAGAGTCCCAGTTATCGACTCTTCTCATCAGGTCCTGCGATCAAAAGATCAACACCTCTTATATATCTCCCCCGCACTTGATTCTCTTGACAGGGCGAACCAGATCAGAGTGCTTCAAGAAAATGCGGCCATTGACCAGCCTTCGCTCCTCCTAGATGCTGGACCTCCAAGCCTAGTCGGAGCTCCTTTCCGTCCGCATAGCCCCGGATCGCTATACACGGAGAGTGTCTGCCGGCCGGTGCCGCACCACCTTCAACATGTCTATCACTACCAATTCAAATCACCAAACCTCTTCCTCCTCCTCTCCCTCTGCTCAGAATACGCCTGTCATGGCTTCCCAACCTACTCCGGCGAAGCGGCCTCGCCCCAGTCATGTACAGACCAACCTTGTTTTACAGTCACACATAACATCAGCTCCCTCCTCGACCTTCAGCAACTCTTCCGTGACGTCCAGTCCGCAGCAGTGCTCACCTATTTTGTCTCCTGAAACGACTGGCATGACCACCAACAGTTCGATACAGGCGTCACCGGAGCCACTGAGAGGTCGAGACATGGAGCGGTTCCCTCCAGCGGCGTTCCAGCTCCCTGAGCCAGTCCTGTCCCGCAAAACGAGCACGACATCGTTGGGCCAGAGTGTAACATCGACTGTCACTGGGTCCATGGCCGAGATTATGGGTCCAAACGGCCCCAAGACTGGTCTCATAAGACGAGTGTCCAACAAAGTGAAGAATCGCGCGGCGCATATCCCTAGACCGGGTCGTCGCCAGTCTTCCGTCCATCCAGTCAGCCGAGATGGAAGTGTTGGCCCTGGGATCATCCGCCGTGGCAGAAGTGGCAGTAATGTTACCGCTCCTGAGCACGGCTGTACCGATTCCGAGGAAGAATTCGTCGATGAAAAAGATGATCGCGTCTCCCTATTTGGCGGCGACACACCTAAGGACTATTCTCCGATCAGTGCTGCAGTCTCTGTAACTACCCCCGCGACAGCGGTGGATGTCACTGCTGGTCCTGTCATCCCACTCGCTCTCCTACAGGGCACTTGGATTTCAAAAGTGTCCAAGAAGAGCCGGAAGCGTGTTTTGCTGTCCCTCGAACCTGAGGCAGGCAAGTTCTCATGGGACAGGAACCGCCCCTCAAAATGTGTCTACATTGATGATATAAAAGAGATTCGGGTATATCCCGATATCTCACAATCCCGCAAGGATTGCGGAATTCCAGAATCCGATCAACACCTCTTCTTCTCCATATTGTACGCTATCCCCGACAAGTCCATGAGCAAGACCATGCATCTTGTCGCCGATGACGAGGAAACCTTCACAAACTGGGTTTCCACGCTTGATGCTATCTCCAAGCATCGGCAGGATCTCATGTCATCTCTCATGGCGTTCAATGACAAAGCCATCCGCGCCTACTGGCAAAAGGAGATGGGCAAGATCAATTCTGACAGACTCGGTGTGATTCCGGAAGAGGAAATCGACTTCTCTGGAGTGGAACGAGTCTGCCGCAATCTCCACATACATGTACCCGAAGGCAGCCTCCGGGCCAAATTTAACGAAGCCGACAGAAGCGGAACTAAAAGACTGAGTTTCGCCGAATTCCAGGAGTTTGTCCGCTTGATGAAGCGGCGCGAGGACGTTCGCGCCCTTTATCGCGAAGTAGCTTCCGACATCGATAGTGGCATGACCTGGACCGAATTCCTGGATTTCTTGCGGGACGTTCAGGGCGAGGTTATTGATGATTCCGCTCCGTGGGAAGCCGTTTTCGCCAAATTCAGTCGTCGCTACAGACCTAAGGATGCTGGAAAGCTCGACAATGGCGTCGACGAGACTCCAAGGATGTCTGAAGCGGCTTTGGCCGGATATCTGACATCAACTTATAACCCGCCCTTGGTGAAAGCACCACAAGAATACAGTCTCGACCGGCCCATGAACGAGTACTTCATCTCCAGCTCTCACAATACATATCTTCTGGGTCGACAAGTTGCTGGGAACTCCAGTGTTGAAGGCTATATCTCAGCCCTGATGCGTGGCTGCCGTTGCGTTGAGGTTGATTGCTGGGATGGCCCAGATCTCCAGCCAATTGTCGTACATGGCAGGACTCTCACAACCCAAATCCAATTTCGCGAGGTGATCAACGCCATCAACAAGTATGCTTTCGAGAGATCTGAGTTCCCCTTGTGGATCTCCCTAGAGGTCCACTGCAATCCCGTTCAGCAAGCAGTCATGACAAGTATCATGGTTGAGATATTTGGTGATAAACTTGTTCGCGAAACGCTAGACGGATTCACTGACCAGCTGCCTCCCCCTTCTGCCCTGAAAGGACGTATTCTCATCAAAGTCAAGAAGCCTCAGGCAATTGATGACTTCAAGAATGGAGACGTTGTCGCCGGGAGGAAGAGGGGAAACAGCCTGACATCGCCCTATACCAAGCCAGTATCGATGGATAACTCGCCCATCCCGAACAGTCCTCTGCTAAGCCCGAGCTACTCGACAATGAGAAGATCCAGCAGCAACCATCCCCGTGTTGACACCATTACTGAGGGCGAGGTTCAAGAGCCTGCAAGCAGCAGCACCAGTGATGATAGCGGCGAGGAAAGAGGACCTACAACTAAGGCGAAACAAAGCAAAATCACCAAGGTGCTAGGTGATCTTGGTGTTTACTGTCTCGGAATCAAGTTCAGGGGCTTCGATGATGCCGAGTGCAAGTCCTTTAACCACATCTTGTCTTTCAAGGAGAGGACATTCTTGAAGAACAGCGAGAGCAAGGTGGACAAGAGAGCTTTATACCGGCACAACATGCGCCACTTGATGCGTGTCTACCCCAATCAGACTCGCATAACGTCCAGCAATTTCGACCCTCTGATTTACTGGAGAAGAGGTGTCCAAATGGCTGCTCTCAATTGGCAAACTTTCGACTTTGGCATGCAACTTAACCGGGCGATGTTTGATGGTGGCACGGACCAATCAGGTTACGTGCTGAAGCCAAGCGAGTTCCGTGAGATCCAAGTGATGCCCAACTTGCCTGGAGAATGGATTGGTAAGCGTGAAAGGAAGAATGTCAGCTTCAGTATCGATGTTATTTCAGCCCAACAACTCATGCGCCCTGCCAACCTCGGAGAACGTCGGACTCTTGATCCATACGTGGAGGTCGAAGTCTACCTTGCAGACGACAAACGCGACAAGAAAGAGAATAATGGCCAGGCTCAGCCATCGCGCACACCACAGAAGTGTCGCACACAGGTCATCCGTGAGAATGGCTTCAACCCGATCTTCGATAAGAAGTTCACGTTCAACTTCACAACTAAATATCCGGACCTCGTGTTTATAAGGTGGTCTGTGAAACTTTCGCAGGGCGAAAACCAGCAGGATCGCAGCCCTCCAATGGCAACTTTCACGGCCAAGTTGAGCAGTCTCAAGCAAGGTTATCGAACACTCCCTCTTTTGGACCACAATGGAGATCGATACCTCTTCTCTACGCTCTTCTGCCGTATCAAGGTTGACCCTATCACCAGCGTATTCGTTGACTACACTGAGGATGGTGATAATGTCAACAGATTGAGGAGCCTCGGCAGAACTGTCTTCAACCGATCATCAAACATCAGCCCGAAGTCCAGCATGGACAGTGGGCTGTCATGAAATATTTCGTGATCTGAAAAGACTTTCGCACATACAAACATCTTCTCTTCGCTTCTTGACGATATTTGATCTTTGTGCAAACACGCGCCTCTTCCTTTTTGGCTGATGGCACGGATCCTTCAGCAGCATGACGGCCGGGCCGATACAATTCTATATTTGATATCAGTTCGACTTGGCTTAAGCTGTGATATACCCCCAACTGCGACAGGCATGGAATGGCGCAATATGGGCACAGGGCATCGATAGTTCCGACATCGACCTGTTTTGTTTTTGTTTTAGGGAGTCACTATCTGAGTGTGATCTTGTCTTGATTTTATCTTTGCGGAGCAACTTGAATGTATCAAGGGTGTTGGCCCAAACGAGCGTTTGCATGTTGATTCTCATGACCGTGACGACAGCATAGATTTGGAAGGGTTGTTTGTTGACAAGCAAGAAAAGGAGCTATTTCTGATCATTTCATTTGTATTGATAGTTGTGGGACACTTGGCATATGGGCCTCCTGGCTTGCCTTGAGCAGCCGGAGAAAGGGATGCATCGCAGGTTGGTTGTGTTTATCTGAGTCTCATGGTCCGGCAGGCATCGGAGAGGCATTGTGTTGTCATAACTACAGTGGTAGTCTCGCAGACGGAGCGAGCAGATATGTTCCTTGTGTTCTCGCCGGAGCATATCTCTACCACCGTGTTTCCTCGCATTTGAACCCTGGGAATGGGTCTTGGGAAATGGCGTTTCTTGCCCAATTTGTTTTTCCCCCCTGCATGGATTTCTCTCACCCAGGGCAGCATTGCATTAGGCATGAACATGAGATATAAAACTTAACTGGTGGCTCGCGCTGCAATCAATCATTAATCTATGAGCATACCCTTGAAGCAACTTGAACTCAAGTCATCGCCATACCGTGAAACAGTTGCATGCTGTGCCTTATGAATTGTAGGAGCTTAGCTAGACTTCTCTTACCGCATAACCAATTCGGCGTGCACGGAGGTGACAGGCAAGCGAAAACATCATGTTCACGATATTGATAAAGGGAGAAACGAGTTAAGGCAAGCCAGTATTTTGAAGAACAAAAGTCAAAATTTGTTTAAACCTGAGATCGAGATTTTCAGGACCCCATATACCCCTAACCGGCCGTATGCGTAGCCTAGCTATCTATATATTGTAGCAGAATCCAACAGAACGGCAAGAAAACGCCGAGACCATGCAGAAGTAGATTTCATTCGGGACAGTTCGTACAAAGCATATCGTGGCAGAGGAAAGCCGACATCTCCCACCCAACTAATGTCTAGACATGGCGTCTTTAGTCAACCCCGTCGTCCTCGTTCACGAGCCTGCTCCGGGAGTTGTTGCGTGACGGCTTCCGCAGGAGCCCGCTGGCGCCGCTGCGTGCCCACCCACCGTTCGTGACTAGATTCATGGCCTTGTGCTCCGCCTCTGCCCTGCTGTCTCGCTCCTCGTCGCTGCTGGTGTCGAATAGGTCGTCGTCGTCGTCATCCTCTCCTCCTCCTCCTCCTCCTCCTCCCAGGTTGCGGCCGTTCGGGCTCAAACGCCTCATGCTCACGGCCTCCGGCTCCTGATCGGCGTAGAGGTTCGGGTCGCGGCCCAGCACGCGGTCCGCCTTGCTCGGGGTCTTACGCGAGCCTGGCGCTGCGGGACCTGGCGATGGGCCCGGCGGATGGTACTGCCTGCCGAGCGTAGCTTCCACACGCTGCGTGGCGAAGGTGGTCGTCGTCGTCGTGGGCGTCTGCGCCGGCGTGTCGTCGCCGCCTCCCCACCCGGCCCGGCGCTCCCGCTCCCGCTGCTCGTCGCGCTCCCGGCGAATGCGGTCTCGCGCCTCTATCCACTTCGGCGACGGCTCCCATGCCCAGCCGTCTCCGGTCGTGTTGCAGATCGGGAACGCCCAGAGGTACGGGTTCGGCCCGAACAGATGCAGCAGGTTGCGCTTCGGTCCGAGGTCGAAGGCGTTGGGGAGCTTGGCGCTGTCTTGCTCGTCTAGATACTCTTCATAGCGTTTGCGTGCGCGGTATCTCTCGAGCTCGTCGTATGACAGCTGTCGGGGCTCCGGGCTAGAGTCGGCAGACCCGTTCAGAGGGATAGCCTGCGTGGGTGTCGCGGAACGGAACTCTTCGCCCTCCTCTGGTCGGGTCACTCCCGGGATGGCGTTCTGGTGAATGTCGAGGAGCTGCTGGCCATATCTCGGGAGGTTCACGCCCTGTCCGTTGTGTTGTGCGATGTAGGCGTGCTGCATCGACTTGCGCAGCGGCGAGAGATACCTCGTCTTCTCCAGACACTCGATGGTGGTCTGGCCCCGGGCCGCCAGGCTGATGTGCCAAGCTGTGAAGGCCCCCACGACCAGGGCGATGATTCCACCCACCACTGATAGTATGATGTAGTTGATCGGCATCAAGCTGTCGACGTAGGTGTTGTTGTTGGCAAGCTCTCCATACACCCAGCTTCCGGCGATGACGAAGCAGGAGAGACTGAACAGCGTGGTATAGATGAGAAATAGCAGGAAGGCCTTGTGGTTTCGGAGCCCAATGCAGGTAGCAAGCCACGGGCAGTGATGGTCCATCTTCAGGACACATCGCCTGCACGTGGAGCAGTGGTGCGCACGATCCGGTTTCCGGGCCTGGCACTTCTTGCAGTAGCGATGTTCGCCATTGGACTTGACTGTGAAGGACGTCGCGCTGGGCGGTGCGTGTGTGGGCAGGGTGCTGTATCCATCGTAATTCGTCGTGCTACCGGGCGGTGTGAAGACGGCCGTCGTATACGACCAGTTGAGGAGGAGGTAGAGAGTGAAGCTCAACGCGGATGACCACGGACCTACATTGACAATACGAGGTTAGCATGCTCGCCGGATTTACAGGCCCAGACTCGCTCGCCGCACGGGGCATTCCCATCATACCTATGTATTTGAGGTTCGTGACCGAGGATCCGAGGTGGACGACGACGAAGGCGGCCCAGCTGGTGAGGCCGTAGACGAAGACGAGCGGGAAGTAGGTCGCGCAGGTGCAGCAGTATCGCTCGACTCTCCGAGCCCACCGGCGTGTCATGGCTGATGAGGGTTCTGGGAGAGACCGCGAGTCCATCGAGTGGAATCGCAGAAGATCAGCTAAGAGGAGAGCATGGCATTTCGGGCGGTGAGAAACGTGAATGGGTTATTGGAAGAGGTGTATTAATGTGAGACACCAGAAAGAAAGCCGGGCTTTCCAGGTCGATGTCGTTGATCAGGGGTTCTGTGCCAGAAATGTGGCGGTGCAGCTTGCCGGAGGAGGCTGAGATTCGTAAGCTGGTCTACCAGTGCATACATAGTGTAAGTGTTGGTCCACCAGGACCCCCACCACTCGTACAGCATCTTCAACCTATATATAATTATGTATGCTTAGTTTTAAACATTATTCTTGCAATGATTGTATAAACAGTCAATTTGCCAGTTTCATGTGCAAAGAATTGTTTTAGGGAAAATGTCAATTCAAGAAAATCACAACACTGCATAGCATAGTATTGTGATCTTCGGGATGAAAGCAGGTCACAAGATCCTTCAGGAAGGCTTCCTACCAGGATGATTAAACGCACCAGACCCTTCATGTAATCGCTACCATAATATAAAAAGGCCGAGGGTCGGCGTATTGTTACACTGAGAAGAAGAATGAAAACACTCTCATGGACAATGGTTCTGAGACTGCTATCAAGCAATCAATCGGCGGGGGACAGCCAGGGTTCCTAGATACTAGACTTGGTCGGCAATCTAAATTGGCCCTGCAGGTGTAGGTGCTTTCCGTGTTAACGGTAACATTAGCGAGCGGCCGCTAATCTGGAGCAGCCGAGATCTGGTCGTCTGTCCTGTATGTAACACGGCATCAATATCAGATATTTGGTGGAAAAGCTTCCTTTCTGGATTTTCTGTCATAGTTCTACTTTCATGTATGCGTCAAGCTAACTTCGTTTGATCGTTGCTCTTTTTTCCCCTTTTTCCCTTTTTGTTGGTTCTGGTTATCCGATACTATGTCCAGTTTGACCTTTCTATTACCAACCACCCGCTGCAAGTTCTGCCAATTCCTTCATAATTTGAGGCCAGTATCAGGTCGGTGATGTCCGTTGAGAAAAGTGAGAAAAGAAAAGAGATAATCTGTCAAAAGAAAAACATAGGAAAAGGAAATAAGTTCATTAGTGATCTTTCAGGTTTGGTCCACGATCTTGCAGAACCATCAACTGCAGCGGCTTGTTGGGAGATGACTCAACACTCGTTGGGATGTGCCACCTTACGTGCTAAGACAAACTAGCAGTTCTGGCCATGCCACTGGAGCGTCATTTCTGGAACCTTTTCTCCCCTCACGGACGCCGCTCGTGAGGCCGCTCGCTCCTTGAAAGTTCTCTCGGCCCACTCCATGATCTCTGAGGTGCGGTGGAGTTGCTCCTCCAGGGTCTTAGGCTCCTCTTCGGGCTCAGGGGCCAGGGCCGCCGCAGCCAGCGGCTGGACGATGTACTTGGTCGTGGCGTCCTCGAGGTAGCCGTCAGTGTCGGCGATTCCTCCGGTCAGGAGGTTGAGGACATTGCGGTACATGCTTGTGCTCCTGATGATGCATCGGGTTGTCGTCTCAGTATGCTGAGTGAGGGCAGTGGTGGACCTGAATCGATGGCCACAGGCCGGGCAGGTGTAGCGTGGCTGTGTGCAGGCGCCGGTCCTCAGGTGAATGGCGAGACCCTCGGGCGTCATAAAAAGTTTCCTGGACATAAATCAGCACCGTTCTTCTGCTAGGTATATGTTACCAAATCACCTACCAGCAATGGTCGTGTGGGCACAAATATTGATCTGACTCCGGGTTTCGAAAGTTCTCTTCGTTGTACTCCGGGCTATTTGGGTCGATGGAGACCTTCTCAGGAGCATCCGGCACAAGTTGCAAGGCCTGCGATGGTGACTGGACGGAAATAAGAGAGGGTTCGGTGCTGCCCGGTACATCACTAGCCTGAGTGTTGTCTCTCTTATGGTCCTCGTCTGGAGTGCTCTTGGCATTTCCGTACCAGCCTCCGTCATCGACAGCCCAGGGATTCTTGTACTCTGAAGTAGAAGACTTCTGCAGAATCGGAGCCTTGTAACGAGTCTCTTTGATGCCATGCGCGGTATCAGTTGTGGCCTTGGCAGACGAAGACTCACTGCCCCAGCCGCTGTCTTGAGTCGCATGCATGTTGCTCGCCTCTGCTCCCATGGGGAGGTCTGTAGTCTCAGATTCATCGATGCCAGACTCAGTGGGCGTGACACGCTGAGCCCCAGGGTTGGCCCCAGGGGCCTCCAGGACTTTCACGGCATTGGCGGCAGGAAGACAACCTGTGCTTCGCTGATTGGAAGGGACAGCGAGCATCTTGGCGATGGGCTCGATCATGTACTTTTCGAGGCTCAATTGAAGCTTGTCAGATGCGAGGGCCGCCATGCCATGCAGGTCATTGAGTCTTCGGGTCAACTCGGTCATCTCATGGCGACGGTTGAGGATGTCTTCAATCTCAAGTTTGGAACACAGTCCCGCCTCGATGTGACCGATAAGGCCGCCCAGACGCTGGAAGTGCCCACCACAGCCAGGACATTCCAGGTCCTGCGGCCTGGGGTGGTGCTATCAGTTTGTGAGTATTTGCTTCTGTGTAGTTAATTTATTATGAGTGATTAGATTGGCATACCTGTTTCATGTGGAGAGCATGGGCCTTCTGACTGTGATAGTCTTTGTCATGAAGCCGACACCACCAGTGTGGTTTCGCGGGGTTATCCTGCTCCAAAGCCTGGGCCTTGTGGAATCGCAATCCTGCTTCAGTGCTGAAAGTAGCTTTGCAGTAATAGCAGCGGAACATTGGCTGGAGCTTTGCCATGGTGATGTTAGTTGATGTGGCATAGGATGATGGATTGACTGCTCGGAGTTGCCTATCTCTCGGTGGGAGAATGCCTCAAAACGCCAACTCAAAAGGTATTTGGAATGGGGATCAGAGGAAGGGACGAGTCAGGCTTCGTTGGCGGTGGTTTCCAGATCAGGTGCCTGATTTGTGCAAGATGGGTGGTAATTCTGGAGGGAGGAGCAAGAGGTGGGAAAGTCAGGGGACAGAAATGTGTTCAACCACAGAGAAATCACAGTGGTTTCCTGATCAGGCGAACAAAACCCCTGGCTTCTTCTATGATCCTATACTGAAGAAGAGTCGAGGTAAAGACGGTGACTGTTTTGATAATCATAGAACAGGAGAGGCCTATTGGTTCTTATCCTGAGTTGGTCAGGATTGGTGTTGAGATTGAGGGATGTCAAGATCTCAACACCAAAAATCAAGGGAAGGGGAAGTTGTGGGAGTTGCAAGTAGAAGAAAAGGTAGGAGCAAAAATCTTTCGGCCTAGCCTGCCTGCTGCTGTATTTGTGTGGACAGTGGTCATGTGCTCGACAGGAGAAGTCCTAAATGTCTACCTACGGGGTCATTGATCAGACGAACATGTCGACATCGACTTGCTAGGCAGTCCTGGATGACATCAGGTCTCCTTGACAAGGACAAGGAAATATAGGATATGTCTAGATGATCGGAAGGAGAGATGGTTAATGATCACGCTCTCGTATTCCTAAATTCACTAAACTATGATATACAGCATAGGACTACGAAACTAGCTAACTTGAAACCTCCCAACACACAGTTGCATGGCCCAGGTCCAATATAGCAGAGACACTGACAAAGAAAAACGATGGAATGCTCTATTCATTAGATGTAGTAGTTTTGAATGGATATCTTGAGCGGTCAGAACATTTCTAGCTCTCCTTGGCTTCTGAAAGAGGATGTAAGACACATGATCAACCCAACAGCTTGTTGCAACAACACCCTACAGAGATGGTTTTTTATCTTGTTTTTTTCTTTTTGCCTAGTGATACTGTCGCTGAATTAACGTTGCATATCATTCACTGCGAGAAATGGCAAATTTCCTCTCATAGCCCATACCCCTTTTGCAACGTTGGCCTTTATGACAGTTATGAGACGAATAGGGGTTGCCAGCCTCATACTTCGCTCATGTCACCGCTTGACACATGCCTTTTGTTTATAAATGCAAGAACAGGAAACAGGTATTCTGAAAACCAAAGATTCTAGTCATAACTTCTCCATTCCCTTAATATCGAGGCGCTGTAGAAAACGGCAAGTGGACGGTTCTAAATCCGGCGGCGTGTTAGTCAGGTTGATGGAGGTACGGCAAGAAAATGCTTAGGTAAGTAAGTACAGTACAGCGCCCAAGTCACGGAGTTGAGGCGGGGGAGGCTGGCGTGGCGCTTGTGGCCAAGTGGACACCTTGAACCTTGAGTCCCGCCCGGTCAGCGTACAGTAGACAGTAGGTGGGCTGGTTGTCTTATCGCCTGCCTTACGTACTACCTACCTTACCACCACTCTACTTAGGTACTTACGCCTCTACACCTCCCAGCTTTAAGCATCTCTCACCTCCATGCTGATTGCTGGACTAACAAGACACATTGCACATCCGCCAGCCAGCTTCTATTCTTGTATCATACAACAAAACCATGCAGCATTACTTACAGTCGTAATTCCTCTGCTTTTCCAGACCTTGATACCCAAAGATCCCACGCATCCGCGAGGATGGCAACTCCCAAGTTCAATTCCAAGTCGCCCACCATCCGGCGCATTCGTACGTCTCATTCCCCCAATCCCAACCTCATTTATACCCAGAAGACTAACACGTATCCCTCCAGTTCGCGAAGCGCAAGAATTGTCGTCCGCTCCCTCCCCAGACTACACAGCAACGCCGCTTGAGAGCGACCTGTTCGAATGGCACTTCACACTGCGCGGCCCGCCCAACTCCGTTTACAGCGACGGCATCTACCACGGGCGCATCGTGCTGCCGCCCTCATACCCCCTGCGCCCACCCTCCTTCCGCTTCGTCACACCCTCCGGCCGCTTTGAGGCGAACCGTGAGATCTGCCTCTCCATCAGCGGCCACCACGAGGAGACGTGGCAGCCCGCGTGGGGTGTGCGGACGGCCCTGGTGGCCCTGCGCAGCTTCATGGAGACGGACCCTAAGGGCCAGCTCGGCGGCCTCGATACGAGCGATGCCGTTCGCAGAAGGTTGGCAAATGAGAGCGGAGCCTTCCGGTGTTCAGCGTGCGGGAAGACGAATGCGGAAATCATCAAGGAGTGCGAGGACGCCGCCAAGGAGGCGAGCGATGAGGCGGGGCCAAGCGCAGAGGTCGAGATACCCAAGGACCTAAAGATGGGCTGGAGGGACGAGATGGAGAAGCCAAAGGCAGCGAGCCCGGCGGCTGCAGTCAGCACAGAGGCAGAGGCGGTCGCGGCGTCGGTCGACGATGCCGAGAGCGCGGAGTTGGCAGAGGGTTTCGTGCAGACCGTTCCCATACAACGACAGGAAGTGCCGGTTGACACGGCGTCCTTACCGGCGCGGCCGGGCCAGACTGTCCCGCAGCCGACGAGAACACTACCTCTTCCAGATCCACAGGCTGCCGTGGTGCCTCCTCTGGCGCAAGCGCAGCTCCACAGGCATTCGAACGATGGCGTACCGCTATGGATCGACCGCACCATCGTCGCGCTCGCGATCCTCTTGATCGGAATGATCTTCAAAGTCATGCTGGGTATATGAGTCTAAGATAGCTGGGAATGCATTACGAAACGGTCTGGCGTTGGCAGTGATACCTTTTTTTTCAGGAAGGCGTGTTTTCAGATAGAATCAGGGGTTAGAATATGCACATAGTAAGAATGCACATTTGACCCAAATTTCTCATCACGATCATAGAGATGTAGTAGTCTCCTTGTCTCAAAAGCTCTCGCTGCGACGCCCTTTAGGAACACCGAGGAAAGTTGACTGGAGAGTTCTGTCATAACCCCTATTCGAGGGGAATGCTCGTCGGTCACGTAGCACATATAAGGCTGTATTATTTAAGCATCATTCAATTCTCAATAATTTATACACATGCATCTCAGCGTGCATTATAGCAAAAATGGGTATCTTAGTGCAGAATTGCTTTGCATCAGCGAATCTTTCCCTGTCGAGATATACCCCGCCAAAAGAAACCCTACCGAGTTGCCTTTCACATCTCATCCTGCAACTCTTCTCCTCCCTCATACTTGGCACCTTCTCTGTCAATCTGGCGCCCGACGACTAACCACCACCATTCACAGACAGTCAAGCCTCCACCAGTTGTCACTTCCTGCAGAAGCCCAACCTCCCTCGCCCAGCCCATGATGGCCTCAGCCTCAAAGACCTCAACACACGGCTGAAGGGCCATGCTGACAGCCTCGGCATCCATGTTTCCTCGAGTGGCGAGCATAAAGAAGACGGACCCAAGGAACTTGGCCCAGCGCTCATTGTCTAAGACACCGAAGAAATCACACCACAATGGCAATCTGCTATCGCCAAGTTCGCGTGGGAGCACAGACTGCTTGGCGACACCCAGTGCATCTATGTCCTCGTCAAATAGGTAATTCTCTGTTGGAGAGATCTCGAGGCCCCAGTGTAAATACGACTTCGGGAACTTTCTAGTCTCATAGTTCCCAGGTTCGAAGCCGAATGGAACGTCTGGCTGGCCAACGGAGTTAACTCTGATTCGACCATATGCCTGGAGATTCAAGGTGGCCAAAATCATTCCGTCGTTGGTCAGGTAGGGAACACTGAAAATCTCTCCCCTACGAAATGTCTCATCCAGTTGGGCCTTGAAGCTGCTCGCCAGGGCATACTTTTCCTCCTGAGCATACCGATCAAGATGCTTGAGAAAGTGGTCGTTGAGTCTATACGGCCGGCCTGTCGCAAGAGCTCTGCTCTTGTTCTTGATTGCAATTTTAGCTCGCTCTAGATCGATAATAGCATTCTCTAGGAGCTCATTGATATAAGTTTCGCTCTGCCCGCCAAGGCTCAGGAATTTGTTCTTGATATCCATCGCAGTGTACCGATGAATTGGAGTGCAACAGAGAGCCCGTATCCACGATTGGGCGATGCCCATCAAATTCGGCAACGGCTGCTCCGATGACCGATTTAAGGTGACCGTGGCCGCTTCGGAAGTTGCGTCCTGGAACTTGTTGAAGACAGATCTCTGCCAATGATGGTACGACTCGCGCCAGTCTCGGTTTTCCGTAGCAAAAGTCTGTATGCAAGAGTCATCGCCTAGTTCCTTTCGAGTGCCGGGCAGGACAATATCTTGGACTGTAAGGCCGACGGTCCATTTCAACAACAGCGGCCAGTCATAGGACACAACATCGTCGAAATCGATAGGTGGTAACTCCCTCTTCTCGTACGCTTCCACGAATGAAATCTGGAACTTATCCGTCAGGTCGTTGATGAAAGACAACCGCTCCTTCTTCACTGTTTTCCAAAAGCGTCGTAAGGCCGAGACCTTCATTTCTGGAAAAAGTCGGCATAGCAAACCCCAATCAATATTCTTGCTTGTCCCGCCAAGGAGGACCCCGACGCAGACGAAAGCTGCAATCTTGGTGTCATCAGCTGCCCAGTCGACGTCCCCTTGTTTGTCGTTCTTTTCACGAACGTAATCCTCCGAGACCTTCGGGAAAGCAGTGTGTTCACGGGCTCTTCTCGAGGGCTCAGGTCGTTCGCGCTGAAGGCGCTTCGTATATGCGCGTTTCTTCCTTGGAGACACCCAATCACCGGAGGGCTCAGAGGGAGGTTGAATGCTACGATAAAGTTGCGGATCAATGTTGGTCTTGTTGATGTCTTTACTGAAAGCATCCGTCGCTCGGTCGTCGTCGGAGTCAAGGTCATTATATGGGAGGGTTGCAAGCGTCCAGTCCCGGCTGGGATGCCATTGCGGGTTGACGGCTTTCAAACTTGATACAGACTCTGCTGTCGATGCGTTTATGAAGATATAGTCTGGTGCGACCGATCCCATGCTCAAACGATTGTGTCCGGTTCTGCTGACTTCGTATCTTAGACAGCCGTTGATTGTCTCGGCAAATTTACCCCAATCTGGGTCAGCCCATTCCTCTGGTTTGAAATGGCACATTGTCCTTATTGCCATGTCATCGACTGTCTGCGGTAAACTTTGCTTTAGTATTGTTTGTTGACGAGAAATATTATCTTGCATTGTGAAGCTTTTCGAATTATTCTCAAAGAATGCGACACTGTAGTCGGGCCAAATATCTGAAGCCGATGCTATGCTGGTCAAGACGATACAATCTTCGAAGTGTGGGTTGGCTCTTATCTCGAGGTCTTCAACTTCATTTCCGGGTAGGTTGTCTGGAAGCGGGTTAAACGATGGAAGGTCAGGATCCACGTAATCTTCCTCTTCTGGTTCCTCATACAAGTACTTGTTTGGCTCGAGGAAATTGAGGCTTAAAGATTGCTGATATCCATAGGCTGTTGTTGCTGGCGCATTGTAGGTGAAGAAGCTTGATGGGAGACTGCTTAACCCGGGGTTTTCAACACCAGACCGCCTCCAACGCTGCGATCGCCCATCTCCGGAGATAGGAGTCTGAGTATAAGGGCTCTGATCTATCCAACTAAACTGCCGTTGCGATGTCCCAAACGAAGCAAGTCGGACAAGGGCATCGTCATCGGACACTCCCACATGATTTTGCTGGTTGCTGTGTGAAGTCCATGGAGGCAACTGCGAGGGGTCACTGCCTATATGTATGAACTGTTGTTCATCTTGACCACTAGTCGGCAACAGCGAGTCAGATCTCTGACGTTTGACACGCAAGCTGCCAACTCCATCTTCAGAGCCAGTTCTCTTGCGCCGTCCATCACCATTGTCGATAAAAGTGTCTTCTCGGAAATTGCCCCCAGCACGTACCCCCCTGAGGCCCCTTCTTGCGTAAAATGGTGCGTCCAAGACTTCGATCTCCTCGGCAAGCTTCAAGTCACGCCTCCCCGGTCCTTTCGTTGGAGTCGTTGGTAGATGTTCCTGAGATGTCTGGTGCTCGATTGTTGATGGCGAAAACCTCTGAGGAATGTATAACGCAGGATGAGCACTAAGAACTCGTTTTTTCATAGCGACAGCAGCAGGAGCATGATGTTCCACGCCAACCTTCATGATGAGCTGACAGATGACGAATGCACCTTGAGCATTGCGAGCACTGTATGTCTCAAGTTTAATTTCCTTTTCCCTTGTGAGATTCTTCACTGCAACGCCGCATGAGTATGAACTAGGAGGGACATCGCCCCCTATGTCATCTTTCCATACTTTGGAGACAGCAGTGTAGAGAGCCTTCTCTGCGGGGAAAACTCCATCGTTATGGTGAAGTAGATATCTTATGATCTCCATGGCCTGGTAAGTCCGCAGTGCCGACTCGGGTAGTTTTGTAGTGTCTCTGTCTTCGGGCATCCTAAATCGAGGTATTGTATCATCATCATTAGGATGTGACACCGCAGACTCGATAGATGGAGTAAGTTCCACCGGAGAGGAGGAGTCTTCAACATCCAAGGATTGCCGAGGTCTAATCTCAGGAGAGATGGGAGCCAGCTCTATCGCAGGGGTCCGAGACGCCTGTCTGGAGGTAGACAGTCCTACTGGTTTTGGAACTCCCACGGGGAAAATCGAATCGAGTTCATTGGCCTCTGATACTGCATCAGGCTGACCATGTGGTGATTTTTCCACTTGACCCATACGACTAGCCAAGCCATGTTCAGATATTTCATCAGACTTTGCAGAATATACCGCGGAATGAACATGGGTTTGGCTGGAGGTTTTGCCTGAAGAGATATTTTCACCAGTCGCCGATTCGTTCTTCGTTGCCTGAGTGTCCATAGCGGGATTTTTGTCCTCTCCCTCTCTTCGGGGTGATCCTGGTCTAGGCTTTTCGACAGCCGCTATATCATTATTGGCGATTAGAGACTGTGGGCTGTCGAAGTATTCGCCATGATTGCTTAATTCCACGCTGGATTGGAGCCCCATGGGGGCGAGAAACCCCGTTGCTGGAAACACCTGTCGTCGGGCGAACCTCTTGACATTTGGCGAGGGCACCGCTCGCGCAGACCGCATTGAGGCTATGGGGGTGATGGGAGGAGGCGTGGCTTCTGGCTCTTGTGGCTCAGAGGTTGTTTGTGTCGAGACAATCCTCCTTCGCTTGCGTGGTTTGTCCTCACTTATACTTGGCGGTCCTAGTACATGATTTGGATTGCAACTTGTTTGGGATTTCTCTAAATGATAAGCCAAGCCATTATCATTCTTCCAGGATCTTCCGCATTTTTCACAACGATATTTCCCAGGTTGAGACCCAGCGCCTTTACGGCCCCGGCCGCGGCGTGGGGAGGGCTCATTGTTGGCTATCACTTGGTCTTCGCCTTCGGGCTCAAGCCTTGTAGGAGATCTGGCTTCGTCGTGTTCTGGAGTAACGACAACGAGCATATCTGAGGCGGGATCATTCTCGGTAATCGGGCCATCTTGACCAGCACTCGTCAAGGGGTCTTGTGGCGACTGCACCACTGATGTCTGTCGGTTAGAGAGACTCAAATCCTTGATTCTGGCTGACTTGAAGATCACAACGAGAGATTTCTTCGGGCGTCCTCGGCCTTTCCCTCGAGGATTCGGGTTGAGAGACCCCGGCTGACCAATGAACACCCCAGGGATAATTTCTTGGGAATGAGGAGGGCCTTCAGCATCGGGATGAGATGCCTGAGGTGCCGGTACATCCCCATTCATGTCCCATAGGTTAGCTAATGTCCCCGTAGCAGGTGTCGGAGGCTCGATCTGTATAGGCTCCTCAATCTGACTTAATTTTCGCTTTCTTGGTCGGCCTCTTGGCTTTCGAGGTGGCATTTCTTGAGCCATAGACGCAGTCGTAGCTTCGAAAGTGCTAGTTTCTTGAATATTCTCAGTTTTAGGGATTTTCAGCGGCCGAGGCCTGGGGTTTCTGCGTCTAACAGAGCCGAGATCTGACAAACTTGCGACGTCACGCCCGAATACTTTAGAGGAAACCTTTGGGAATCCATAAGCATCCTGGTCAATCCGATCATGCTCAGGCTCATCCACTGAGTTTTCGCCGCCATTATCCTCCAATCTAGCATCTGGGGCTGGCGATGGAGTGATTAATTGCTTTACAAAATACATGTATGCCGAGGTTTTCCCGCTTCGCATCAACTCATTTACCAATTGAAAGTCTCGAAGGTGGATTGGTTGTGTACCAGGAGTGGTCATGCTATTGAGGTTGGTGAACATATACCGGCGGAATGAGAAACCAGTTGTCGCGGCGCTAAGCCTAGGGTTTGAAATTCCTCGTCGGCCAGCTCGTCGTACAGTTTCGTATACGGTATTCGACAAGGGCTTCTCAGGAACCCATGCCGATAATGTATTCGAGATCCGGCTGCTGTGCTGGGGAGGTCCTTCACCCACTGTCTCCACAGGTATCAGCGGAACGTCGTCGCGACCTCGTTTGGACTCCTTCGCTGTTGAAGTAGCAGCCGTTTTGGGCTGCCTATTCTGAGTCTGGTCCGAGTATTGTGACGTTCTCTTGCCAGTTGCAAGGAATTTTCTCCATTCTTCATCGGTCAAGTCTCTTACGTACTTGACACAGTCCTTGAAGACTTGTCGATTATCTTGAAAAACGGCAGCAGTGTATTTGACTACTCCCATGGCAACAAAACGACGAGACTCTTTGGCAAGGATCTTCATCTGCCATTGGCGTTCCAAGATACCCAGTTTCTGCTTTAGATCTCGGAATCTCATGACGTTCCAAGCCTTGACCAAAGCCATGAAGGTTTGTCCAAATGCCAGGTAGTCGATATTGTCGCCGTTCCATTTGTCACACCAAGGTACCGGGTCCAAATTACTGATCAAGGCATCCTTGGACATGTTGAAACCCTGCGACCGATTTGCGGACGGATCGGTCTTCTGCATCAAAGACGGGGCGAATTTAGACAGCCATAATCTGCTGGTTTTGGATCCCCTGACCATCGTGGTGCGCTTTGTAATGTAACCTTTCTGCGCTAGAAAGTCTGTTCTCTTCGGGACTGAGCGTTTGTCCTGTCCTGTCAATCGTACGAGATCGCCTTGAAGTATCCCGGCTTCTTTCGCAGACGCGATCCCGACCAAAGCCTTCCACTCGAGCATCGGAACACGCTTGTAATCAACTCCGTGTCCTGTCAGGGTCTTCCATATCGTCTCTTCGTCGACGAATAGCCGTGGTCTAGCAGCAGGGTGGGTCTTAGAAGGAGAGCCACCCCCATTGCTAGGCATAGGATCTGAGACTGTGTGGTCGCTTTGAGCCTCCGCCAATTCGCCAACAACTTCTTCTGGTAGGGCAAGAACATCGTCGATTGAAAGGTGGTTCCATTCTCCTTGAGGTCCAACTCGCACCTCCCCTCGACGTACCAGCCAATCCCAGGCTATACGCGCGAGGCTGAGGTCTGCATCAGTTACTGGAGTAGAGGATTCAACTTGATCTGCGCCATCAGGTACATCATCATCGACGAAATCTTCCTCGCCATTGCCAGTAGCCTGGAAGTTCTTGATTGCCGCGATAAGTTCAGCAACGGTGCAACCTATCATCAATTAGTAGTTGTTAAGCCAGTACTCTTCTCCGCACCGTCACAGATGGGCTATTGTGTTAGGGTAAGCTCCGACAAGATTATAGACTCATTAGAATAGGCGTCTAAATGTGTGCTACCCCTGGATATCATCCGAGATAGAGTCACGGTTGATACACGCAGGGGGGTATTGATGACATTTGACTGAGAAGCGAAAATTTGTGACGTACCATTTCCGAAATACGAAATTTCGCCCACCAGCGACTCCACCAACTCATCGAGGCCCCTCGCCATTGTGCAGCAACTTCTTGCTCATTCTTAGGCGGAGGTAAAATTTGCTGTGAGGTTTGGTCAAGAAGTGGCTCGAACCAAGAACCTCGGAGTGGAAGGAATGGTAAATGTGACGCGCCTGACTTGACTTTGGTGAAAAGTGGGTTCCTTACTAAGGCTACACCCTGGGGTGCTGAATTCAAGCCTCCCGACAAGATGCTCAACGCACTATTGCTAGGAATGCTTAACATCCGACCAAGTTTTGTATGCAATTAAGTACGCTGAATTAGGTCAAGGACTTTGCTTTTAAAAAAAAAAGAGCAGGGCAAGTGCTGAGGGGTTGAGGGAGAGCAGTTGATTTGGTCGCGCTCTTGTTGAGAGGTTGGGTGTTGGTGAAGCAGGTAGAGTAGCTAAAAATCTATCAATTGCTATAATTTTCAACTGATTTTCTCTGACTATGGGCGCTCGGCTGCCTATCCTTGAAGTGCCGATCTCTTTTCTTCGGCCTTCTTCCTGTAGTTGGCGACAACCTGCTCACGAACTTCCTGAAGCTCTTCTCGTCGTCTCAAGCTACCAGCCGCTTTAGGGACACTTCCTACATCTACTACCGCTCCGCCGATAGTGATCTTCTTTCGAGGCAATTTGCTGAACTCTGGGGGAGCCAGAGCGACATCGTGTAGGCCAATTTTGCTCTCTCCTCTCTTCTTCTTGATCTCCTCCCAAGGATCTTCCTCTCGATCAGCTGCTTCGCCAACATATCTGCCCCTCTTGTTCTTCTTCTTCTTCTTATTTTTGCCTCCACTGCTCTCCTCTCCAAAAGCCACTTTCCATGAGACTCCTAGAGCGTCATTCTCCAGCTCGCGCTCTTCAGCAAGCTCCAACTCTTCTTCCCGTTTCTCTTTGATCTTTCGGTCCTCTTCCCTCCACTCGTCGTAGAGCTTGTGCATCTTCTTCTCTTTCCTTGTTCGGCGTACTTTTAGTCCAAGAGGGTCTACTCCATTTTTGACCGTCTTGGTGACCAGACCGCTGAGAGGAAGAGCAGCGTCGACACGGCGAGAATAGTCTGCCAACTTCTCTCCAGGACGAATGGTGGGTACATCAGGTCTGACCTCTTCTTCTGTCGTGGAAGATTCTTTCTGGGTCTTCTTCTGCTTTTTGCCGCCTGCACCATTGCCGTCGTCGAGTCCGTTTCTCGTTTTCTTCCCCCCAGCAAAGGCCATTAGCCGCTTAAAGGCGCGGGGTACATCGTCGGTCGTGGATTGACCTCTCTTGCGCTTGGGCGCCTTGTTGTGGTCTGCATCGTCGGACTTTGCGGCCTGCGCTTTCTGCTTCAAAGAGGTGACCGGTAGAGGCTTTGCAATCTGCGATGGAGGGAGATCGAATCTACGCGGGCGTTTGTCAGTTCAATAGTTCATTGCGCGAAGGAAGCGTAGTGGCGACGCACGTTGAGGGGTCTTTCTCCCTGCGAGTGTGCTTGTGAGGCATCGTGACTACTTTGTGGAGTCGAGCTTATCTAGAGAAAATGTCCTAGCGAAGTCGTGATGGTGTTGCTAGAATACAAGGAGCAAAGATTCAAAAAGCCAAGGAGGTCTAGGCCGGTCGGCGGTCGACCAGTGAAAATTCCCCAACCAAGCCATGTTATCGCGCGATAAGCTAATATTGATCTCCCAGATCACATCCCACCAATCACCGCCGATCCCGGCTAACAAGCGCTCTCGTCCAATCCTTAAGGGGTGTGGTCGGCACTCGTTGCAGGAGTTGGTCTATTCATTAAGCATAACTATCTCGAGCTAACTACCTAGGTATCGGTGACTCTCCCCAAATGGCTCAAGCTTCGCTCGCGATGGCGCCCACATACAGGTCATATAGGGAGCGGTGCGCCTCTTTGCGCCTCGGGCCTCTCCCATCTTCTGTCCTCCAACCATCAGTGCTGTCGTCAGGATCTGAGGAGTTGACGACTGCTCGAGAGGCTTATAAATCCAATCACAGGATACTACATCTACTCAACGGGGAACTTAGGGCAGACTGCTCGCTATCTCCATTACCGCTCCTTCGACGATCATTTGACTGAGGCACTAAGGATAATCACCATGTCTCCGCTGGAATTATACTAGTCCTGGGCATGATCTGTTGTCGTTCGCTTGACCGCAGCCACAACCCTCTTCTAGATCATAGAGAGCCATTCGCTCTCTTTATCATCGGTTGAGTCTCCTTGGATAGAGTTTTTGAATCTACCAAAGAGAAACAGTACTACGCCACGGCCAAGCGATGTCTTCACTTGACAAAATCCAAGACTACGGGGCCAAGGGGCCTCACGTCGAGGACCGGGAAATATATTCAGACAAAGACGATATTGACATTGAGTCCGTCACCCTCACGACTGATGGAGAGGATATCTTTCCCAGCCGCCCAAGACGCCGGGTACGGAGGTGGACAGTCTGTGCTAGGATGTGTGGGTTCACGCTGTTGTGAGTGCTTCCAGATCTTAAAACCTATCAGTCTTTTCTAACAGATTTCAGTGGTCTTTTATTAGCAGTCAACATATTAGTTTTCTTGTCCCGGAGGTTATGGACAGAAGAAGAGGAGCACACCGACGATTTCTTCCTCAACTGGGGGGAACAAGGCACCGGCACCGAAGCACTCGCATGGTACCCGACAAACTTTCTCCGAGACGTGATACCCAAGCCAATACATTCTCATAATGACTATTGGCGCAAGGTGCCTCTATTTTCTGCGCTTCACGCAGGTTGCATCAGCGTCGAGGCTGATGTCTGGCTCGAGAATTACAACAGTACAGACGACTTATTTGTCGGTCATGATCTCGCCGCTCTACAGCCAAGCCGAACCTTCCAGTCTCTTTATGTGAATCCCATAGTTGAGATTCTTCAACGACAAAACCCCTCTACCGCATTTTATCAGGGCTCGAGGCGAGGTGTTTTCGATGCGGATCCAGACCAGACCCTGACTCTTCTTGTCGATGTCAAGACTGATGGAGAGACAACTTGGCCTTGGGTTGTCGAGCAGCTTGAACCCCTGAGATCGAGAGGGTGGCTCACTACATTCGATAATGGCGAGCTCAAGCTTGGACCTGTTACCGTTGTCGGCTCTGGTAACACACCATTCGACCAGATCGTTGCGAATGATACCTACCGAGACGTTTTCTATGACGTGCCACTCGACCGTCTACCTGACTCTAACTTTAACACAACCAACTCCTGGTACGCGAGTGTCTCTCTCAAGGAAGCGGTTGGTCAGGTATGGCTAGACGGTTTCAACCCGGACCAACTACGGACAGTCAAAACCCAGATACAAGCGGCCCATGAACAAGGATTGAAAGTCCGATACTGGGAATTGCCATCGTGGCCTATCAGCATCAGAAATCACATATGGAGCCTTCTTGTTCAAGAAGGTGTCGATCTCCTCAACGTTGACGATTTGAGAGGAGCGGCAAGAAAGGACTGGTCACGACATATTACAGTACTTTGAGATGACTCATGAGAGCAGAATTTGTATTTCCGCGTCATTTGCATGTTAGATTAGACCAGCATGTTATATTTCTACTCGGGGGCCACGCTTCAAATCCCGAATACTAGAGCGGCGACTGAAGTGTTCCCTTACGGGGTTTCCGCACCAGCGATATGTGACTCCTGGGTGTCACAGACATACGAACTTAGTAAAGATGAATAAAGCGTCTATTTATGCTTTCTCAACTGTCCTGGTGTGTCTTCATAGGGCTCTGATCGTATCTTGGCGGTTCCCGAGGCTTTGGTTCGATCGGGTATCCCGAGAGTCCGGGATTTCTCCGGCAGAGTTGCCCCAACGCGGGGTTAGAACAACTACCGCGCGGATTACAGCGCTTGCATTACTTCATCGAAATCTTGGCTTTTCAAATGCTCCGAGTTTCTGAGAGAATAAAACGGACATCTTCTCTATATTGTTATTTGGAGGCGAAACGTTATTAACCAGCTTCAGATCTATCCATTCTCAACAGATTTTTGACGACTAATCCCAATCCAAGATGGCACAGGCTCCTCGACTCGCGAGCCTCGATGTACGTCCAAACCCAGCTACTGAAGGACACAATACTAAGACTGAACATACAGAGCTCCATTGTAGACCGTCTTCCTGCCTACTCACAGACATTGTTCACTGCCAAGACCCAGGCTGGTCTCAGCTTCGAGGCTATCGCTGAGAAGTTGGGCAGGTCCGAAGTCGCTGTTGCTGCTATCTTCTACGGACAAGCCACAGCCTCCGCCGAAGATGTCGAGAAGCTTTCTGAGCTCTTAGCTATTCCCAAGGAGATTCTTGCACCTCAATTAATGGGTTTCCCAGACAGAGGCCGAGCTGGCCCCATGCCTCCTGTGGAGCCCCTTATTTACAGACTCTATGAAATTGTCCAGAACTACGGGTACGCGTATAAGGCAATTCTCAACGAGAAGTTTGGAGACGGAATTATGAGTGCTATTTGCTTCAACACCAAGGTAGAGAAGGAGATTGACGAGACGGGCGCTCCATGGGTGGTCATCACACTCAAGGGCAAATGGTGTGTATTCCCCGAGACGGCCTCCCGACCTCACGTTTGGCCATTCAAGAAGCTGACACGAAGTAAGGCTACCGTTCACTCGTTTCTAGAAGGTGAATGATGCACCGTTGGCCCCGTTCGGCAAATCCAGCAACCGAGAGTCATGCCGCACACATGGCAACCCGCTCTGTGTGCGCCACAGAGTGAGCCATCGGCTGGGAGAAAGTCAGGCACAAAGCTGAAAAGTACAAAATCCTTTACGAGATAGATTTGGAGCAGGCACTGCGTGCCAGTTTGGTCTTTGTCATACACCGACTATCTCGTGGCGTTCGGTGGCAGTTCAGGGGTTAACAATACTAAGAGCACAATACTAAGGACCCACTTAAACTCCTCGAACACATCACAACGAACATCTTGCATATGATCGCTCTTTATATCAGCCAGCCGCCGTAATCTCCATTTGTGTGCTCTTTTTGTTCTTTCAGGGATTTTGAGGCCTTCCAGGAGAACTAGATCGTCCTAGGTCGTCGCAGATCAGCCACCTCGACTGGTAGTCACAATATCCGAGCTGCTCTGTCAAAGCATTGCCTTGTTCTTCAACCACAATACTAACGAACCAATATTATGCAAACCCGCATGAAGATTTGAGCACAGGGAGCGCAAGGCCATCTTTCGTTTTGTTGGCTGATTTACGTAGGAGTGCATCAAAGGGGTACCGTTCGACTAACCAGAATGCTCATATTATCTTGCTTGCTTAATGAAGTGCGACTTGCCACTTCGACAGACTGACATTTCGACCGCAGCGAAGTGAGGATCCTTTCGTGTATAAATTGTTGACCTTCCCATCCTCTTCGAGTCTCCTTGATCATCATTCGATTCAACCCCAACTTCTAAACCTCAAAACATTATAGTCTCGAAACCACCCAACAAAACCAACCAAAATGCCTTCCACCACCAAGCAGACTCCCACCCCCAAGCCCGTCGCCGGCGTTGGCTCCAACTACTGCGTTATCATGTAAAACGCTTCATTTTGGCAAATGAGACAGACGGATAAGCTGCCCATAATCTGGGTCGGATTCACCTCTTCAAGACGGCACAAAATCTTCCCCCCGGCTACTCCAAGTCCAACTCCAACTGGGCAACTTTGAGTGCACAGTTAACCAGTCTCATATACGCACACTCACACAATGTCTTCTTTCTCTCACACAAGCCATCAGCCTTTATCGACGATGGTTGAGGGAGACAGCTTGCCGTCATTACGTCCCTCCACACACGATAGCAATTACGCTTCTTCTTCTCGTTCTCGACGATGCCTCGGCTATCTGAGAGGACAAATGTATTATCAAACATATTGGATGGCCTGTTAGCCGATGTGCCTTTCGGTTGTCGGATAGCAGGTTCTTTTATATAATCTTAAACGGAGGGCTTGGACGCTCGTTTCATTTAGTTACATAACAAATCAATCACAAACCGGTTTCTCGTACACAATCTCAAATAAACGTCTTCTTTTCCGTGATCATATTTATGTCAAGGCATCTACACTAAGGTCGATCATCCCTACTCTCAGCGATGCAACCAGCCCTTGTCGTTGGGTACATAGTTTCTCTGGTCGATTCTGTTAATGTCGTCCTCCCTGCTCGCCGTCCAAAAGTCAACCAGCTCCTTGCGAGCATTTAGCTTCTGCAAAGCCGCCTGACTTTCATAACGACCGAAGATCCGAAGGTCTAAGTGATTGTCTAGGCTCTCAAAGGCCATCCATGTCTGTACGCCGGCCTTATCCGATTCGCCCTCCAGGATTTTGGCAATTTTGGCCAACCGTTCTCCAGCTATCCTCTTAGCTTCAGAGGACTTGCAGATGATTCTGATGTCTTGCATCACGGCACATTGTCGGCCGTCGCCGGGAGCATCGAGGAAACCGCCAATGTCACTGTAGTGGGCAAGGTCGAAACCGGTGGACATAACGGGCAAGGCTTTCTTGGTGAATTTGCCCATGGCAGGGGACGTGAAGTGAGTTTTGTAAAGACCCTGGGTTATATCATTAGCATGTGCAAGACAAGATGGTGGTATTTTTGGGTCCTCATGGACGCACATCTCTGTTATCGTATACCTCGAAGGCAAACATCACGTCCGTCGCCGAGACGTCATCTTTGTAGTCAAATGGGATTCCGAAATAATAAGTCTGCGTACTCTTTTCCTCCTTCCATACGTAGGCCGCAAGGTCGTCGTAGGCTGCCTGCCACTGTAGAATAGCCAGTGTCAGCATTGAGCTTCAGCCAATAGGATAACACGAATGCTCACTAACCTCATCGTAGCCGTTTGGCAGGAAGTTGACGTAGGCAAACAAATAAAACATTTTTCCGACTTTGTTATGTCTTATCCAATGAATCAGTGTTATTGTGCCTTTGATTTTCTGCTGAGCTCAAGTTAAGTCTTGATGGCATACTCGTCGAATTTATCTGTCTTCATGCATATAAAGCACACTCCCGGTGCACTTCCCAATGCGCCACCCCTGCAGAATTGTTTCCTGTGACCAAAATTAGCTCCTGTGACCACAGCTCGGTGGGTGTTTTCCGGCTCCTGAGGGGCACCTAGTCTGCAGAATGCGCAAAATACGTCTCTTTTGAAATTTATCGAGTCCAATTGAGTTCTGACCCTGTCTCAGCTTGCCTTGGCCCACTCGGACGATCGATCCTAATCCCTTGATGGGGGTCCCTGGGACAGGAGGTGCCTCCTTACACAGACATCGGTTGATTACGTTGTGCAGATTCAAGTCTGTATACAGTAGTCTCTAAGCCAAGTTCACTAGGTGATATGTCATATTGATTCTTTGGGAGCACTACTTCTAAGGATATAGACAACCGCCTACTCTCCTGCTTGGACCAGCTCTCCACCTGCACAAACTTACTTGACGCACCGTTGAAGACGCTTCTATTCCTTTTAAGAGCCTTTAGTGGTACTTATTCTTGTCAGCATTGACATCATTCTCCAAGAAAATCTCAATCTTCTCGTTCATCTTGGGGCCAATGTCCTGGCAGCAAATGCAGGCTATCAAGATAGTTAGCAACAATGACTGGTTCTCTGATGATGATTATATCCGTCTTACCAATGATGCCTACAATGCCGAATGAGAGCGAAGCGAGGGCCGTTGTACGCAATCCGACGACATAGCTTTGTTGGAAGGCGGCACCAGCAGCTGCAATGATATCCGTGGTGATGCCAGGGACCTTGGACAGTGCTGCACTGCCGAGTGGCAACGCGCTCAGAAGAGCCTGAACAGAGCCCGAGGGCAGCCCGGCCGCAAGGGCCGCCTTGGGTACAAGGCTTGCTGCTGACTTAGTCTGGACATTGGTGAGAATGGTGGTGTAGACGGAAATTGCTACAGCTCCGCCAGCGAACCGAGCGACGCCCCTGAATGCTTGTCAGTGATCGAAGTCCGGGGTTCAGTATTGGTACTCACGCAAGACCGCCAGCAATTCCTAGCTCAGTCTGATCTGTTCCAAACTGGACAAACGCGATTGAGAGGTACTGAGCCCAGCCGAAACCGATTTGTTCGATGAATACGAGCGCAATCACGAGACCCTTCCTGGTTGGTGTGCCCAGCGCGAGCAGAGCTCCAAAGACAACCATGATTGTAACAGATCCTGTCAACGTCCATCTCCAATGACCGATCTTTGTGCCAAAGAGAGTCAGCAGAACCGCTCCAAAGACGAGACCGAGATTAGCCGGGAGTGTGAGCGTAACGGCATATCGGAAGTCAGTCGTCTCGTTGGTAAAGAATACAGAGATCATGGTCGGATAAATGACGTTGATGGCATAGTAGAACATAGTCACGACAAAGGCGGCGATGAATGGGGCCGTGAGCTCTCGGCCATGGCCACGAGTGAACACGCGTGTTGGAGTTAGGGGCTGCTTGAGCGGCATGAACGTCTCATACAGCCCAAATACGACCAACAGCGCAAAGCCTGGGACAAGCGTCCCGATAACCTTGGGGTCGCTGGAGGGAAGTGTAGTCGTGTAGACAATGCCGGTCAGGATCAGCGTCGCCGAAATGATGAACAAGATTGCTCCACCATAGTCCAGTTCGCGGAGGGCTTGCTTGAACGGCAAGCCGCGAGGGTGTGCCGGGGGATAGTAATATAGATACAGTCCTGCGAAAGACAACGCAGCACATATGGCAGGCGCGTAGAAAATCCACCGCCACTAATAACTGTCAGTCTGAACTGTCATGAAAGCGTCTCGTCAACTTACTGAGTCGCCATCAACTGCGGCGAAGCGACCAGCAACAGGTCCAACGACAACGTCGAAGTACACTCCGATATCAGCGATGACAATGGCAATGTGCCGCCATTTATTGGGAAGCAACTCTGGTAGAGCGAAAGCTGCCAATTGAGCATTTCCTCCGCCGAAGCCAATGAAAGCCATTGCTGCAATCAAAGCCTTATTACTCTTTGCTGTGCCTCCGACAATGAAGCCAATAAACATGAGGACATTTCCACCGATTATAAACCAGCGTCTTCCGAACAGATCGCTATTTGCTAATGACACGATGTCAGATTAGCTAAGTGCCGACAACTATTGGTGTGAAAGAGAGCATTACCTCCGCAGACCATAAATGCAATTGTCACAGTCATTGTGTAGACCGCCACATAGAAGGCAGAAGCTGTCGGGTCACCAAGTTGAGTTGCCACAACTGTCATACAGTTGGAAAGACTAGGCACAATCCAGAAAGAGACGCCATAGCTCCATGACAGGATGCCGACAACGATCCAAGTTTTGAATGTGACATTGTACTCGCCCTCGGACGGAATGTATGTCTGGACTGTATCTGGGTTGTTCGCTTTCTCGCTGTCTGTCAGATGCTCGACCTGGTCCGCATTTGGCTCCTTGGGAGCCTGGACTTCGGTTTCGGTATTATTCACCGCCATTGCGTCTTCTCTCGCGTTTAGAATACAATGCGCGATGGAAATTACTTGGGAGAGGAATTCAAATGGCCGCCGAAGACCGGGGGTACATGCATCTTGATGTACTCACGATGACCAACCCCTGGCATCGGAAGGGGTCAGCAGCCCTACGCAGAATGGAGTTTTATTACCGAGATACCAAGGTCATTCTCCCAGATGAGCATCCAACTCAAGGGATTTGACACAGCACTAAGTAGCATGAGGACTTGTGAATGGCAGATCGTTATTGTACTAGCCATTGACGGAATATGCTTGGGGGCATGATCCTTGCTACCTGTCCGGCAGATTGTGCTGACGGGCTGGTCCGTAGGCGCGCTCTCGAGGCTCGGAAAAGCATAACCAGACCAAACTTCACCACCAAGATCTGGGGTTTGCGGGGTAGCGCCAATCTAAGCCTTGGAGACAGATGGAGCATCTTGCAAAGATATGTATTTATGGAGAGTCTGAGGCTGAGAAGTTCAAAGGGCTCTTCAGATTTGCTGAGTCCCCAGTTCGAGCTCTCCTTGATGTCCCGAGACTAGGACAGGTCTCGCAGAACCGCCTAGCATCGAGACTATGCCTTGTTCCCGCCACTAAGCAGGAGCTCGCTTCTATATAAAAACACAAATAGAGAACTTGAACAAGAATGAGAGTCAGATAGCCAATCGAAGTTGAGCATTGGAGCAACACTCTGTAGGTTGAGGCGCTGCAGCTGAAGCAGAGTACAACAAGGTGCCTGATAACGAGCGCGACCGATTCTGATCTGCCTTTATTGGCTGACCGTGCGCCTGCCCAGGCGAATAAGCAGAAACCTTGGACAGGGAGCAAGACCAATAATAGGGTGTAGTGACCAGAAAAATGCCACTATTCCTGTCGTCATCGTCGATCGCTGTCATGAACACGGAACTGGGGATCCGGGTGTCGTCGAGCTTAGACGCAAACAACCAAACGGAGTGATACCTAAAGTCGATAAGAGAACCCCACCGATAAGATATGATAGAGTTTCTGTCACCTCCCACCGCCCAAAGAATTGACCCTTCGGGTCTAGCGGCTCTGTGTCCGCAAAAAAAGTTGCAGAGTTTGAGAGCAGAAGACTTTGGTCTGCGACAGCTGCCAATTGAACATCCGCGCAGCATTCCCCTCCCGACAATTACCACAGCCAGCCACCACAACACAACATGGGGCGATCAAAGCTCAGAGCCGCCCTGCAAGCCGAGCAGGGCAAAGACCAGGAGTACTACAAGAAGCTCAAACAAAAGAAGAAGGAGAAGCAACACAAGAAAGAGAAGCCTGGCAAATCGGGCCGTGCTGCAAATGGCGGGGTGAAGACCCCCGAGGACGACGATGAGCACTGGGAGAGCCTGGACGACGAGGAAGACTCCGAAGGTGACGATGAGGAGCCTTCAAATGGTCTGCTAGACATTGAGGCCGAGGAGAGTGACGAGGACGAGGAAGATGAGGAAGCAGTGAGTTGGATGCTGCATTGACATGTGCGGTTGGGACTTGGATTGACAATTTACCCAGTACGATCTCGAAGCGATAAACGACAGCGAGTCATCAGATTCCGAAGTCGAGATGGAGGAGAAGATTGAGCGTGTCCCGAAGTCCAAGAAACAAACAAAAGAAGCCTCTAAAAAGGCTGAGAAGAAAGCACTGGCACCCGCGAAGGATGCCGAGGAAGAGGAGGAGGAAGACGACGAGGAATCAGTAGCTATGTCGGATCTCGAGGATCTTGACGATGAAGAGAAAGAAGTATGTCATTTCCAGCAGACGGCCGTAATGCTCTCATTCTTATCATACGCGTGTTCTAGGACCTTATCCCCCATACCAAACTCCGCATCAACAACACCACAGCCCTCCTTGCCGCTCTCAACAGGATAGCAATACCGACCGACTCTAGCGTTCCATTTGCCACACATCAATCCGTCGTATCCTCCAAGCCCACAGCCGAATCCATCGAAGACATCCAGGATGATCTGCAGCGAGAAGTGCAATTCTATGCACAAAGTTTGGAGGCTGCGAAGAAGGCCCGTACTCTGTTGAAGGCGGAGGGCGTGCCTTTCTCTAGACCGAATGACTACTTCGCGGAGATGGTATGCTCCAATCCATGGTTCTGCTTGATTTGTTTTCTTTTTACTGATTTCGCAATCTACTAGGTCAAGGATGATGGACACATGGAGAAGGTGAAGGAGAAGCTCGTTGAAGACGCAACCGCAAAGAAGGCTTCCGCCGAGGCGCGCAAGTTGCGTGACCTCAAGAAATTTGGCAAGCAAGTCCAGGTTGCAAAGCTACAGGAGCGACAGAAGGCCAAGAAAGACACACTAGAGAAGATCAAGGCCCTGAAGAGGAGTAAGATTCAAGTTGCGCACCCCTGTGGCCGTCTTCTATGCTGACCCATTGACAGAACGACAAGAGTCCGGCGGTGACACGTCCATCAACGAGGCTGACCTCTTCGACGTCGGCGTCGAGAGCGAGCTCAGCAAGCCCGGCAAGAGGCGCCGAGAGGAGCACGGCGCGCCCAACGCCAAGCGGCAGAAGAAGAACGAGAAGTACGGCTTCGGCGGCAAGAAGCGTCATTCCAAGTCCGGAGATGCCGCCAGCGCGGGCGACCTGAGCGGCTTCAGCGTCAAGAGGAATAAGAGCGGCGTCAAGGGCAAGATCCCCAAGACCTCACGGCTAGGGAAGAGCCGTAGGAAGGCCGTGGCATCGAAGAGGTAGAAGGGCGGTGATGTATTCAAATCGAAAGTGCAGGCTTGTAGAGCAGATGCTCTTTTACGCGTATATAAGATACCACACAAAGTGAAATAGGAAGTTGCTTGTCCTATCACTGGAAGCTTTTGGTCTACTTTTGCTGCCATGGTAATCAAGGCCACGAGGACGAGGGTGAGAGAGCTTTTGGTGCCCGTACCTTGTATTCTATGCAGTCAATAGATTTGTGGGATGTTATGATATTTGTGACAAGCTGGTGCCGTGATCAAAAAGGAGGTTCTTGTCGGTTTGCAGTCATCAAAAGCTTGCCAAAAAATGTTTTGAAAGGAAACTCGGCAAACATACAGTGACTTCATCTCGTGATAACATCTTGCTTGAAGACCTTATTATTCGCATTGTCTGTGTCACTTAAGGGATTGATATGCACCAAGCACCATTTTATGATCTTTGACTTCTTATTGATAAAGATACACCCGAAGGTTGTTGCAAAAGCTCCTTTACATTCCATACACATTGATATCTTCAAGTTGGGTCGAGCCATCTCTTTTTCCAACCGCACCACCAATCTTCGCCCTCGTTCTTCACCCCCTTCTTTGCTCTCGACGCCCAACGAGTGTCCCCTCAAGAGAACCTGGAAAGACGTATGACGTTGATATCGTATTCGTACTCATAAATATTCATGCTCGTCTCCAATTCTCATCCTCTGATTCGGCAGCAAGCTTTCCTTTCTTGAGCCCAATAAGTGATCCCAGAACGACTCCAGTATCCATGCCACAAAGGGAAGAGCCAAACAGCCATGCAGACATTCGATAGGATTTTGAGGAAAAAACGATGGCCGTCAAAGCTATCGTTGGAAATCGTGATTAGGCCCAATTGGGGAAATCCAATGTCACCGAAGAACGGCAACCCGCCGGAGGCGAGAAGAGAATTCGAGGTAATAATAATTGTGAACTATGTCCACCCCTGCGAGACCATTGCAGTCGAGCGAATTGGGATTCAGCTGCCTCCACGCTTGTATAATTTCGACATGACAAAAGGAAAC
The DNA here is from genome assembly GCF_000392275.1 of Phaeoacremonium minimum UCRPA7. Classification (NCBI taxonomy): domain Eukaryota; kingdom Fungi; phylum Ascomycota; class Sordariomycetes; order Togniniales; family Togniniaceae; genus Phaeoacremonium; species Phaeoacremonium minimum. The sequence continues at coordinate 97,707 of NW_006921337.1, forward strand.
GAGACGAGTTCCCACTGGTGAGTTAGGCCAGTGGGAATAGTTGCGATGCTGACCTTCGGGGTCAGTCAAAGTAGTAGAGGAGCCCGAAAGTGTGGATGCTCTCGAGTCCATCGGGGTATAGTGAACTAGAGTGCGTAACTCTGCCCTTGATGCGAAAAAAGAATTTGTTTTGGTGCCGCGGGACAGGCCAGAGCTGAGCCTGTGCACCGACGAGACCATGGTATCACGACGCAGACGCCTACACATGCCGATTGTTGCTCAGTAATGCTGTCGACCGGGAGTGAAAGTTGCAATAGACATTATTCAAACAACGCCCCGCTCCTCAGCAAGTCCAATCAGGACCGCTTGATGCCCTCAATATGCTCCAATCAATCATTGCGTTGCAGCAACACACCAGTGACGATGGAAAGCCCATGCACTCTTCTGGCACTCCTTGCTGCAATATTTCGTTCGTCGACAGCGTCGGCATTTGGCAAATTGCCGAGTATACTCCTCCCACTTGCCGCATTGGTAGTAAGCACACTGGCGGATACCCCCTCTTGTGTCATCTTTGCGACACAGATTCCTCATGACAACTCCGGCCCAGTACTGCATGTCGGTGCTGTGATACCGAACAGTGAACTTCTCGACTAGAGGGAAGATGTTCAGGTCATTGGGGAGAAGGTATTCCTCTTCATACTCGTCATCGATTGGAGAGTCAATGACGACATCATCTCCATCGAGAAGCTGAAGCTCCTTGCCAATCTTGAGCCGGGGGACGAGATGACTCTTCTGGAAGTATGTGCGGAGATTGCAGTACTTGGAGACATAGGCAAGCAGTTGGAGAGACATCAAGACGTCCTCCTCCCGAGGCATGGCTGCCAGCATTTGCGGGTTCGGAGTCAGCTGCCTTTCGAGAAGATAACGAGGGACGCTCGCGTTCGGCATTGTCGGCTGTGGAGGGCTGACCATCGTGGGCCGGTTCGGCGATAAGCCCATGTTTGGTACAGGTGTCGGAGCTGCGGTGGTGTTGACGATGCTACCATCAATTGGTGCACGATGTGTGATGTTGAATGTCCCAGCATCCTGGGCCTCCGAGACCGTAGGGGTGGTCAAGTCTAGAGCCGCTCCTGCAAGAATGCTCTCACCTTCCTCCATTGCGATATCCTGGATTCCGACGGCTGGCTGAATTTCAGCTGTCCCAGACATCTCGGCATCAGGAGATTCGTCTGACTGCATGCTGTCACCATTCATGTCATCCGAGTCGGCAGTGGAGTTCTGATGACGAATCGACGGTCGCCGACGGGATCTACCAGTAGGTGCAAGCATGGAGACAGGGCGCACGGTAGGAGAGCGAATCTGTGGAGGAGGCAGGGGAGTCGTCGGCGACGTGGGCTGTGAAGTCATACTGGGATGGACGAACGGCATCATTGATGCTAGCCGATCGATATCACGCACAGGCCTGATGTAGCCATCTGTGGTATCGGTCGAGGACGAAGCAGAGGCGAGTGGCTGGATGATTTGACGAGAAGGAGAAGCGACGCTTTGCCGAGTGGTATGGTGATGATGGTGATGATGCCGGTGAACATGGAAGGGAGGTCGCTCCGGAGGCGACGGAGCCGAAACAGGGTATTGTGCGATGGTAGGTGTCATGTCGGCGGTGGTTGAGTCGATAGGAGGGGGAGGAGGAGGAGCGCCAAAAGCAGCAGCGGATACATCGATGGAGGGAGGCGGCGCTTGTCTGCGGAACGTTCTCTGGTCAACATCGAGACGCATTGCTCTGTTGGTGAAGCTCGAGGACTTTGATCCTCCCCTGTGATCATGACCCCTGTGTCGGTGATGTTCCTGCAGCTGCTTCTGTTTCGCCTCCTCAGCCTTTTCGCGGCACTTCTCGATGACTTTGATGTAGTTGTCAAGGATGGTGGCGATGACAGGAACCATGTCGGCTTCGACGACCCTGGTGCGGACGGCTTCGGTTCCGCGAACCCCTATGTTCACAACACATTGGAAGGCGAGATTCCATTTCCACATGTCCATCATATCCTTGCTTCGGCCCTGCTTGAGGATGCATACCAACCGTTCAATGCCGCCATCGACGGTCAAGATGTCTCGAATGCGTGCCGAGGATGTGGTGAGGTAGGCCAAGTGATTGAGCGAGTTAATCAGAGGCAGGGTGGAGGTGCAGTCGAGGGCCCGGCGGTCATACAAGGCGGTGGTGATGCCCACCGACGCCTTGTTGACGTTGGGGATGCTGAAGTTGACTTCCCTCATCTTGGACCGCCACCGATCAGGTCAAATGGCACACCGGAGATGAGGAGGGTTGAGGAGAGGGCGTGCACAACCTGGCGAGCGGTGTGCGGTATTATGTAGTGGTTGGAGTCGTGTGCCCCTGTCCGGGTTAAAGCGGTGGATGGACGCGTTTGAGGATTAATGCTTGGATTTAATGCGATGGGATCGAGGTAGGTCGGGATGGCTGTGGAATTGCAAAAATTCGGATGGCGAGTCTCGCTGATGCTCACCGCGCGTGAAGGGCGTGAAAACGATAGGGCTCGTTACCGCCGCAGCTGAACAGGAGAAGGGCTGCAAGTGCAGATAGCCTTCCTCTGGGCGTTGAGCAGAGAGATGTAATGTTGGACGATGAGATAGTATAAATCCGACGGGGTGGGAAAGAGTTGAGGGCGTAGCTGGCATGGATTCTTGTCGAGGTTTCCAAGGCCGGGCTGAAATGAGGAGGCGGTTTGGAGGTTGACTCGAAACCGGCGTTGGCAAATGGCTCGCTCGCAGGCTTCTTTTTCGCTACCGCCGCACGCTCAGCTGACGCATTAAGCACGGCCACAACAACCACACAACAAAGTAGTAGGTAGGGGGGCAAAATGCTGAGGCGGAGATGATGGAATTGAAGAACAGGTCGTGATATATCGCAAGAGAAGAGAGGATGGAGAGAGCGGCGGGCCGACGACGACGACGACGACGACGATGGGAGTGTTGGGAGCGCTCTTCCCCTTCCTTGGTCGTTTCCGAAACGGAATGGAGAGAGAAGGTCGGTCGGGGGTCGGGAGTGGAGGAAAAAGGACGAACGACGACGGATGGGGGGATGGGGGATGCCCTGCTAGGTAAGGTAAGGCAAGGCAGGTAGGTACTTACCTACTTACCCTTAGGTACTGTAGGTACCTACTATGCAGTAGGTAGTGTGGTGGGTGCAGTGCACAGTGTGAGTCCTGCGTGCACCACCTTTACCTGCCTAACTCCCAGTAACGTTAATAGCAGTCACTACAGTACCTAGGCTGCTAGGTAGGACGGTGACATGTATTAAGTGAGGTTGGTGCTGCTGCTGGGAGGCCGGTCCTCGCTCCCTCGTCCGTCCGTTTTGGTTGGGTTGGGCCCCGAAAACGACCAGCCAGACAGGCTCCTAGATGCCCCGATTTTCTTCTTGCAGTACCGCGCAGCGCTACAACTGGCTGGTCTGGCTGGCTTGGCTGGGAATTGCCTGGCCATAATCCACTGTCCCACCCCCTAAGCTACCCCTTCGATACCCACTACCCGCTCCCTACACTAGACCTCAAGAGCTGGGCATGGGCTTTGCTATCACCAAAGTACGACGCAGGGATGCATACATGCGTACATCAGGCAGGCATGTGTAATGAGAGAGAGAGAGGCAAGTAGCATCATCAGCCATCAGCATCAGCACGGGCACGGGACGCGAAGTTCGATCTCGAGATGTCTAGGGCCCAAGGGGAACTCAGATAATCCATCAGTCAGTCTGCCAGCCTTTCAAGCCTATGTACCCGAGTATGATACCTACCTACCTAGGTACTAGGTATGGAGAGGAGCAAGAGGAGGAGGTGGGTGTGTACGCTGCACGCTGCACGCTGGGCACAGGGGAGTGAGATGGATGTCTGCTGCGATGGTGGCGCACTCCCGCTCTTCTAGGCTGCTCTGGGCTCGACGATCGTCACCTTCTTTCGTCCAGCTTCTCCTCACCTCTCATGCCTTTCCCGTCCAATGTTGTGTGATGGATCCATCCATCCACGGCTGCTGTTCTGTTGATGTTGATATGATCCATGCGGATCTGATTCTACGTACTCGTGGTACTTCAACGCTGTGGCAGAAACCCACCAAATCGGCCCCCCTCATCCTGCCTCCTTGCTGCTGCTGTTGCTGTTACTCTACACCTCCGCCAGGGTAATAAACGTTATTTTGGCGAGTTGAATATACCAGAAAACCAGGGTTGAGAATACCTCATTGAGGCTTCGAAGATTCTGTTCATTTCTATAGCCCTGCTGGTCATGACAAAAGTAGCAACTTCCTTGTCTGAGAAGTCGCGATTCCCACTCAGAATTAACAAATATTACCCTGGCAGAGGTGTATTTGCTAATCTCATGGTCTCCAGTATCAGATGCTCTTTGATTTATTTGCCTTGCTGAGCTGACCTGATCCGGTCGTGGCACGAGGCATTGCCCCTGTGCTTGCGTCTATCATTCGGTAGTGTACAGTACGGAGACTAAGAATTATCACCCCCAAACTCTTTCTTACTCGCCTCAGCCCAACCCGAACGACCCTTTTTTTTTGGTGTCTGTCTGTATTTTTATTTTATGAGGAGGCGAGCATAGCGCCATTCTCTCGGCATGCTCGCCCACATTACACAGATACTTGCCTACAGCTGCAAATGGATGCACATCGTGGAGCATTATACATCCATCGATATGTATCTATTCTATCCTTCCCTCGGGCAAAGTGCGGCCCCTGCCCTTGACTGACTTCTGAGAACGTGCGTTAGCGTGTTACGGATCGATCTTATGAGGCCTGCTCGGCATGCTGGTTCGGAAGTCATCCAAGGGCACATTGCACATTAATTGATTGTCACCTCCCTTCGAGTTTAGATGTTGCCGCCACCCCAACCTCATCGTCAATCCCCTCATCAGTATCCCGTAAGTAGTCAGGTAGTTGTGTTTGTAAGAAAGAGTAAAGGCAGGCGGGTATATCTCCCGTCGGAGCGAGCCATATCATGTCTTGTAATTGTTGCGTTGTATTCTATTGCCAGGGTGCAGGCAAAATGTTTCTACTGTAAGCTTAAATGCAAAGACACAGCGACTGGCAAGGGAGCTCAATGCAGGCAGGCCTCGATGAACTTTGCACAAAGGCATGGCATGGCTTGGAATTACCTCGGATCACCTCCTCATCTTGCAAACGTGCTTAGAAATGCTCTGCAGAGCACAACTGTATGGGAGTTGAATTGTGCCTGCCGCTCATCGCGTGGAAGCACACCTTGATGGAGTGCAGTAGAGTCTTAGTTCGTAGAGAATGTATCTCTCTGCAGAGGGTAGCACAGGCCAGTCAGTCCGCCCGCATGCAACCATCCGATAGCCTCTCCTGGGTAAGGTGGCTCGGATGCTTGAGAGAGAGAGAGACAGACACACAGACACACAGACACACAAAGCCGGTTGACTCCCGTCCGTTCTTGACGTTGCAACTCGACTTCCAAAGGCCGCCTTCTGCCAGCTTCCGGCCAGTCTGTCCGGCGGTACCAAGATACTGACTTGCCTGATACCACCTCAGCGTGCTACCATGCATTCTTGGTCAATTCCGATATAGAGGCTCGGCCGCCATTGAAGAGTCAAGAAGATGTGAGCTCCTGATTTAGCTGTGCGCTTCCGGAGCACGCTCGCTCTCTTGCTCAGGTTTTTTTGTCTTGGCGCGCGCCACTTCCCGCCGCCGTCAATTTGAACCGGAGGCCCGTCGCTCATACCGGTATTATTGAATCAAGTAATCAGAAGAAACATGTATAGTGATTACCTACCTACCTACCTACCTACTTCCTGCGTAATAAGGTACCTCGTTAGCCTTCGCCTTTCTCCTTGCTTCCCTTTTCAATCAGCACAGTGCCTCGTTTCGATACGAATCAGTTTCGACTGACTGACTGATTGCCAGCTTGGACTCTCCTCTAATTACCTTTCCTTGACAGATGCTGTATCATGGCATTTTAACCCAGCTCCGAGTGTGGGTATGTGCGTTGCCCATCGCATTATGCCTCCCCCCGGCAGCGCAGATTCAACCTCCTCTTTTCGGAGCTATGGGGCAAGCTTCTCCTACCTTGTGGCACTTCACTTCTTCATGCGTGCCGGCAGCCCTGGAACTGCTGCTTGCTTGCCTGCTTGCTTGCTTGGTGCTGCTGCTCTTTACCCTGCCTGCATAGCATCCCCCACTTGAGTACAGCAAACCCGCCACGTCTTGGGAAAAGGATCCAGGTCGTGTCAGCCAATTGTAGGGATCCATGCAGAAACGAACGAGGGGTCAATACAGCTTGCATTAGCTGTGCAAGGAAAACACAGCTTTTCTCAGACTCGGACTTTTGACACGACTTTGTTTTCAGCAGGGAAAGACTCTAATTCAATGGGTCTCCTACAGAGCATCGAAGAGCGCAGCTGAGAATAGACTGAGAAGGCCCTCCGAAACAAAGGTCTGGAGACAGTTATGACGAAGGTGGCACTGGGCCGGCTGGCTCTCCGACTTGCCTGAATCGTTGGGGCAGCTCGCGCGAGCCGAGCTGTCGCCCCCGTCTTAATAATCCTAAATCCAGCCTCAGCCGCTGGCATGGCTTGACTCAACTACACTGCTGGAAGCGACAAGACATCTGGAGACGCCGCTGACTCAAAATCACGCATGACAGAATCTGACTTTCGGTGGAGGGCAAAGGATGGATTCAACATGCCTGGAAGAACATCCCAAACATGCCGCTCATGCTCTATACTTCACCTGATACAACTGTCGGTACAGTACTGCGGCGCAAGGCAAGGTAAGTCTGGAGCAGCGCCGACTCCGTCATGGTCGACAGCCTCCCGTCCCAGACTCTCGGAAACGTTCCAAACGTGTCGTTCCTTTGTGCAAACCTTCGGCAGCCTCCTCGTGGCTCCCCCCTTGCCCTTCCCCTTCCGACCCTCCCTGAGCATTGAGCAAGCTTTCGGGAACAAGTCCCCTTCCCTCCTTGGCTAACCTGCTAGTCAGGCAGTTAGTAGCACAGTGTAACAAAGCCGTCAAACAGGACGAAGCCAGGCCTTAGCCTCACTAGTGCAGCCATCAATCGTCCACCATCAACAGCCGCACAGAGGTACCGGTATAATACCCCCTGAACAGCTGCATCTTGCATCCTGGCGCGTCTCTTCAGCGTCTGTCTCGGATCGATGGCTTTGTGTCTTTTCTTTCATTCGGTAGTTTGTGCACTTTCGCTCTTCCACATCCATCATGGCAGATTGTTGGCAGCAATGATTGGGGTGGATTTGGCGCCTGGGAATCTCCTAAGCGCTTCAGGGCTGCTGACTCCGCTTCCAATTGGGCGGTCTTCTCCCCAGCCTATAAGCCACCAGCCATTTTTGGTGACCTCGGGGCTGGGAAAACAACCCATCCCCAGTTGGTCAGGCTGATCATGACTTCTACAATGTTTATATCAAAAAGTAAGGTGTTACTGCATTTGATAATGCCGAAAGTGTTACGCCCATCCCAGAGAGAGGGAACTCGTAGTCCACCCCAACTCATCGCAAACCTCATTTTATAGTATCGTCATCCTTATTATATACAACCTACCATGTCCTGACATAATGGAAAGATTCTCTGATTTACAAGTTGATCAATTGCAGGCGTCCCAGATCGCCGTGCCCTTATGGCCTCAATAGACCTTGTTCTTTCAAAGATCTATAATCTGACCGCAAACCCTGCCGTGCCGCAAGCTAAAGCACCATTCGAATCGCTTGTGGGGATCCTACAGGCTCGGCGCTCCGTGTAGGGGTTGAGCTGCATGCTCCTATCCTAAGACTGGCAAAAGCATGTTCAGCCTTATCCCAACCATCATGTAGCATTCTCTTCCGCTTTTCTCAACCAGTTGATACGATGGCCTTCACCACTGGAAGTCCTACCATCCTGCTTCTCTTCGTCGGCGTCGTCACTATTGCCTATGTTGTAGCTCGTAAGAGATTCAGCCATGACCCTCGTGAGCCACCGCTGGCTCCCCAGTCCATCCCCATTATTGGGCATATGGTAGGACTGGCTCGCTCAAAATTCAACTACCATGTCGACCTTAGGTACGCAAGTGATCAATATCATAATGAGATCTGCTGACATCCTTTATCAGCAAGCGGGTAAACTCCCCGCTCTTCACGATGCCACTGCCGGGCCAGAAGATGTATGTGGCCACCACCCCGGAGCTCATTCAGAAGGTCCAGAAGCAGCACAAGACGCTCGCGTTCCCACCTGTCGCGGCCAAGTTCGCCTCCAAGGTCTGCGGAACAAGCCGAGAAGCCCAGGCCATCTTGGGCGTGAATGTGAATGGCGACGAGGGCGACTTTGGCCTGTCGATGGAGTCTGCCGCGGCCATCCGGAACGCGCTCAAGCCCGGCCCACTGCTCGACGATCTGAACCACGCCATGATCCAAGAAATCACAAAGGCGTTGGACCTGCTGGAGCCGCCCAGAGGTCAGTCACGAGAGATTGGCATGTACGCCTGGCTGAGGGCTGCCATCACCACTGCGACGACGAGGTCGGTCTATGGTCCGCTGAACCCTTATGATGACAAGTCCGTTGCCGATGCTTTCTGGTAAGTGGATTACGAGCTCGTGATAGAAAATGGAAGTAGAGTTATGGGTTAATCTGATATCCTATCCTTAGGGTATTTGAAGAAGGGCTCATGGCACTGCTGGTCGGCTTCCTTCCTTCAATCACCTGTAGAAAGCCTACTGCTGCACTCAAGAAGGTCTCTAAAGCCATCGAAGCATACTACAGAGCTGGGGGAGCAAAGGATGCTTCTGCTCTCGCTCGGGACCGCTATCAATCAGGAGTTGACAACAATGTTCCGGTGGAGGACATTGCCCGCTATGAGGTGGGAGGCTCACTTGCGATCCTTGTCAACACGGCGCCAGCAGCATTCTGGGCTCTGTTTCTATTCAACTCGCACCCAGATCTCCTTGCAGATATCCGCAAAGAGATCGATGCCTGCACCGAGACGGCCACGGAGAATGGCGCTACCAGGAAGACTGTTGACATAACGGCGCTGAAGGAAGGCTGTCCTCTCTTGCTCTCCGCCTACCAAGAGGTCCTCCGGTACAGCTCGATGGGTACATCGGTGCGAGAGGTGATGGAAGACATCTATCTGGACCAATGGCTGCTCAAGAAGGGTTCAATGCTCCAAATGCCAAGCCGTGTCATCCATCAGAACGCCGACCTCTGGGGCGCAAACGTCACCGACTTCAACCCGCGCAGGTTTCTCCCCGAGGAGAAGCAGAACCGCCCGCGCGATGTCTGCTTCCGCGCGTTCGGCGGCGGCAAGACCCTCTGTCCCGGCAGGCACTTTGCCACCAACGAGATTCTTGCCGTTGTTGCTGTATTCATAGCGAGGCTAGATTTGACGCCAGTTAAGGGGGTATGGAAAGCTCCTACTACCAACAACACCAATATTGCGACGGTGATCATGGAGCCGGACGATGACATTCAGGTTGTGGTGAAGACACGACCGGGATTTGAAGGCGTCAAATGGGCCATCAAACTTGACAGGTCGGAGAAGATATTTGCAATGGTGACGGAGGATACTGGAGAGACAGAGTAGCCGTTCTTGCAAACACCTTCACTCTGCTCTTGGAAAAGCTTAGATAATCCTTATGGTCAACATCTTGAAATTGATACGGCTACTTGTGCTGGAAAGTCCTTCTGTTAAGCCAGTCCTACGTAATTGGCTATCTTGGCAGCATTAGAAGATCAAAGAGGGTGGTATCTTCACTTGTCCACACCATCCGATTTACACCGCAAGCTGCGAGGCGGCCACATGCTGATGTGAGGGTTTCACCTTATCCTAGTCGGTATGGTTGACGGCTGGATTTGGCTTTACGACTCCCTGCCTTCACAATTAATCTTCAACTTCCGTTCCCGAATCAAGCTTTTCAAGCTGAGAACAGGTGCGGGTTGAAACAATTTTTCTCTCAAAAGAAGGGGCCGTTCTTGTATTGCATTCAGGCGTTTAGTAGTAAGGAATTAAAGTTGAAGTTTGTCCATATTTTTCAAACAGAACGATAAAATGGCTTGTACATAGAGCAGTTGAATACTAGGCAGAGTTCTGACTAGTATGTAAAATCATATACCGTGACGCATATTCCCATCGTTCTCATCGCACGGCTCTTTGGTAGTTTTAGTCGTCAGGAGAACAAACAATTGAGGCGAATATTTTCTTCATTTTTGGCAGATACTTCAAATTGATGAAATACCACTTGTCATCAGATGTTACAAGCTACTTAAACATAGATTGGAGTGTATCCGTCCACGTCCCAACGCCAGCCGATTAATGATACACCAACGCCTTGTAATGCAGTCCGGAGGAGTATGTTCGCTCGACTTTGTAACCCCCCCACGTCCCTTTCTATAGAGTCCTCTGAAATGCTATGCCTTGGGGGTCATCACATCTCCCAATTGTCTATACCTTCGGTCTGCGTACATCAAAGAAAATCGCTCCTGGTTTTGCTCATCTGTCGTCTGTCCTTCGAGAATCTCGAGCACCTCGCCGAGAACAATGACATGATCCTTGACTTTGACCACGCCCCCAAGCGGCTCCTCTAGGAGCTTGCAGCGTAGCACATACATGATGCCAGGGCCGCGCAGTAACGGGGCAACCGAGCTCGGATACTGTGTAGACCCCTGAGCCTCGTCAAGCTTGCAATCGCAAGCGTCCAAGTGGTCAAAGACATGCAACGGCTGAGCGTTCCCCCTCCTGAACCAGTCCGCAACCTTGGCACCAGATGCATCACCCGCCAGCACGTGGATGTTGAACTCCTTAGTCTCATCGAGGGCGTCAAGCGTCCTGCTCGGTGTAGCGATGTTGAAGGTCACGACAGGGGTCGGTCGGAGGGACAGGGAGGTGAAGGAGGACATCGTCATCGCTCGGGGAGACTGATCTTGTGCGCCCCGTGCCGTACAGACCACAACGGAATGTGTAAGGAGCCTCATTAAACCGCGGAGCTGCTCGGGCAGCGGGAGTGATTCGTGACTGGAGGAATGCGGGTGGACAGAGGGTCCTTCGGCAGGACTGTACTTCCAGCCATCTTGAGAATGCCTCAGTGCGATTGACTGTGAGTCTACATATGAGGTTAGCTAACCGAAAGTTTGTGCAGTTTGGGATCTTGTTCGCACAGAGGGCCTTGTTTCCCCGGCCGATGCCCGGGATGGTAGAACCGAGCTCTAAGCCATGCAAGAGCGGCATCCTCAGAGCTGGCTTCTTTGGGCCATATTGCAACCCGGCGCATCTGGCTGTACAGCCCAAGATGCGGCGACCCCTCATCTCAGCCCATTCACGCCAATTGAGAGGCAGCTCGCACGGTTGTTGGTTTGAATCGTCTGTGGTGGCTTGGGGAATTTTTCGGCTACACCATGACGGTGTTGTATCTACAACGGTGCTATAGGAGCTCCGATAACGATAGCGCAAATGTCTCGTTTCGTCCGCCGTATCAAAATTTCAACCTTCCAAACCTTCCCCAAACTGCAACTCCACCACCATCCAATGCGCAGCATCAGCATGCACGCGACGATGTCCGCCTTATAGCTGCGTCGAAACTACAACTGATTTCGCTCCACACGTCTGCTGCTACTACAGAAGGACTGCCAACCGGTGATTGCCAATGGCGAAACTACCGACCTCCCTCCTCCCAAGGAGGTCGACCTCTCTCCTGACATCTTCATGTCGACCAACAACCACCAGCGCTTCGGCGCAGCCAAATCTCCCCATACAGAGCTCACAAGTGCGACACGCCACGAAGATCCACCGCCCGCGGAGGCCGTACCAGTTCACACAGCTCGTACAGCTCAGCGACGGCAGCACGTACACGGTGCGCACGACCTCGCCGATGGCGCTCTACAAGTCCACCAAGGACAGTCGCAACCATCTCATGTGGCAGCCGACCGAGAAGTCGCTGCGCAACCTCGAGGTCGACGAGGCAGGAAAGCTAGCGGCTTTCCGTGAGCGATTCGGCCGCTCTTGGGACGTGGCGGACGCTCCCGGTGCAGAAGAGGCTACCTCTTCGTCAGACAAGAAGATCGAGTCGGCAGAGCCGGCGAAGGCACAGGACCCAATCGATATACTAGGCGACCTCATCAGTGGATATGCGGCGAATGATCCGAATGTAAAAGCTGGTGGCATGAGTGCGAAGGATCAGGCGAGAGCGGACAAGTCAACAAAGAAGAAGAAATAATCGTATCGGGCTCGATTAGAACGGTGATGGATGTCCTGTATAATACTAGGCCGCGAAGGCAGGAAATCATGCAGCGGCACTTTGTGCTATGTACAATACTGAGACAATACAGGGGTGACAAAACCTCTCCCATTTTGAAGGCATTTGATTCTCAACAGACTCCATACAACTTTGCACCGATTCCGATGACGGGTGGCTAACATATAAGACTCGCAATGAACCATCTCTTTAGTCAGAATCCTCATCAATACGAGCTCGTGCTCGGTCGACGGCTGTGTCACCAGCAGGCTTGTCAGAGGCCTGGAAGACTGGTGGCCTGTAGAAGACCGTCTCATCGTCTTCAGCATCCAACTGCATTAGGAAAGTTTCCCACTTCTCGATCAGCTGTGGCATTTGTTAGTGTGATGTGTCATGCTTTGGCAACATGCGTACATACCTCTTTCTGTGCCTCCACAGCACTCTCAAGGAAAGTCTCGACGCCAGACTTGAAGTCCTCGACCTTCTCGCGCTCGAATTTGTCAAGCTCAGCGCGCATCAGCCGCCCCATGTCATCGAACAACAGACGCGCTTGATGTACTTTGCGCTCAGCGTCTGCTACCTCCGCGCTGATCTGGTTAAGGCGGTCTTGCTGGGATTTTCCTTGTCTGAGCAGCTTGTCCTGGTTGGCCTTCCGCTTCTGCATCTCGGACTCGGCTGCATGCCAGGAGTAAAATGCCTTTTGGCGTTGGGTAAAGGCTTGCTTCACACTGCCAATGAGACGGATATATTCCTCGATAATGATACCAAAGGTCAAGACGTCCTGTTGGGCCTGCCGATCGTAGATGTCCCGAATGGTAATCTGGAGTTCCGATAGGGCATCTAGAGGCCCTGAAAGTGTAGGTGACAGCTCGACAGTAGATAAGGCATGCAGAGACGCCGAGAAATCACCTGCAGCTTCTGCCATCGCCTTCCGTTGAGCAACCATAGTCTCCATTGCCTTCAACAAGCCCTTCAACTGGCTTTCGAGGGCGTCAAGATAGACTCTGCGATCATGAAACCACTATCCAAAGTAAGCCGGTTGGTCTATACATCACTCGCGGTAATTAAAACTTACATCGTCTTGCTCAACGAACTTGCTGCCACCACCGACGCTGAGGCCTAGGCTGCTCATTAACCCCTTGCTCTCTCCAAGATTTGGCTCTTTGCGCTCCTTGTGCTTGACATCAATATTGAAAGCCTCGCTCTCGAGGAAAATCTTAAGATCTGAATCGTGCTGCAATGTGGGGTGTGCTGCTGTCTTGTTCAACATCTTTTCCAAAGCAGCTCGTCGAGATTCGATGAAGTTGCTCTCGAACCGACCCACAGCTTGCTTCTCAGGAGGAGGCGGAACAACTACTCCAGGATTGTTTGCATGTAGGGTATTGTACAGCCATAGGAAGTCTCGATATCTTCTCTTCACCTCGAACTCCGGTTGCTTATATGCCTTTGAAGTTGTCTATTTATGAGTTAGCATGAAGGAAACGATGGGACGAGTATGACCGTACCTGTGTTCTAACAGCATACACGATGTGTGAGCTTGTAAGATCGCCAACCTTGTGCGGGTCGCCAACGGTAATATGGAACATTGGCTTCGATGCCTGCTCGACACTGACACTGGGCAGAGTGTTAGTCCGTATGGGACTCGGCTGCGCCGGCTGGACGGGCGGCGGGACGCGGGGCCCACGAGCGAACGAGCCCTCGCCATCCTCCTCATCAATTCGATGCGGATCCGCAGGACCGGGTCTAGGTTGCTGTTGGGACGGCATGGTGGTGCGGACTGGCAGATTCATCTGCTGCTCCTTGAGCGGAGGAATAGGCGGTGCCGCTTCGGCTGGGACATCACCGCCCAGCGGACCACCACCGCCTCCAAGAGGACCCAATGGGTCATCTTCAACAGCTTGGAGCCTCGTGGGTTGTGCGACGAGGCGTCGGGGGGTGAGCCTGGAGCTGCGCGCGTTTGAACTCGTGGCTGCGGTGGTCGGGGACTTGGCTGCGCTAGGTTCCGAGGATTCGGGTTGAGTAGATGAAGCCTGGGCGGCAGAGTCCGCCCATGGGCTCTCACCTAGAGGATCCATCCTACCGGTGCTAAGTGGTCGGTCGCGACGATGATGATGGTGAAGTCGCAAGACTGAAACCCCGAGAATTGCGTGGTGGGGGATGATGGGAGAGCTCCGATGAGAGCTGTAGGTGGGTGGTACGTACGTAGACTGATCTAATGCAGGCTGAAGAGCACCTGGGCAGGCGGCCATAGCTTGCTGTTTATGATTCGCTACTCCAGTGACGTGGGGCACCCTTGGAACTGCACCACCCACTCTACCCATAGTCGGGGTCGTAGGCAATATGGCAGGAATCGCATGGAACAGCATGCATGAGAATCAATTGTCAGAACCTCGCAAAGGAATGCAATTTCCTGTTTACTCGCTAATTCTGAAAACCATATATACTGCTTTGACCAGCAGTAATTTTGATTGCCCCCGTAGACGTACAATTACTCGAACAGCTGTGCTCTCCAACGCCGAGCACTTATTCTCAATGCCTGGAGAAAGCAACTTGGGTCCCCGACCATCGCCATACGCCAAAACCCTCACACACGCGATCTTGTTGGTGGTATCCATCCGACTATTAGAGACCTTGGCCGATATATGCTTCTCTTAAATCAAGCCTTAAGGTCTCTCTGGATCGAAACAACCTCCGGCGACTACCAGATTCATTCTCGTGAAGTTCACCTTCATTACAGGGGTCTTTTTGGTCGGGAAAGCACTTATCTGATCCGGTGTGATCATGACCTCCTTCCCCTTCTTCTTCCCAGTCCCTCCGCTGCCTCCACTTGTGGCGGTCGTCGATGGCTGCGCAGTTTGGCCGCCAACAGTGATAGATCGATCCGAAGGACCACCCACCGTGACTGTATCACCCACGGCTCCGGTACCATCCAGCTGCGGCGGCTGTGCAGCCAAAGGAGTAGCACCAATAGCAGTAGTTTTGGTCCCATCTGCGGGCAGTTCAACATCCCAAACACGGACGCTGCCATCTAGGCCACCAGACACGAGAATATTGGATTCTACGCTGAAGCTAAGAGATGGGATGCCTCCCTTACCATGTCCTCGGCAACGCTTGATGCGCGTTCCCTTTGACAGGTCCCAGAAGAAGATGTTTCCTCCAGTGTCGGCGCTTGCAAGAATTTTGCCATTTGGAGCACACTCTAGTGCGCTGACGTAGTCGGTGTGGCCTGTAAAGATCCTGACGCATTGGCCAGTTACAACTGACCACATGCGGATCGATTTATCGGTCTCGTCTGACGCTGAGAAGACGTAGGTTCCATTGGGATGCCAGGCGATGGCTGAGATGCTTGTATCGTGTCCAACGCAAACTCTCTGGGCGGATGCATGATCTTGCATGAAGATGCGGACCGTCTTATCCCAACCAGCAGTAGCAAAGTAATGTCCGTGAGGGCCCCAAAGAACTCTGAAGACGGGTCCGTCGTGCGCCTTGTAGATACAGAGGCAGCTCCAGACATCCAGTGACCAAAGTCTGATTTGGCCGTCGGCAGAGCACGAAAGGAGTAGTTTGGAATTAGTCTCCACGGCATTCCCGTCTTCCCCGTATGATGAATGTGTGGCGGTAGAGATGGAGTCAGAGAAAGAAACGCCGTAGACAGGGCCTGAATGGCCGATCAACTTGCGATTGTTGACCTTCAGGTCTTTTTCGGTCGCAAGTTTTGATTTCAAGGGGCTGCCATCCAAGGTCCACACTCGAATGTAGGAGTCCATAGTACCCGCCGCCACCAGCTCGTGATCTTTGGAAAAGTCCATACATGAGACACTATAATCGCGCGAAACTCTTAGCATGGGAGAACGTTAGGGTGAGAATGATTGAGACTTACCTCCCCAAGGTGTTGTGGAAAGTGAACATGCATACAGATACCGGTATGCCAACACCTCCAGTCCGACCTTCGATCTTGAATCGGTCTCTATTCTCTCGAATCTTTTCCATCTCCATAACGACGTCTCTGGCTCTTGATGGAGGGAGGGGGAGGTCGGCACGACTCGGTCCATCGGCACTATCCTCTCGTTTGATCTTTCGATCAAACTCATCGACAAGAGTAGGCCGACCGTCAGCTGGCGGGTTTCGTTGGTCTTCTTCTTCAAGCTCGGCTCGAACGTCATCCCTCAGCTCTGACTCCATAGGTAAAGGCCCTAATCTTAAGGGCACATCCTCAAGGATTTTACGGTTAGTAACACCTGTGAAGACCCCCGGAATACCTTCTTGCTGATCGACTTCATCTAAATCTAGGTTCTGAGTTCGGCGGTAAATGGCTTCAAAGCTGTACGGGTCGATAGGACCTCGAGCAGTAGCGTCGACATGGCAGAATCGAGCAAGTAAGGACAGGATTACCTGGCCACCGGCATCAAACTCCCTGTGCAAAAAGTGCATTAAGATCCTCTCAACGTGCGCGTTAACCGGAATGCGATATTTGTGCGATCTGTACAGCTTGGTCGTGCCATTCTCCTGGATGTGGGGAGGAAGAGTGACGGTCGAGAAAGTCCGAAGGTCATCCCCATGAATGTTTTCAAAGTGAGGCTTGAAGCGGTTCAAGAAGTTCTTGGCATCGTCCGTGTACTTCTTCTCCACAAGCTCCAGATACGAATAGACAAAAACAGGCCATAGGAACTTGCTCAGCTCGAACTGATGATATGTTAGCCGTGTATAATGATGAGTTGAGGGACACAGACCTTGTAAAGATCCAAGTTATTCTCGATCCAGTCATTCAGAAGACTGAAAGCCTCTACGTATTTCTTGGGTCCCATTTCCTCTACCTTCTGATGGATTGGCTTCCCATCGGGGCCAAGGTTAGATGATTCTTTGCGGAAAACCTCCTCAGTTTGAGTGAAACCCCTCTTAAGCAGGTAATCCGTAACCTGTCTAACTGTTAGCTCTGGTTGCAATGGCCAGCCTTCACAAGACTGTCGATAAGTGGTGTGGCGGAGTCTTAGCACAATATTTAAAAGAACAAAAAAAGGGCACACAAAAGAACGGCTTGACGCATTAGCTCTGGGTTGTCCATTGCCTGGGAGCGATGCTGGCTGATAATCGAACTCTTCAGAAGCTAATCCGGGAAGATGGAAATCAGGAGGGCGCTGTGTGCCACCACGAGACTTCTTGGCTTGAGATATTGCCGGTAAACGGCCTCTTAGAGCTCAACAAAGTGTCGTGCAATCGGTGTGGTGAGAATGAACGGGGCGGGGATGGGTTGTGGGAGAGGAGCCAGGTGTAGAAAATAAACGACAGGCTTCGCAAAATCATCAGTTACTCACAATCTGATTGAGGTTTGCTGCAGACGGTGTTGATGTCGTCGCCGCCCCTCCGCTACCAGCTGCCCCACCACTTGCATGCTGGGCTTGGTTACCATAAGCACCTCCCGTTTGCCCAGCACCTGCACTTTGCTGACCGGTCGTAGACATTGTGATCGATGAGCCCAGGCACAGGGTGCCACACCAACAAAAAACCTAGGGAACGATCATACAGGCATCGACAACAGCTTCAGATGCACTGCGATTTCCTGACACTACAGGAGTGATGCGGAACGTTCTAGAAAAGATAGGTGTGCCGTTTGTAGGTGGAGCGAGTGAGGCTCAAAATGCGCCGTGATGCACGCGTTGCAGGTGAAATGTAGGTGAGTCTAAGGTGCGACGGGATCTTCCGTTTAGGACTAGCTCCAGCTCGCTCTCTTTCGTTTGCGGATAGAAGCAGATCTTCGGGCACTGGGCACCTGCAAACCTAGGGACCTTTTCCTTGTACCCGGATGAAATTATCTCCGCCTCCGTCTCCGCTCAGGCTCCGGTGGAGGAATTGCATTACCACGGCCCAGGTTCCCCAGATGCAGGCGCCTCCAATTTGGCGGCCCCCGAGCCAGGCCGTTTCAGGCGTTGGTCACCCTGCTCAGTGGCACCAAACCCCGCTGCCATTGCTGTCTCCATCCGCCTTACCTCGGCAGGCTCATAAGCTAGAGACAGCAACCGTCGGCAACACCTGCACCCCAGCTTGAAATCGAATGATGGTTCAATGGGAGCTACCCCGACGGTTCTCTTAAGTTTGACTTGTGACCCCGGGGTGATTTAGTTAGCTCTTTAATCTGTTCTGTAAATCATTTTATTGCCCAGTCTTCTCAGGATGTCCTCCCAAATACCAGTTATAGTGCGTTGCCGCCTCTGTCGAAACGTCGCTACAGTTTGATTGTCCTTGCTGACTCTTGTCTAGGTGCAGGGTCGTGTCAGCGATCGGGCCAAGAAGACCCTTGACCTCGTCGCCAAATTCGTCGAGGAAGAATGCATCCCGTAAGTTAGCCTGTCGTTGCTATCCAATGCTGACTAGTTAACGTCTGTGTTCAGTGCTGATCCAGTCCTGGAAGCCCAGGTCGGGCAAGGAGACGCAAGATGGGATCACCACCCGTCAGTCGTGGACGACCTCAAGGTCAAGGCAAAGTCCCTTGGTTTGTGGAACATGTTTCTCCCAAAAGGGCATTATAAGGAGTCTCCCGGTTTCTCCAATCTCGAGTATGGCCTGATGGCCGAGTGGCTCGGCAAGTCCAAGATTGCGTCAGAGGCAGTCAATTGCTCGGCACCCGACACAGGCAACATGGAGGTCCTTGCCAAGTACGGCAACGATGCACAGAAGGCTCAATGGTTGAAGCCCCTGATGGACGGAGAGATTCGCTCCGCATTCCTCATGACAGAACCCCAAGTTGCATCATCGGATGCCAGGAACATTGAGCTGAGCATTGAAAAGGAAGGGAATGAGTATGTTCTCAACGGTCAGGTATGTTTCCCCATATATAGCTCCAGTGACATACGGCTGACACCTTTGCCACAGAAATGGTGGTCTAGCGGCGCCGGTGACCCGAGATGTAAGATCTATATCGTGATGGGCAAGAGCGATGGCCAAAACAAGGACCCTTACAAGCAGCAATCAGTGGTCTTGGTGCCAGCGGACACTCCGGGTATCACTATTCACCGTATGCTTTCAGTCTACGGCTACGATGATGCTCCCCATGGACATGGCCATATCACCTTTAAGAACGTGCGTGTGCCGGTCACCAGTATGGTACTTGGAGAAGGACGGGGATTCGAGATCATTCAGGGACGCCTAGGGCCAGGTCGTATCCACCACGCTATGCGTTCTATTGGCGCTGTAAGGAGTCACAACATACACAGATTAGAATGCTTGCTAATGTCCTGTCGTAGGCCGAGAAAGCACTTGAGTGGATGCTCATGAGGATCAACGATCCCAAAAAGAAAACCTTCGGAAAGCAGCTACGAGAGCACGGCGTCATTCTAGAGTGGGTTGCCAAGTCTCGCATTGAAATTGACGCTGCTCGAATGGTTGTACTCAATGCCGCTATCAAGATGGATGACTTCGGTCCCAAGGCCGCTCTGAAGGAAATTGCAGAGGCCAAGGTTCTGATCCCACAAATGGCGCTGACAGTCATCGACCGAGCTGTGCAGGCATTTGGAGGCGCCGGTGTCAGTCAGGATACGCCATTAGCATACATGTGGGCAGGTATCAGGACACTGAGACTTGCTGATGGACCGGATGAGGTCCACCTTGCACAAATGGGCCGTAACGAGAACAAGCGTGGTAAGGAAGTGACGGCCAAAATACTGGCACAAAAGCAGAAGACCGACCAGCTCTTGAAGCAGTACGGCGTCAAGTACGCTGAACCAGGTTCCAATATTGCCAAGTCCAAGTTGTAAGATATAATTCAATCAGCGGCAGAGAATGTAATACCTAGGTAGATCACCCGGTCATCGAAACATTGATAAATTGTGTACACCCACAGACGTGTCTGTTCAAATAGATTATGTTTTCTGGGCCAATGGACAGACCACCTTCAAGGGGACATGATGCACATATAATTTTTGTTTCACGGTGAATGCTACATGATGCTGGTTCTTGTTTGCGATAATTGGATCAGGTGTGCCGGAGGGCATAGTAGCCCCACCATCAAAAGCCCACCTGGCAGCGGACGAAGCCTGGGTTGCCCCGCCAATGTGACTCAGGAAAATCAACACTACCAACAAAGCGCATTCCTGGGATGCAAGGCCTTTGTCTATCTGCCTTTTAAATTCAGACTGGCAACTTCATGGGAAAATCGAGGCACACCTTTTGCAAGCTCTCACTTACTATCAACCCCCAATTCGCAAAGATCCGGTTCTATTGTGCATCTTAAGGTTGCAGAGACAGAATCAGTCACTTCTAGCTGCACACTTTCATCATACCAAAACTTCCTCCAGAACGCATCCTTGCTATCGCTAATATGTCTACGAACGTGCTGTCAGCGAAGGACGTCAACGCAACTATGACCTCACAGGAGTCCAACTCGAAGTCCTCAATCAAGAGCATGGAATACCATCGCCAGGTTCTACAGTCTAAGATGGAAGAGGCCCAGTAAGATATATTGAGATCGTGCAATGCTCGCAGTACTCACTCACCATATTGTAGGACCAAGCAATACATCTCTCCCTCCGACAACATTATGAGCCCCTGTACCGCAAAGCTCAATGCTCTGCGCAACAAGCAGGTCGGAAAGTAGGTTTACCTGCTACGTGAAGTGTACCACATTGCTGATCATAATACAGGGTCAAGCCCAAGTCTCTATTCGCCCAAGCGTCTGCTAAGAAACTCGAGGGCGAGGGATTGTTCGGGACCAAGAACCTATAAATCACCCAATGGCTCACCTTCTTCTCTCTACCTAATTCCATTCCACCGCCACGAGTTGTATTAATCCGCAAAATACGCCAGCACAGGCACACCCTGGTTTTTTGATGATGAGGTCTTCTTGCTTTCGAAGGACCTGGGAACAAGTTTCGGCGTTTTGGGATCCACTAGAACCGGCTATACTAGGACAAAAACCTTGTAACGACACGAATTGACGACATGACTTCTCAAAATCGCAAAGATGCCTCGGTGATATGCTGCTAAAACGCCTATTTCACATCGTCTTCTTTGACTCAAGCCTTCCACCCGCTAACTATGTAGACAACATCCTCATCTGCTACCACATGACCCAGCCCTACTCGTTGCGGTATATGCCGTGCACTCGCTCCCCAAACCAAGGCGTACTTGAAGGTATCCTTGAGCGTCCTGTGTATACGATCGCAAACGTCCTCGATGCTGCTGTTACTCCGGACGATCAAGGCTTCACCAAAATCCGGGTCGACACCTTTTCGTTTTGTGTATATCCTGATGAGTCTGAGTTCTTTCCAGCACCGATCCACAACGTCCTGGATCCCCAAGTCTAATTCGCAACTCATCACAACCGTCTGAGGTTCCCTCGCCAACTTGTCGAGAAAGTCTAATGAGACGCTGTCGATCTTGTTATACACGTATAAGCACTTGATATACTTTCGATGATCCTTCATTATCACGTCGATAAACTCATCAACTGTGGCATTCTCGTCCCGGACGAGAACTTCACAATTCAGTATCTTGTAGTCTCGGAGAATGTTGTAGATCATCTTCTCATCCAGGTTCTTCGGAGGTGATTGGAATGTTATCTTCATTCCGCCAGCTTTCTTCGGCTTGAGATAGATGTTTCTAGTACTGTAAGCTGGCAGATCATTATGAAAATGGCGCATCTTAGACGTACGGGGGCTCTCTGTTCAGCCGAATTCCAACGGCCTCCAACTCCGCTTCTAACAGTGCTCTTTGCTCTGCCTTCTTGGTCGCATCGAGTACCATCAATATCAAGTCACTAGTCTTCGCGGCTGAGATGACTTGGCGACCTCGACCTTTACCTTCAGAAGCTCCTTCAATGATACCGGGTAAATCTAGTAGTTGAATCTCGGCGCCTCCGTATTCCAGCACACCCGGAATTGCCGTCAGCGTTGTGAAAGCGTATGCGGCCACTTCAGATCTCGTCTTGGTGACTTTGGATAAAAATGTAGACTTTCCTACAGAAGGAAAGCCCACAAGAGCTATTCTTGCATCTCCGCTCTTGCTCACATCAAATCCAGCACCGCCGCCTCCTCCAGCACCTGGCCCTGGCTCTAAAAGTTGTGCACGGAGACGAGCGAGCTTTCTGGCGAGGTGGGTCAGTCCATATAGTTGTCCTCGTTGATATTGTCAACATACCCTTTCAATAAACCCAAATGATATTCTGAAACTGTAAGCGATATGATTTTTACTTGAGTCATGGTGAAACTTACCGGTTGCCTTGTTTTCTATGAAAGAATCAGTACATTAGCCCGTGCCAGCTAAAAACCAGGGGCCAGTAGAATGATCCTATAACCAGGCATCGACAAACACATCGATATTCTGGTGATGACACATAACACTGAACCCTTCGTAAGACTGAGGAACTCCTTACTTTGGGTCCTCCTCATCTCATCCTCGATCCTAGACGAAGATTAGCCCCGCCTTGTTCTGTAACGCGCAAGAAGCAGACATACTCCTTAATTTTTTCTGTAATGTTCACCATCTTGACGACGGGGTATATCAACCGAACTAAAAGCAAACAAAAGTCATCAAAGTGGGCTATCAGCAACCCAAATCTCTTTGAGGGCGATATGAGGATGAGGGAAAACGGCCTGAAAGTATATCTGCGAAGCGTCGAGGTGGGCAGAATTTCGTAGTGGGGTTAGAATCACATAATCGCAGCCACGTTCCTTTCTCACCGCCTACCCAAAGCGGCTTACGCCACAGTCTTGGCCTAGGCTTTTCTTTGCCGCCAGCGCAATGATCTTGCAGCACCTCAACACTGCAGAACGTGCAAAGATGGCCGACGAAGTCGAGGAAAACCAGGAGCTCGCGCTAACCACGACGAGTACCGAGATTGCTGCGCCGACGGAAAAGAAGGTGAAGAAGATCATACGGAAGAAGAAGCGCCCGGCAAGACCGCAAATCGACCCTGCCTTGATCAAGTCGGAACCACCACCGCAAACTGGTACGATCTTCAATATCTGGTATAACAAATGGTCGGGTGGCGATCGCGAAGACAAGTATCTGTCAAAGACGCCAGCGAAAGGACGATGCAATATCGCAAAGGACAGCGGATATACCAAGGCAGATAAGGTCCCTGGGAGCTATTTCTGTCTCTTTTTCGCGCGCGGTGTATGCCCGAGAGGCCAGGACTGCGAGTACCTCCACCGGCTTCCCGGTATACACGACATCTTCAATCCCAACGTTGACTGTTTTGGGCGGGACAAGTTTTCAGACTACCGAGATGATATGGGTGGCGTTGGAAGCTTCATGCGACAGAACAGAACGATCTACGTGGGGAGGATACATGTCACTGACGATATCGAGGAGATTGTGTCTCGACACTTTGCGGAATGGGGTCAGGTTGAGCGTGTCAGAGTCCTCAATACCCGTGGCGTCGCCTTCATAACATACACAAACGAGGCGAATGCCCAGTTTGCGAAGGAGGCAATGGCCCATCAGGCTCTGGACCACGAAGAAGTACTGAACGTGCGCTGGGCGACAGCCGATCCGAATCCCATGGCTCAGGCAAGAGAAGCTAGACGGATCGAGGAACAGGCGGCAGAGGCGATTAGACGTGCACTCCCTGCAGAGTATATTGCAGAGATTGAAGGGAGGGATCCAGAGGCAAGGAAACGCCGCAAGCTCGAGAGCAATTATGGCTTGGAAGGATACGAAGCGCCAGATGAAGTGCATTTTGCCCGTGGCTCCAATGCTGTCAATCCCCTGGGAAGGGATGGATATGAACTCGAACACGAGCAGCGATTGATGATCGAGAGCGGCGAGCTCGACGGGGAGCAACTCGCGATCGAGCCAGCTCAGCCTGTCGAGGGCAATGGCATCTTTTCCAGCAACACTCTGGCTGCTTTGAATTCAGCTAAGGTCGCTGTCGCGTCAAAGCCTAAAGCCACCGCATCTGCCGGGCCTCTAGTATCTTACGATAGCGACAGTGATTAAGGCGTTTGGTGTATTATTAGGCCATGGGATATGTATATTACGGAGACGACTATAAAATGATACCATATTGACTTCAAATTGATGTCTGAAACTTTCTATACGCTTCAAGATGTACATGTGAATCAGCTATTGAATATCCTAGAGTACAGTACTTCATGTCTTCCAAACCAAAGATCCATAACCGGTACACTCTGGCCAGCCTCTTCTATAGGGGTATTCCACTCTCGTTCAATCATCGCCGTGATCATGCCTTGGACTTCAGCGCTAGCAAGGACTTTCTGTGCCTGATATGGCCCAAACATGCTTGCGCGTACCGCAGCCGATATCAGGGCCTTGATGTGGCCGAGCATGAAGACGTATGCAGTCTGCTGTAAGCTCAGGCCCACCAGATTTGATACGGCGCCGAATAATGGCGCAAGATGTGCCGAAACCGTCGGCAGAGTATCTGCTGCCTCGTTGGTGCTGGAATAGCTGGAGCTGGACCGAAGCAGGGAGGAGTATGGCTTCAGTGCCTCCACTGCCCTGGGCGGGAGCGAAGAAGCAAATGACCTCTCCCAGATACCGAGGAGAGCGCGCCCTTGAGCAATAGAAGCACGCCGACCAACCGTACAGATAATGGCAGCATCAAGGCAGTCGTCGAGCTCCGCTATTGAGCTAGGGTTTCTGTACGCCGCAAACACGAAAGGTAGTGTGGTTGAGGCATACGATGAGACAGAAACGGGCAGGAAGGCAGAGAACGAAGACGTGCCGCGCGTGTGCGCAAGATACGACTCCAAGCCACTGCTGAATGCGAAGGACCCGAGAGGAAGCGCCGAATCTGCAAGCAGCAGAAGGAAGTGATTTGACAAGGATGCTTGTGGAGTGACTCGACAATTGTCAGCTGCACGGCATCTCTGTATTTGAGGTATCAAGACACCTACCTGGCTGTCTAGGCTCTTCATGAGATTTATCATGTCCGTTGCGTGAGCGTAAGTGGCTTCTGGCCTGAGCTATCCTGCTCTCAAGCTCCTCGATCTTAGCTTCGATATCCTCAATAGACACATCATCAAGACGCTCGGAAATTGCCGAGTCCATACTCATGGCGAGCACTCATTGTGGTCAAGTCAAAGTTGAAAAGTGAATTGAAAGAAGACTGAACTTAAGTAGATTGCGGGGCAAAAGAGCTCTAATTCAACAACTAACTCCAAACAGCGTCTGCCGTATACTTCGGCTTACCTAGAACAACCCAAAACCCATTCCCTAAGACAGCCTTTACGCCACGCGATGCTTTGAACACTATCCTCATCCTCATCAGAACCTGGCATTCTCTTTGTACAAAACACTCTCCTGGGCTTTCCTCCGCTCCGCCTTCTTCTGCTCCAGGCGCGCCAGTGCAGCAGCCCGTCGATTGGGTGGAAGGGTACTTCGCGAAGTATTCATTGCCCAAAGATTACTACTATCAATATTGGAAGGGCCTCCGAGTTTTCTGAATCTGCCTTGCAGAAGATCGATTCGAGGGCCTTCACTCTCGGCCGACGATGGACGCAATGCGTCCAGTGCAGCTTGTACCTCAGGAATAGTAGTCTTCGCTCGACTCTCAACTTTATCGTCATGAAGAGACGTGCGAGAAAGCCGAGGTTTCGTTGTGAGTCTGGCTTTGGCAGAATCCGACCGTCTTAGGCCGCTTGTAAGACTTGCGACTCTAGCATCAACGTCTTTTATAAGCGCGTCTAGATTCTCTTGGTCATCAAGATCAGCTAAGATTGCCGCTGAAGTCTTCCTGCTTTCCTGGCGTAATGTCGAAGATGCAGGGCGAGGTGCCTCGGGCTGGGCCTTCTCGGCGAGTACACGACCAATCCCCTCATTGCTGTTGCGACTGCCATTCTGACGTAGATTCAAACTTGAGCTCTTTCCAGCACCGCGTCTATCAGAGGCTCGGCCATAAGTCCTATCCTTGACCTCCATTTCTAGCCGATTAATCGTGATGCTAGCATCTTCGTTCTCCCGCTGGCGCGCATCTTGCTCCGCCTTCAATTTAGCTTGCAAGTCTACGAGTTTCTTTGACCGCGCGTTCGAGTCGTGTTGCTTAGAAGTCAAAGACTTTATGTCGTGCTTAAGAATCTCGGCATCGCTTGTTTTCAAGGAACGGATCTCGTTCTTGAGTTCGTCGATCTCCTCGTTCTTCCGGTTAAGCACTTCTCTTGCCTCTGCGTATCGTGCCTTGGCATTCTCCTTCAAGGTGTTGTAATCTGCTTTCAATTTCTGGAGGTGGCCATCCTTTCTCTCACATTCTTCCTCCGATCTCTTCAAACGGCCCTCGAGCTCGGCAATTTTAGACGTACTCTTTGAAAGGTCTGCCGCAATCCTCTTATGCTCAACTTCTAGCTTGAGTTCTCGCTGTTCTGCAGATCTTAGATCAGCCTTCAAACGTTGGACATCTCCCCGAAGTCTGTCAAGCTCCTTAACCTGCTCTCGGGCCTTTCTAAGTTCTCGCTGCGTGTCAAGGAGCGTCTTTGCGGTGCGAGGTGAAGCAACTTGTCGACGTCGTTTACCACACTCGCCTGTTTCGATTTGGCCAGTCTTGAGCAAAGACTCCAGCTCCTCCACCTGCTCTCGATACTGAACAGCCAGAGCCGTTTGTCGCGCGAGATCTTCCATCATTTCCTCGTCGTTGCTACTCGAGCCCTTCAACCGCTGAGTCGCAAGGCGTCCAGCGAGTTCAGTCACCTTTCCTTCCATCCGTGAGACCTTTTCCTGCTCTTCCCTGAGTTTCTGGTTCAAGTTTAGAGCCTCGGCATCCTTCATCTTAGCGTAAGACTTTGCGAGATGCTTGTACTTAACCAGCTTCTCCATTTCTGCCTTGGCTTCTTCGTGATACTTCTGGAATTCGGACTTCCAGTACCGTCCTGATTGGGAATGAGGCTCATTGAGGTCGACCGTGATATCAGCATCCATCTCCAAATCGTCCACCTCCTCCCAGGCGTCCTCAGGATCTTTGGCCTGGGATTCTGCAATCTTGCCGTCAGCCTTAGCTGGTCTATTTCGCTGCTTGCGTGCATTTTCCAGAGCTTCAGTCAACTTAGTCCGTGGTCGCAGTTTCGATGTTCCATCGTCCTTAGCCCCAATTGCAGTCTTGTGATCCTTGACATCACGGCCAAAGGAAACGCGTTTTCGACGCGTCGTGCCAGTGCCAGGCGTCAGAAGAATGCCGGCTGGTTTCGTCGGAGACTTGAATCCATCGTCATCGTCTTTGGCGGTCTTCGCTTGGCTGTTGTTGTCTGCCTCCTCGAGTACTTGATCGCGAGCTGCCGGCGTTCCAAACAAGGCTGTTTTGAAAGCTCGTGCGGCGAATACGGGAGCGGGCGTGTCTGGCTGCTCGATTTGTGTATCATCTACGCTCAATGTCAGCAATTGAAGCTTCTCTGTTCGCACTTCCAAGCTCACCTGGATTGACGGGCGGCGGCGCGCCAGTCGCGGCCTCCAAGCCGCGCTTCATTACCCAGCCAAGCATCTTGCTTGTTGTGACTGTGCTCTCTAGTACGAGTAAGAACTCATAAATATGTTCGAATTAGTCCATACGTTGTGTGCGAACAGTAAGCCTGAGACGTTGAGAGTCGTGTTGTGGGCCGCCTGACTGCAGGTATTGTGTTTACTTGGTTGCCCCAAACGGCAAAGGCATTGACTTGTAGCGCGTCTTTGGACGGGTCGGCAGTGTTTCCAGGGTCGACGGGAGTCAGTGCGTTTCGCTGCTCTACATGGAAGCTTGGTGATTGGCCAGTGGGTGAGCCAGTGCTTCCACGCCCTACGTAATGGGGGGTTACAGTAACAACCCCGCCATCAGCCCTGCATTTACAGGGCCGACTTTCGATCGAGTCACATTTCATCTGATCCATCTCAGACTCAGACCTCTCGCTCACTGAGGCAACAGATTGCCGCCTTTTCACTTGTAAATTCTAGCTGATAGCCGTGTTTATCGCCATGGGCTCGCCTCAGTAAAGTCTCGCGGCCGTACCGGGCTGCGATTCTTCGAGTGCTCCTTCGCCACTGAAGGAAAGATCTGGTCAAGATGGCTTGGAAGAAGCCTGGTCCGTCGAAGAAGGCCGCCCAATCCCCCAAGAAGAATGAGAATCCAAGCTTCCCTGGGCTCAAGCCTGGGGACAAGACTGCACCGGCACAGACGAAGTATGAAGAGCTCCAGGAGAATGAAGTGATGGTGCTGCAAGCCATCTATGGCGAGGACTTTGTACAACATGAAGCTGCCCACAGTGCCTGGAAGGTAATTTCTTCTCTTTGAACCTATCTCATCGTTCATATGACTAACATGTTACAGAAATCTGAACCATCTTTCGATATCAGAATCAAGGCATCATCAGATGAGGATGTTGCCTTGACTTTAGGGGTAGTGCTCACCGCCACGTACCCTAAAACACCCCCGTTGTTGACAGTGAAACGCCATGACACCCTGCGGGAGTCAACCATGTTCAAGGTGCAAAAGTTCCTGGAGACAAAGCCAAAGCTGTTTGCCACTGAAGAACAAGAGATGGTTGACCGAATTGTTGAAGGCATTCGTGAAATCCTCGAGGATGCTGCCCAAGCAAAGGCCGCCGGTCTCGAGTTGCCATCGTTAGAGGAAGAGAGAGCTGCCCACGAGATGGCTTTGGCGAAACTCGCCCAAGATCAAAAGGAGCAGGAAGAACGCAAGAAGCAAGAAGAGACTAAAGAGGAAGAGCGCGTGCTTGGAGACATGCTCCAGGAAGAGCTCAAACGGCAAAAAGCCAAAGCGCGAGATGCAAGGAAAAAGAATCGGACGAATCTGTCACCTGAACGGTTGCCCGAGGACTACAAGGACCCCGAGGTTGAGCATATTGTCTTCGATCAGCCATGCAAATTGACCGACAGCACAGGTAATACGATGTACTTCACTACTGTCACCGGAAAGTCTCATTTCCGCAGTGGACCGGTCTCTGACGTTTATATCGTCCGTCCTGTACTCTCTGTCCGTCTGGATCGTCCAAGTTTAGCATTGAAGCTTTCGGGGCTTCATTCGTCGGGAAAAGACGCCGCTCAATTCAAGAAGCAACTTCAGTCGTTGGAAGTACAATTAGAATCAATGAAGAAACTTCGACATCGGCATATCCTCGATCTTCTGGACTTCAGGGTTGACCGAGTCGTTGTGGAAAATGATAATTCGGCTCCAACGAGTTGGAATGTCAGTATACTTTGTCCCTTAGCCGAGAAGGGACCACTTGAAGAGTTACTGGATCTTGCCGGCCACTTAGATGTCAGCAAGGTCCGTAGCTGGACAACAGACCTCCTAGATGCATTGGGGTTTCTTCATAGTCACGGCGTGCTCCACCAAGACATTCATCCAAGCAACGTCTTGCTTGTCAGAGAATCAACTGGAGACATTGTCCCCAAATTGGCAGACGCTGGATACCAAAGGGAGTTGCACAATATCTGCACCAAGACACAAACTGTGACTTCTATGAGAGCCGCAAAGTCAGCTTACTGGTTTCCTCCTGAAATTGCTGGCGTCTCAAAGCCCCAATACACTCAAAAGACGGATATCTGGGACTTTGGGGTTGTATTCCTGCAGATGATATTCGGCCTGGATGTGCTCCACAAGTATCATTCTCCTCTGGATCTTATGGACACTCTGGACCTTTCGTCTCCATTGGAAGAACTGGTATCGAAATTTTTCAAAGCGGATCCGAAGAAACGCCCTCGGGCTTTTGAGCTGAGCTCTAGCGAGTTCTTGGCAACAGATGCACCGGTTCTCGTGGAGGATAGTTCTGCCATCATCTCCGGATCACTGGTATTGCCGCAAAACTTTCCATCGAGGTCGAGACATGATTCGACGAATGTTCGTGGCACAGTATCTTCGAGATACCGAGAAGACTTCGTGGAAGAGGGTCGTTTGGGCAAGGGTGGTTTTGGAGAAGTCGTCAAAGCCCGAAAGAAGCTCGATGGCCAGATATATGCAATCAAGAAAATCACTCAAAAGTCTCAAGCTGGCTTGACAGAGATTTTGAAAGAAGTCCGTCTTTTGTCGCAACTAAGTCACCCAGCTGTGGTGCGATACTATAACACCTGGTTGGAAGAGATTCCAGATTACTCGGATACCGAAGGCGAAACATCCACAGAAGGTGTCAATACCGAAGGCTCGCAAGGCACACTATCACAAGGTATTGACATTGAATTCGCTACAAGTAAAGGAGGTCTAGACTTCATGTCTTCGAGCGGATATCCTCAGGTTGAATTCGGCTTTGATGACACGGAGGGTGAATCCGATGCCGATGACGGTGATGAAGGTCTAGACGATTCCTCAGATTCAGAGAGCGAGTCAGAAACCGGTGGTAACGGCGAAGTTAATGGTCAAGTCGCCCTACCGGAACGAAGACGGCTGCGAAGACAAAGCACTCGACCCTTCCGAACTGTGATGTACATATCGATGGAATATTGCGAGAAGAGAGTAAGTGAACTATCCTTTCTCGAACTGGACTCTCAAATCCCCGTGATGGGAACTTTCTTGAAAGCTGCTTAATAACATATCATAGACTTTGCGAGATCTGATTTCACGAAATCTATCTAAGGACACGGAGGAGATTTGGCGTCTCTTCAGACAAGTACTAGAGGGTTTGGTCCATATTCACAGCCTGAACATCGTACATCGGGATCTCAAGCCAGAGAATATTTTCATCAGCGTTGGTCCTGATGGCGTTAACAATGTCAAAATAGGAGACTTCGGACTGGCGACAAGTGGTCAGTTCGCTGGTGAGAAAGGGGTGCCTGCTGCCCCCGATGCGAGCGATCTGACTAGGAGCATCGGTACGTCTGTGTACGTTGCCCCAGAAGTCCGAACAGGTGTCAACGGTAGTTACACGTCGAAAGTTGATGTAAGAAATCTGGATTTGCATCTTCAACTCTTTTGTTAACTCTTCTAGATGTATTCTCTCGGAGTCATATTCTTCGAAATGTCATACCCGCCAATGCTGGGCATGCAGAGGGCCATAGTTCTAGAAGCTCTTCGCAAATCCCCACCCGTGCTTCCAGTCGACTTCGATCCTGCGGAGAAGACGCAAATGGACATAATCCTCTCCTTGCTCACTCATAATCCAAAGGAGCGCCCGTCAAGCGCGGAACTGTTGAAAAGCGGGAAGCTGCCAGTGCAGATGGAGAGTGAAACCATCAGGCGAACTCTTGCCGGTCTAGCTGACCCGAACTCGCCCTATTACCAAAAGATGCTGTCCACCCTGTTTGCACGACAGCTAGAGCAGACCAAAGACTTTGCTTGGGATATGTCTGCGCAAATTGTAGGTCAGAATGACTTGCTACGCCAGTATATCGTCAAAGAAGCTCTTACATCGATATTCCGTCGTCATGGCGCGGTTGAAACGCCGCGGCATTGTCTCTATCCACGCTCATCATATTATGGGCCCAGTGTAGTGCAGCTTCTTGACCAGAACGGCACCCTGGTTCAGCTTCCTTTTGATCTCATGATGGGCAATGCCAGGATGCTTGCGAAGACGTCGAACATGCCCGTTGCCCCAAAATCGTATGCATTTGGCAGCGTTTTCCGTGACCGGCATGGTGGAGGACAACCAAACATGTTTGGAGAAGTCGATTTCGACATCGTAAGTACTGATACACTGGACCTTGCGTTGAAAGAAGCGGAGGTGATCAAAGTGGTGGATGAAATCATCACGACCTTCCCACATCTATCTTCAAACCAGATGGTCTTCCAGTTAGGACATTCTGACCTGCTTCAACTGATTTTCGACTATTGTGGAGTGGAGCATGTGGCTAGAAGGCCTGCCGCAGAAGCCTTGAGCAAACTCAATATACGAGGGTTGACATGGCAGAAACTTCGTGGCGAGCTCCGCTCACCTCTTGTGGGTGTATCGGCAACGAGCGTAGATGAACTGCAGAGGTTTGATTTCAGAGGTAAGTGGGTTTCAACAGGCGCTCAACATAATTATACTGATCAAATTAGACACCCCAAGTAAAGCATTTTCGAAGTTGAAAACCCTCTTTGAGGGCACCGACAATTACCAGAAAGCTTCATCTACCCTTGCGCATCTCAAGGAAGTCTATGAGTTCTGTAAACGCCTAGGTGTCAGTAGCAAAATCTACGTGAACCCCCTCAACAGCATCAACGCGGCATTCTTCTCAGGTGGGATCATGTTCTCCTGCATTTACGACAAGAAGGTCAAGGATGTCTTCGCAGCAGGCGGCAGATATGACAGCCTCATCAAGGAGCATCGCCCCAAGGTAGGGGGCCAATTTGAGGAGCGCCGTGCTGTTGGTATCACGCTTGCATGGGAGAGACTGGCTCAAGCCCCTAAATCCGGTGGGAAGGCCTTCTTGAAGAAGGCGGTTGAGGAAGAGGGTCAAGGCATGTTCAGCAGCAAACGAGTAAGCGGTGAATCTGTTCTGATTCAATGAAGACATTACTGATGTATATCCCAAGTGTGATGTTCTCGTGGGCAGCTTCGATCCGACTATTTTGCGTACTACTGGAGTTGAGCTATTGCAAACTCTCTGGGGAAACGACATCAGCGCGGAACTCGCCAGGGATGCCAGATCACCTGAAGAACTCATCTCGAAGCATCGGGACGAGAACCATTCCTGGATTGTTATTGTGAAGAGTGACATCTTGAAGATCAAGACCATGGGACGGAAGGATGCCTCGGACGTCGACATTCCTGCCAGAGAGCTTGTGCCTTGGCTCAAAGGAGAGATGCGAGACCGGGAATCTCGTACCATGGTCAGGACCAGGGGGACTAACCAGCTTTCAGAGCAGAGTGCTTCAACCGACAAGAGCCACGAACAGGAGGTCAGGGTACTTGTTGCCCAGACAAAGAGTAAGAAGTTCAACCGCCAGATGGTGGTGGAGCAGGCCCAGGCCAGCGCCTCGAAGCTTGTACAGTCCTTCCTAAGCGGACCGGTCGCTGCCATCGAGACGACGGACCAGGTGATGGACGAGATCAGAAAAACATGTCTGTCCAAGCCAGAAAGCTGGCGCAAGGTCGAGCAGAGCGTGACGACGGCAGAGAGGAACTACGTGAGGGAGGTGCACGACATGCTCGAGTCCTGGAGGACCGAATTTGAGAGCGGCAGCGGCACGAGACATGCATTTGTCTACAACTTCCGTACGGCGAACTGTATATACTACGATCTAGGGGCTTAACCCACAGATGGCTATTAGATGGCTGAGGTTGTGCTGTGTTGGTGGGCTTGCTCTTAAGAGCCTGATCAAGAAGGGGCCACGTGCCAAGGGATACGCATGTTTTCCTTTTATTTAGATGCTTTATTAGTAGTAGTTTGGCCAATACGTAGATACCCAACTCCAAACGTGACGACCTAATAATGCGCCTCGTACAATGTGCCGATAAACAACAACCTATTTTGGCTCGAATGAACTAGGTACAGTACTTGCCTACTTGGGGACCTTAGGTAGTTCCAAACCAATGTCCTTTTTGAAGAGTTTGTACTTGGCTGGCAATGGCCACACCAGGTAGGTAGTCATGGTAGATCATGTCAGCCTGCAAATTCTGTAGACGATACACCTGTATGTATGTGTATGGTCTTTTGTTGTGGTGAGCAATTTTCAGCTCCAGTCAGCAGAGGATTTCATGATTACAGACAGCCATGCGACAAGCCGGATAGGGTTTTAGTTTCGCCACAGGCAGCACTAACGCTATTGTGAGTGAGACATTGCGCCTCATGAACCGAAACACTGAAGACAAAGCCAGTCTGAGTATTCTACTGACTCTCTGCGTGGCACCAGGATGCTGGCCGAATTTTATTACAGGAGACGCCCATTGAGGTGCACATCAAACATCAAACATCAAACCTGGCAGCCTGGGGGATACGCTGGAAAAGGAGCCTGAGAGTCTGAGACAATACAAAGGGCTGGCCCAAGCACAGGCCTGCAATTAGCCTCCCGGGAAGCACGCCATGGCATACGCTGCACCAAGTCATTCATTGCAGATGCTGTTGTCAGTGACGGCTTTCCCTCAGGCTAGCCTAGGTAGCAGGTGTAGCCTGTAGGTACCTACTATGCAGTACCGGTAACCGGTAGTAGGCTGATGGCGGTGGGCCAGTCCAGTCCGGTGGAGCCTACCCTGACTGAGTGATGTCCCTGGTGCAGCTGTGGCACCTGCGGCCCCTGTGGCCCCTGTCCTCCGACGTCGTCGTCGTCGGCCTTGCCTTGGAGTTGGGCCGTCATCGCCTCACTCACTCCTGGCCTGGTGGTTCCCGTTCCTGTTTCCCCGTCCTTGTCCTTACCGCTCACGGGCTGACAGACTCAATGAACTGACCGACGACTTTCTTCTTGGGAATCACCACGTACCGGTACTTACCTAGATCCTTCCCTTCTTCCTTTCCCTAAAACACCACCTTCACCCTCGCTCTCTTTACGTCCGACTTTTACTTTCTACACGATCACCCGGTCCTTCCATTTCCTTCTGTCCCGGGTGTTAGTCACTTCTGCCTCCTCCAGTCTGCGTGTGGCGTTGCGGGGGATTTCGGCATTCTAACCAAACCACAACCCACGACAACCACGACGATTCGTCTTCCCTCTCTCACTTTCAACACCACCAGAGGATCCCCGGGAACTGCGGGACTTCTGTGTCGACATCGATCTTTTCTCATTTCGTCCCTTCACGCATCGTCACATCTGCCAGGCAGTGACCTCAACCTACCTGTCTGTCTGCTGCTCTATCTGCCTCTGGCGTCACCGTCACCTTGCCCTCTGACAACCCTCCAAAATGTCACGCACAAATGGCGGAGGCGCGAAGCAGCGTCTCATGTCTGAGATGCAGGCTCTTCAGAAAGAGAAATGGGTAAACATCGACGTATGTTCTTGTCTAACCCTGCCTCGTGTGCCCTCGAAACGAGATTGACTGACCATGACCACAGACCGAGTCAGGCAATCTCTTCCGATGGCGCATGGCCCTCTGGGTTGTCAACCCCGACAGCGCCTTCTATGGCGGCTACTTCCGGGTAAGGAACCTCACCACACGTCTAGTTGGCTCAATAAACTCATGATTTCGTACCTTTAGGCTGAGATGGCCTTCACCGAAGAGTACCCCTTCCAGCCGCCCAAGTTCCGCTTTCTCATCCCGATCTACCATCCGAACATCTACCCCGATGGACAGCTGTGCATCTCCATTCTCCACAAGCCAGGCGAGGATCTCATGTCCGGCGAAGAGGCCAGTGAGCGCTGGTCCCCATTGCAGGGCGTCGAGTCAGTCCTTCGATCGGTCCTCCTCTTGCTTGATGATCCTGAGATCAACTCCCCCGCCAACGTGGATGCTAGTGTCATGTACCGAGACAAGCGGGACCAATACAACAAGAAGGCCCGTGAGACGGTCGAGCGGTCCAAGAAGGACATCCCCGACGGCCTGGAGATGCCCAAGACCGTCGAGCAGGCTCCTCCACAGAAGGCCGAGGACGACGATGCGTTCTGGGCCGAGAGTGACGAGGAGTTCGATTTTGGAGGGAGCGATACCGGTGACGACGACGACGAGATGCAAGACTTCGAGGAGGATGGCGGAGACAATGACAACAGTGATGATGACTGAGGAGATGTATGGGCTCTCGAGTACCAGCATCTTACTCACAAAATTGCCGGCCGGGCATACAAAGAATTACGAATATGGGCACAAGAGGAACTGATTGAGACATGGTGGTCTCGTTCCTCGGTGTTCTTAGGCTCACTTACTCTTATGCATAGCGTTATGGTCTTGGCTGGCTTATCGGAAGGCGTTGGACGGAATCCCCCTGACTGAGTATTTACGAACAGACGGTTGTCTTCTGAGTACATAACGGCAGTGGCACCCATGGGTGCCTGCATTGCCTGGGGCTTGATATTTCGATGATTTTCCGCTTATAGATATCACTATTTG
This sequence comes from Phaeoacremonium minimum UCRPA7, assembly GCF_000392275.1. Classification (NCBI taxonomy): domain Eukaryota; kingdom Fungi; phylum Ascomycota; class Sordariomycetes; order Togniniales; family Togniniaceae; genus Phaeoacremonium; species Phaeoacremonium minimum. Next base: position 133,741 of record NW_006921337.1, read on the forward strand.
CTAGTTAGCTTTAGAACGAGCAAGAAGCAACTTCTAGCAGGTCAACTCAGACTTATCTCCACGACGAGCGGGTTAATTCCTTGAAAAATGTGACTCTTCTGACTGTCGAGCGCCTATCTTTTCCCTTCTTGTCTGAGTTCTCGAACAATCAACTCGGATACTTGCAGCTTGCAGGGGCATTCGGTTTAAGGATAGGTAATCAGGGGAGACCCGGATGTTGGCTTACAGATCATCAAGCAGCACACTTACAGAAGTGAAGAGAGATAGAAGCACTGGCAGTACTGGTACAAGTCCCACTGCAGGATAATTAGTACTAACAAGGGCCTTCCAAGTACTAGCACTTGCCGCGCGCTAGAGCAGCGTAGGCTCCCCCGCCTGCCCGCGTATCTTAGCAGCTGTGGCACTGCCCCCGGGACAAGCCTTACTTTCACTTACCTTACGTAGCCGCTTGCCATCAGCAGCCACAATCAAATGCAAATACCTGCGTGAGAGAGAGACCATTGCAGAGCTTCTCACCATCCAATTCCAGACTCTGTGAGAAGCTCCCTGGTGTGTTTTTCGTTTGCTAGGGAGGCCATCACCTGGTTCCTTTCTTTCTTTTCTTTCTTCAAATCATCTGGAAGCTCTTGGCGTCCAGCGACATCTGCGATCTTCGATTTCCGACCCCGATCCTAGCTTTGGGCGAACCCAAAAGCATCTGCTCTCCCTCATGGCCGTCTAGATTCCTTCACCTCACGACTCGACTCCTCCGTTGCAGAGTTCGGAACCGACGGCTCTATCAAAGATGGCGGAACCGACCGAGGATGATATTGTTGGTGTCTGCGGAATCTGTGGTCTTGACTCTATCCGCGATCGGGCTCTAGTCATTGGCGCTTTGAAGGTGGGCAGAGACGGCCTGTCGGTTGAAGCAAACGGGAGGGCAGATACACTGACTGCCTTCTAGGCCAAGAACAACAACCTCGAAGCTGTCATTGGCGAGTTCTTTGACGATGCAGACAAAGTGAGCCTCTCCCGCTGTAACCCCTCACAGGAACCAAGCTAAGTGTCTGCGCGACGAAGTTTCGACAACAGTACACCTGGGACGAGAGCGCATTCTCAACCGGTAGAGATGGAGATGCAAATGCTGCAGGCATATGTTAGTTCCACCCTGTATACCAGGCGCTATATTCCCGTACTGACAATCGGGACCGGGCAGCTTTCAATATCCACTCGCCCGACGAGAACCCAGTGATTCATGGCGTGGAACCCAGTGCCTCTTTTACCGCGCCGTCACGACCGCCCTCGAGAGCGAACAATAGATCACCACTTGGTAGGATGATAGACTGGACTGCAGACGGAGCAGCTGGTACTGATGCGCAACATATAAAGGACCTATGGCTAATACCGTCACAGGCGCGCCGATGAGTAGAACCCAAGAGGATGAAGACCTTCAGAAAGCTCTTGCTGCGTCAAGAGCGGAATCCGGGGTTGCTTCGCCTCAGGAGACTGGCATCGTTCATGCAGATACGAGTCTGCCCGCATTCGGACCAGCGAATCGTGATGACTACGACCAGAATCAATGGGCCATGGTCCCAATCCAAAAAGAAGCTGCCGAACCACCACCTTCATCGCGCAAACGAGAACCTGGAGTCCCAGCCTTTCTTAGGTGCCGGAAGACTGGGTACGATAGGCATCGCCTCGGAACTCTGTTGACTGTTTTCCATGAGATACCAGCAGCGCGGAATGCTCTTCTCAGCTCTGGAGTTCCTGCTGCGACATATGGTCATAACCCTGCTTGGTGGAAAGGGCAGCCCATTGTCCCACCACACATTCAGGCAGCTAGGGATAGGGGCGAGCTCTCTTGGGTTGATGATGCCGATCCTGACTTCTCGGAAGAGCTACATCGTCTGATGGCTTTCCTGGATTTCACAGATCGCAGCTACGGTACGGCCGACGTTCTGGCTGACCTTAAGATTGTCAGTGGTGGATGGGGTGGCGGCGACTATGAGCCCACTTTTCTTCGCGTGCTGAAAGAGACGAATGGGGATGACAAGACGCGGCCGCTTTGGACCTATCTCAAGGTGGTGTCATTGCAGGATGCGCCTGATCCTGAGACCGAATCGCTGGATGAATATGGCATGCTGGAACTTAAGGTGCCAGACGACCAAACTGAAAGCGTTACCAGCCTCTACAACCTGTGGGACCTCCTCTACTGGATAGACCCGGGCACGTCGGACGCAGAGGACGAAGAGCCCGCAAAGATGGCATACGTCACCGAGGCGCCAGAGGTGTTGACGATGCGGATTAATGGTGCCGTTTCATCTATTGATATACCAGAGACCTTCTACCTCGACAGGTATATGGAAAGCAACAAGTGGAAAGCCGCGACGATCCAAACAAAGATCTGCCGGGTGCATAGAGCGTTAGCCAAAGCCAAAGAGGTCGAAAATCGCATAACGAAGTGGATCAGTCCACAGGATGGGAAGGAATGGGACCGGACCATGCTGATCAACAAAGTGATCGAGCGTGATGAGAAGGAGATCCGGCGAGTCAAAGCTCTAGCACTCTGGAGAAAACACGAGGAGTGTAATGCCTCGGATGACCCATTTCCTTATCTGCCTCACCTACCTGCACAGCTTGACGATTTAGTTGAGCTCAACGAGCAAGAAGAAACCGTTCTCAAGCACTACGAGGCTCACATTGATATTCACAAGCAGAAGCTTGCCGATATTGAACGTAAATTGAATCGTGAGTATCCACTTACCGTACATTACTGGCTTAATTGCTGATCCCGTGTCAGGTTTAAAAGCAGAGAAGACGGCCTGTCTTGAACTATTACAACGACTCAACGAAAAGTTGACTGTCCCCACCGGGGATGTTCACTGGAATCCTGTTCACGACTACTCCCTCCGCGGTGTCGCGGCGTCACCTGATGTTGTGTATATCTGCAGGCGAGCTGAGCCAGACCTCATTGACATGGAAGGCGGCAACGCTGCTCCCATTGACCAATGGTGGAAGCTAGCCTACGTAGCAGACGATGCCGACCCGATCAAAGTAGAGGTGAGATTATGCAACCCAAAGCTCTGAATTATCACACTAACGTTTTCAATTAAGAAAACCCAGATCGAGACGGTCTTACGTGTTGCGTTGACAGAGAGCGAGGACAAGAAGCCTATTCTTGTCTATGCCTCCAAGAAAGCTTTGGCAGAGGAGCCCAGTCGAATATCACAACCACTACAGGTAAATATTTCGGCCATATTATTATGCAGGATCATCGCTAACAACCGCATCTAGCTCTTTGTCAGATTCGATAATCGCCTCTTCAAGCAGGAGGTCATTGAGGAGAGCCCGCTGGAGCGCAAGCGTGGTGCAAATGCGTCACCACAGTCGCCTTTTAAGAGACAACATCGAGACCGAGCAAATAGTGTGGACTCCATGGCATCGAATCGGGCGTCTGTCGGAGATCTCAGCGATGAAGACCGGAACGTGGTGTTCGACCAAGACCCGTTTCAGGAAGGCGACGGGTCTCTAGGGACAGAGATGCAGCCACTCATTGACATGACTGACCTGTCAGCGCAGTCGGCGCCTGTAGAGTCATCAGAACCGCCCAAGTCAGAGGTCTATGGCCACGCAAGGCTTCCAACTCCTCCATACACTACTTTCGATTCCGAAGTAGACTCTCCAACGCTTAGTCGCCAGTCACTAAGGCTTGCGAATGTGAGCTTGGATGAGCAAAGCACAATTACCGGTACCGAATCGCAAGCCAGAGAACCTGAGATGCAGGAACGCAATACGTCTAATTTCCTTGCTCGATCTGATAAGAGATCGGTCGATAACCGAGCGTCGATCATGGATATGGACATGGAGATTCCATCCGAATTTGAGCATCACCGCACCGAAGGAAAGCCTTAGTATCTCGAGCCGCCCTTGACTTGTATGAAAGAATTCAGGGAGGCGAGCTTATTATTTGGCTAGTCGCATTCAATTGCCCTGTTGTTGTGCAGATGGTCTCAAAGGTACGGGACTTGTGTGTTTCGCGTTGCATAACGATCATAGATATGGGAGTCTGAGGCATCACTGAACCAGGCAATATGACATACTTACGGAGTACTGTATTATCAGTCGGGCATTCTGGGCTGTACAAGTCGAGCGACTCGTTCACGCAGGTACTAGCGCACATACATGCTGGAGGCTGACCTGAACCTGTTTGCATTTGATGTAGCATTACCAAGATCCAGCAAACATAGGAATGAAAGATACCCCAAAATTATTACTCCTTTGATTCACGTCTTGTGTCCTCTTTGGTTACAGCGTCAGATTGCCATCACCCTACAGACGGGACCAGGTCGATCTGAGCTTTTAGCTCCTCCTACCTGTCACCACTCAGACCCCTGCCCAGCCTCTCGCCAGCCGTTTCTGCCCACAGAATTTTCGACCTGCATTCAGATAAAAACTGCGACCCCCGTCTTTGGAAAGTCCCCTTTTCATCTGAAGTTGCGGCCGAGACTTTTATTTTTTGCAAACAAATATAATTGTCCAATCGGCCACTAGCGTCAGCAGAGAGAAACTTCTCTACCTGGACGCGGTAGAAATTCGCGTCTTTTCTTCCGAAGCTAATACTTTGCGCAAAAGTCTAGCTTGTGGCACAAAATCACAGCCCGACTTTCACCTCAGACTTGACATCTACCAGCTCAACCACAAGCTCAACATGTCAGTTCCCGAATCTCAAGTTTGGCGCTCGTCGGGCAATTGGCGGGTACAGTCCCCAAATGCTGGTCAGAACTCACCCGGCGCGGGCTCACAGTCTGCCTGGCGCACACCCGGTGGCCGTTCTGGCTATGGCCGCGGCGGCTTCAACGCCGGCCGCGCCGGTGGCAGCGGTGATCAGCAGCAGGACCCGGCTGCTGCGGAGGGCCGTCGCATCTACGTCGGTAACGTGCCGTACGACGTCGAGGCCGCCGAGGTGGAGGCGCTGCTCAGCGACAGCGGCTTCCCGGGAGCCAAGGTGAAGATGAGCCTGAACCATGAGACGCGCCGCAACCCGGGCTATTGCTTTGCGGACTTCGCGGACAAGCAGACTGCCGACATTGCTCTGGAGAACCTGGGCGGGATCACGCTCCGGGACCGACAGCTCAGAGTCGGCCCCTGCCAGCAGAAGAAGCCGCAGTCAGAGTACCAGTCCACCGGTGACCGGCGCGGGGACCGCCAGGACCGGTCCTCGGGCAGCCCCTTTGGTGGCCAGCGCTCGAGCGACTGGGCGCCGCGTGAGAGAAGCTACGGCGGCACCCCGGACCCGGCCACCGAGGAGAAGCGCCGGCTGTATGTGGGCGGCCTGCCGAGGATGGAGACCCAGGAGGAATGCGAGCAGAACATGCGCGAGCTGTTTGCTGGTTTCGACATGTGAGCCTCGTTGTCCTTGCTCACAATCATTCAGGCGTGGTGCTAATAACGATGTTAGTGAGTCTGTCAGCAAGCCCATTGCGCCGCCTGCTGCATCGCAGGACAAGCCCGGCAATCATTACTACTGCTTCGTGGACTTTACCGCCACAGAAGAGGCCAGCAGGGCTGAGGTTGCGTTCAATGGCCAGCCGTATGCTGACGGGGCCTTGAGAATCGGACCGGCTAAGAGCGAGAGGAAGCCGAGAGATCACCAGAGCGTGTGGAACCGACCTCGCTTCGGCGCTCAGGACGGCGGTGCCGCATAAGCCTCTTGTTGGTTGACTGTCTCTACTGAATAAGGTCCGCAAAAGTGGACATGAAGGCGTTCGGAAAGGCAAAACAAAAGGAATAGCAGATCACGATCCATGTCGAGGTAGACTGACTATCAGGTCGACGAAGTCGAGGATTCATAAGCCATACGGGCTGATGCAGGCGTATCCTTCGCGCTGGTGCGGGTAGCAGTTTAGAGGTTTTCATGCCAGGATAAAAGGGCATACAGCAATGATGATTTCTGTCCAGTAGATTTTCCAACCAAAATGTTCAGAATGGCTATGATTTCTGCGAAGACCGTAATACAAATGAAAATGACGTTTGAGTTATAGTTACTCACTACAGTAACGTAAATAAGCTACAGGTAATAATGCCCCACCTCGCGCAACCCCATCTTGCCTCATCAACCTAGAGACTAAGCAGCCGTTTCTACTCTCACCAATACTGCGGATTGAGGTTGAAATGAGCGGGAAGACTGTTCTAGTGACTGGCGCTACGGGCCTCCTCGGCCGTGAGGTCGTGAAGGCCTTTGAGCGCAGTGAATGGTCCGCCAAAGGCACAGGCCTTTCAAGAGCTGATGGCTCTTCCATACTCAAAGTTGACCTGAGCAACGTGGACGAAGTCAGAGCGGCTCTTGACACGACGAAGTAAGCCTCCCTCTATCGAAATGCTTGCAGGCGCTTACCAATGAGCAGACCGCAAGTCGTGATACACTGTGAGTAGCACTACAATTTACTCCTTGGGGACGCTGAGCCGCCAGTCTGACCTCTATAGGCGCGGCAAACAGATTCCCTGACAAGGTGGACAAGGACCCGGAAGGCACCCGAAAGCTAAACATTGAGGCTTCAAGAGATCTTGCCAAACTATGTGCGGAGCGATCGATCTTGCTCGTTTACATCTCCACAGATTATGTCTTCTCGGGCAGGGAAGGTGAAGCTCCGTATGAGGCGGATGCTCCTACTGGGCCGACCAACCTGTACGGCCAGACGAAGCTCGACGGGGAGCATGCTGTCCTAGATGCATACAAAGATGCCGGCAAACAGGGTCTCGGGGTAGTGCTCAGGGTGCCTGTTCTCTACGGACCTGCGGAGACTCCATCCGAGAGTGCAGTCAACGTCTTGATGGATTCTGTCTGGAAAGTACAGAATCCGGGGGAAAAGGTTAAGATGGATCACTGGGCGTTGCGCTATCCCACGAACACTGAGGATATTGGTCGCGTATGTCACGGTATGTACTTTTCTGTCGATTTCAACGCGAACACTTTGGGGATTCCACACCTGACACCGGCAATAGACATCGCTGTGAAGTATCTAGGAACGACCGATCGCCGCGGGTTGCCCAGTGTATTACAATTCTCAAGTGAGGATAAGTACACCAAGTATGAGATCTGCCAGCTCTTTGGTGAGATCATGGGCCTTCCAATCGATGGAATCGAGGCAAACACAGAGGGAAATGATCCCAACGCGAGTGTTCAGCGCCCGTATGACTGTCATCTGAGCACAAAGGCTCTGAAGGATCTGGACATCAATGTTTCAACCCAAGACTTCAAGGGTTGGTGGCGATGGCAAGCCAAAGCGTACAGAAAATAGACGGTCTTGTCAAAGGGCTTGCCATGAGGCCAAAGAAAATCCGAAGGAAGTAGAGTTAACATGCTCATATGAGAGATTGTAATACAGATACGTGTTTAGATATTTCCCACAATCTCTATCGAGGGATGAGTTGGTGATCCACTAACAGAGACAAAACTGCGCTACCCAGACTCGAGGAACCAGCACGATTCTTGTTTTTGCTGTCAATCTTACGTGTCTCACCAACCGGTATTGCCTTCTTTCATTAACTTGAAGAGGTAATCCCGGATGATATCTGCAGGTACTGCTTGGGTCGTCCCGACGCGTTGTCTGGCTCCAGTGCATGCTAGTGCTTCCCAATCGGAGCGGTTATCGACAGAAAGAGAAAGACAGCACGGAAGTGATTGCGAATGCTACCTTAATATCCCACGCGGCGTGGCGCAAACTCCACAAGACGTGCATCATATCCCAATAGCGACTGCGAGTGCAGCTATGGCCTATATGCGAGGAATGGGGAGTCCGCAATAAGGGCTGGCGTGAACGCCTCCCAACGCTATCCTAAGAGCCCAGGTGCTGTAAATTGGTCGGCACATGCCAATCGCCTTGGGGGTGGATCGCGTCTCTCCAAGGTACAAGTGTACCGTCTACGTGACGAATGTTCGTTACACGTCAAGAATATGGCATGCATTTTCGCGGAACCCAAAGTTTACCATGATTTTCTTTCGCCCGATCTCCCGCGTTTTCTCTCTTCGCTGCTACACACCCAAGTTTTCCGTTCTTACACTCGTGCCGTTTGCCATGAGTTCGAGCTTCGTTGGATGACTTCGAATCTGGATATCGTGAATAGTGAAAAGGACATCCCAAACAGCCTCTGGGTCGACCTGCCAGTGTAGGATCCTCTAGGCATCACAGCGTCCTAGCGCTGAAGATTGTTTCGGGCGTGACCGACTTAGACTGAGCAACGCTGTCCAATATCGACTGAGAGCCTCCTGAGACGAGCCCAGGAGCTTTCGCCATGTCAGCCGACGATGATGACTTTGCGCCTGCACCACAAATCTCCCGTTATCGCAGTGTGCGACGTAACAGCGTCTCAGAAGTCAGAAAGTCGGTGGGACGAGGCCTGGCCGAGGACAGCGGGCTAGAGGAAGGTCATGGCATAAAATCAACGTTTGGCTCCCTTTACAGGAAGCGGGCCAAAACGATTGATGGCGGCCATGCGAATATCCATAGGGACGTGCCAACAACTCCTTCGGTGCCCTTGGTACGTCGATTATCAATTAAGTCCCTGAGGCGGAAGCAAAGCTTCTCTTCACGACCTACGACACCTAGTAGAACTCGAAACTTTGGCGAGTCCGGGTATGAGCATACACCATCCAAACGCCGGGTATCTTTAAGGTCCTTGAGGTCATTGGGTCGGAAGGAACAGAACATCATATCTCAGCCAAGAACTCCTAACAAAACACAATTCTACGACGAGAATGTTATGCCGTATGACTCTGAGAACACAATACATGTTCACGAGTTTCCTTCGCCTTTTGCGGCTGGCGATGTAGACGATATGCACATTGACGACGGCTACGACTCTGAGCGTGAGCGGCGCGGTCGGCAAGACGAGATTAGGAGGGAACAGCAGGAAAGGCAGCGAAGGGAGAGAGAGGAGGCTGCCCGATGGGCCGAGGAGGTCGCGCGACTTGAAGCAGAAACCGACCGAATCATTGCTGAGCAAAAGAAGAAGGATCTTGAGCGCCTTCAGTCACAACTAGCAGCAGCTCAGGCATCTAGGACCCCGCAAGCCAAGACTAGAAGTCCTGTGTTCGACAGATTCCCATTCTTGATAAGAGGCTATAAATCGTCTCCGACGACAATGTCGCCGGCATCGTCAATCACTTCCAGAGACTTCAGTCGTGCTGGAAGCTTGGAGCCGACATCGTCTCCCAGGTCGTTTTTTGAATCTCGTAGTAAACGAAGCACGCCGCAAAGGGACAGTCCGCCGCCAATGGACAATGGTGGCGAGAGAGTAAGTGAATTCACATCTATGTTACGAGCCATGGCTAAGTTACAAGAAGCGTGTCACAGTTCGGTACAAAGAGTCTTCTATGTCTATACCTGTCGCTTCCGACACGACCACGGTAGACATTCTTCTCGAATGTTCACAGTCAATGGGGTTCTCTCAGTCGACCAATAATCCTATAAGTACCGCTACCAGCACTATTGTTGAGCATTATGTTCATTTAGGTCTCGAACGTCGTCTTCGGCGTTACGAGCGAGTCCAAGAAGTGCTGAACTCGTGGGACCGGGACGCACAGAACACACTACTCATTCTTCCGCCCGACACGCTGGACAGCATCAAGGAGTTGGATATCTCCTCGGTGCCTCGAACGGAACAGCCTCCACGAGGTTTTATCCTACAGATGCACCACGCGAAGAAGGCTGGAAAGTGGAACAAGCGATTCATCACTCTTCTGGAAGGCGGACAAATATTCAGCTCGAAGAAGGCTGATCCGAATCCCACTGACAAAGATGTTGTTACCCTATGCCATCTATCAGACTTCGACATCTACACGCCAAATGAGGCGCATATGAAGAAGCACTTGAAGTCGCCAAAGAAGTACTGCTACGCCATCAAAAGCCAGTACAAGATGGCCAATTTTGCTACCACTGAAGGATTCGCTCACTACTTCTGTACCGATGATCTAAGAGCAGCACAGAAGTTTCATTCGCTTGTTCAAGGCTGGCGGAGTTGGTACTTAGTCAACAAAAAGGCGCAGGTAATCGAGGAGAAACCACCACAGATTGCTTCGACCAAACATCAAGTCAAGAAATCGGTTAGTCACATCAACCTTAATGGACACCGCCTCAAAGTCTCTGTCGACGAGAGTCCTTATTCGATTGGGGAGTTTCAACCCTTGGTAGATCTCACTCGATTCGACAAGCCTCTTGATGATTTTGGCAAGGATTGGTTCCTAGATGCTACGACTAAACCCGAACAACCGATCTTCACCTCGCCTTCTGATTCCGACTCAAACAGCGTGAGACGGCCACTTATAGATACCAGGACTGAACAGCCTTTCGCTTCCACGGGTTTGTTAGGCGATTCCTATGATCAGAGGAAGAAAGAACTCGCGAGAAAGGAGACATTCTCTGGAGCCGGGTCACCGCCATTAACCAGCTCCCCAAGCAGTAGTCAAGGGGGAGATGGCTCACAAGAACAGAGCGAATCACGGAGCTGGTTTCCATCCGCAATTGAGCATACAGCTCGCACCAGGCCTATCCAAGAAAAGCCGCCATCTCGACCTAGCACTTCATCTGGTGTGTCGTCACACGATGAGAAGCGACGGCGTGGCAAGCCGCAACCACTGCTCGACTTCTCAACGACATTCAAAGACCCGCCTCAATGGTCCCGGGACGGGCTTGGCCGAGGTGTTCAAGCTGTACCAGGGCAATACCTTATAGATCTGATCTCCGTGCCACAGTCACCGAGCTCGAGATTCCTTGCGGTGCCTTCGCGAAATATGCCCCTGAGAAGGGATGCGTCCGGCCCGACGCTGGGCGCACGCCCACAGACTTCTCATGGCGAAAGACAGCGAAGTAGATCGATCAGCACGAATGCCCTTCCGTTCAGAGGGAGCGATTTCAAGCCACTGGTGCCCCCGGTGCCTCCACTGCCATCGAAAGCCGCAGGTCGTGGTGGAGCTAGAGATCATGCGTTTCTAACGATGCCGAAAGCTCGAGGACAGCCGTCAGAGAGGGGACGGGATACGGCACCAAGAGAATTGATACTCCCGCCCAGCAGGAGCGTCACGATGCCGGCTCAAATCCCTGCTATTGTGTTATCGAGTCGTGATTTCTCTGACGATGACGATGACTAATAATGAATCTTATACTTTCAATCTGTAGATATAAAATGGAAATTGAAGCAGAAGCTTGGCAACATCTGTTAGGGCGTTACAATGGGTTTGGAGATAATGTATCATCAATAGCAGAGGAGACAATTAATGCCAACATTGAAACATGGCATTGAGCAAATCTCGTTTGATTGCGTAATATTATGTACTTCTATTGTACTGGCTCGGCTTCCTAATATGCCCTCATTCTATACATTATTGAGCATAACCCCCATTACCTATTCTCGTCAAAACTTTTGAGCAATTCACTTTCTAGCGAATTTGATGTTAGTAGGCATGCCATAGCGCTTTATTTGCTGCGCTTGTAGATCTTGGCCAGGAAAGCCTCAAAAACCTCCTTCTTCAAGCCTTCGCTCTCGTCAATCTTGGAGATCTTCTCCCGTAGCTCGCCTACCACTTTCTCCTCGTAGTCCTGGTAGCGCTTCTCCAATTTCATGTCATCGTACAGCTTCTTGATGACAGCCTCCTTGGCCTTGTCCTTGTGACCGTAGTTCTCCTCGAGGATCTTTCTCTGCTCAGGAGTCGCAATCTCCAAAGCTTGGTTGACGAGCCATGAGCACTTGTTGTCCATGATATCAGTTCCAATCTTGCCAATATGCTCCGGCAGGCCGAAGTTATCAAGATAATCGTCCTGAATCTGGAAGTATTCGCCCATAGGAATGAGGATATCCTCGGCCTGCTTCAGGTTCTTCGGGGTGCCAATGTTGAGTTGGTGAAGAGCGAGTGCGACAGGGAGGTAGAAGGAGTAGTATGCGGTCTTGTAGATGACGATGAAGCGGTATTTGTCCATGGAGAAGTTGTCCAGGTTGACCTTGTCCTCGGGGGCGGTGAGGAGGTCTGTCAGCTGGCCGATCTCGGTCTGGTAGGTGACTTCGTGGAAGAGCTCGAGCAAGTCAACGTAGGCGGGGTGCGAGCGGAAATACTTCTTCAGCAGGGTGTAGATGGCGGACTCGAGCATGAAGGCGTCGTTAATGGCGACCATACCCACGCCCTCCTGGCGATACCAGCATGGCTTGCCTCTCCTGGTGATGCTGCTGTCCATGATATCGTCAGAGACCAAGAAGAAGGCCTGCAGCAGCTCCGTCATCCAGCCTAGAGTCGCGGCGTGGAAGTATTCCTCCTCCGAAAGTGCCTTGCCGAGCAGCAGGGACACCGAGTCGGGAACGGACATGCCGCGGTTGCATTTTCCGCCGAGTGTGTTTGTCTCCAAGCTCTATGAAGGCCGCGCGATGCGCGAATGGTCAGACTATGGCCAAACTTGTGCCTGTTGTAGCTGATGGTGATTCTCAGGACTTACCGCCTTGTACCAAGCAAGCTCCCCTTTCGGGAGGTTGTAGTGCTGGGCATGTGCCAGGAGGACCTCCTCCAGCTTTGGGAAGATGGACTCGAACTCCTTCAGTGTGGTTTTTTGCGCCATGATTAGTTCAACTTCTTGGAAGAAGATTCAATTGAGGAAAATCGCCGTTCAGGGAGAAGGTTGCGGGGTGTGTTGAGTAGAAAAGCTGTCAAGATGGAGATAGGGGTCTCCATAGCAAACAAGTAGTGGGCGATTGTACGCCCGTCCACTAGGCAGAGTACATATTACTAGCAATTTATCCTGGTTCATTACAATTCAATCACTAATCTTGTTAGTGTGCTTGGTATCTTCGTTGGAAAGTGGGAAGGTTCAAACAAAATTAGAAGGCGGGCGGCCGACAGCGGGGTTGCTACCTAGGAAGGTAGGTATAGTCTACTGGGTGATGGGCTACCCCGCGCTAGAGCAAGGGCCAGGCGGTGAGCAGATCGGTACCGACTACGGGATCTTCTTAGCTAGGGCACTTACCTAGGTACCTAGGTAGTGAGCTGTGACGCGCTACGCGATCATGCCTTCGACGATCAACACACAAGAAGGCATCAACCACTACACAAGTCCTAGTTGGCCGCCATGCCGCTCAACGAACAGGGCACCGCTCAGCTCCGCGCAGCTCTTCAGGATGCCGTGGTCAAGTGCTCCGAGCGCTGTTTGTACCAGTCTGCTAAATGGTATATCGTTGTTTGGTCTACTTGATGCAACTCGTTGTTGACACCATGTCTAGGGCAGCAGAGCTGCTGGATGCGATTCCCGAGAACTCGGCCGAAGACGATGAGCCCAAGATGACCCGAACACAGCGCGGATTTATTCCTGCGGTATTAACACCGAATGTTGATGAAGAAGAAGCGCAACTGGAGGCTCTGGAGCTTAACAAATATCTCCTTGCCAAATCTCTTTTCGACTGTCGAGAATACGACCGATGCGCCGCCGTCTTCCTACCAGATTCACTGCTGTCTAGTGTCTTATCACCAAGCGGGGAAGGGTCCGTGATCTCTCCCCGAGGCAAGGGCAAGGACAGTGCATTATCGGGTTCATACAGATCCTCGAAGCAGAGTATTCTACCCGAACTCAGCCAGAAAAGCTTGTTCTTGGCCTTGTACGCGAAACTCATGTCCGGAGAGAAGAGAAAAGACGAGGATTCTGAGATGGTTATGGGCCCGCAGGACCTTGGAACAGCAGTGAATAAACAGCTACCAGTAGTCAGTCGGTATCTCAAATTATGGTTTGACGATCGAAGCACTCCAGATGATCATCTTGCCGAAGGAAGCCAAGGTTGGCTAGAGTATCTGTACGTATTCAGGTTTGGTCAACGCCTTTTATTGCTAACCTGAAACAAAGGTACGGTATGGTCTTGGCGAAGGAGAAGAACATTGACGAGGCCATGCATTTTCTTGTCAGGAGCGTTCACCTTTTCCCAATGAACTGGGGTTGCTGGCAAGAAATGACATCCCTGATCACTCGTGTCGAGAGCGTATGTTCTTCGCCTATACTGCTTCGGCTTAAACTAATGTTTTCAGCTCAACAAAATCATGCCTCATCTGCCTCCCAACATCGTTGCCTACATGTTCCATCTCAATACTTCACTCGAGCTCTACCAACAGACTCCCGATTTAGCCAACGCCCTAGACCAGATGCTTGCTATCTTTCCCACTTCATCATTCCTGCTTACCTGCAATGCTCTCCTTTCTTACCACACGAAGGATCTAATGGCGGCAGAACAGCGATTCAGCCAGTTGCTTTCCTTACACCCTCATCGACTTGACTCACTCGACCACTATTCTAATATCCTGTACATCCTCAATCATCGACCGAAATTAGCGTTCTTGGCTCATCTTTGCTCCAGCATCGACAAGTTTAGGCCCGAATCCTGTGTGGTGATTGGAAACTACTATTCTTTGCTCTCAATGCATGAAAAAGCGGTCCAATACTTCCGGCGAGCACTTACTCTTGACAGGAACTGTCTTTCTGCTTGGACATTAATGGGACACGAATACGTGGAGCTCAAGAATACGCATGCGGCTATTGAATCCTACCGCCGAGCCGTGGATGTAAATCGGCGGGATTACCGAGCTTGGTACGGCCTTGGTCAGACATACGAGGTGCTTGAGATGCACACCTACGCTCTATGGTACTACAAGAAGGCGGCTGGCTTGCGACCTTGGGATGGCAAGATGTGGATGGCTATAGGGTCGTGCTTACAGAAGATGGGCCGAGAACGAGACGGCATCAAAGCGCTCAAACGCGCCCTCCTTGCTGATACGTACTATGACTCGACCAGCAGCAGCTTCGGCAGTGCGGGTATTGATCGCGCCGCCCCGGGCCATATGGATCCCGAGATCCTTCTCCAGATCGCTTCCATGTATGACAACCTCGATGAAGTAGACGAGGCGAAGGCATATATGGAACTTTGTGTTGCACAAGAGGACGGGAGCTTGGGGGATAATCTGGGCGACTCTGTGGCAATCCATAATGACTCTCCCGGAGGTGCATCAGATGACGAGGATGGAGGTGAAAGGAATGGCGGAGGTGATGGTACGGGAGTTACAGCAGCGACCAGTAAGGCTCGCATGTGGCTTGCCAGATTTGCCATGCGCTCTGGTGATTACACAACAGCCAACCGCCTTGCGACTGAGCTATGTCAGGATGGCCAGGATGTGGAGGAAGCCAAGGCTCTCATAAGAGAGGCTCGGGCGAGGTTGGATCCAGACCAGGCGGGTGATTAGGCGCAATCGCTTGTTCTTGGAAGCGCACGAAACCTACTCGGCGAATTGTCAGATCAGAGCACTCCCTTGCGATGAGTGTGAGACTGCGCAACAGCCGGCTAATCAAAACGACAGTTTATGACCGAACGACTCTATATAATGCGACTACTACGAGACGTGCAGTAAACGAGGGCGTCACGAGCATGTAACTTAAACCCATGAGAAGGTGCTCGTTTATTGGCGCAATAGAGGCAAGAGTACCGGGCCTCGGCGAATACATCATACGGCTTGGGGCAGGTCGGGGAAACTCAAGCGAGGACTACGATTAATACGAAGCGAGCGGCGACCATTCTAGCCCAGCTTCGTGTGAGAGACTGTGCAGCAGGCATAGTAACTATATCACCCATACTAGCAAATGCCGGTCACCATCAATCATGGTAACAGTCTGATGTATCATTAGGATCATTGAGAGCTGATCTCACAGTTTACCAAGCTGCAATAGATGAATACACGAGTTATGAAGCATTTCACTCTATGCAGGTTCAATGTCTGCAGGATTTAGCGGCTGGGGAGTGAGCGGTTGAACTGAGGTGTGCAGCCTGGTACCTGGTCTTGCTTTGTGCATGCATGGGCTAAAGCCCGGTGTGTATTCAACCATGAACCATGTTGTGATCTTCAATATTGTGTCCTTATCTCGCTGCATTCCCGCCCCCGCCTCATGATAACGGCACTGACAGGTTGTGTCCCGCCCAGTCCGAGCGTTTGAATATGATCCTCAGACCACTTCGACTTACACAGGTGCTGCAGGACAATATGTGATAACAGCAGGTTCGTCATCCACTTTGAAAGTAGTAAGCAAAATGTGAGTGAAATATATTTCGTGCAGCCTCTCCAGCCAACGGCCGTTTTCCGCACCTCACCCTCTGCTTTCTCCTCGGGAGCTCTTTTTCGATTGGCACGATAGGTAGCCAGCCACCAAGGTACCTTTCCTGCAAACGGTAATGCCGCAAGTGACCGCGTACCCATCGGCATCGCAGTCACGGCGTAGTGTTCGGCTCTGTTCTGTTCTGTGTAAGCCCAACGGTCCACAGTTAGTGTCAGGAAGGGTCCACCTTAGCCGGATCCCAGCGGTCTGGCGAATGACGTGATAGCTTTTCCCAATACAACCCACCCAGCGAACGCTGCCCGGGGCGCCGCTACGATACGAGATTTTCTGCGCCTTACCCTAGTCCGGCTCTAACGATCGCTGCAAGGACCCAGGCAAAAAAGCTCGCCCATCCTTGGCGCTCCTGTCCTTGGCACCTCTGGACAAGCACGCAAGCAGCTCGCGGAGCAGGGGAGTGGAGCTTGGATCTGTGGGCATGTACAGTCCTATGTAGGGTCCTCCATCCACCACCACAGTAAGAGCTGTCACACTGCATCGTGGGGCGTCCAATCTAGTATTACACCTTCGCAGTAGGTTCGTGCTTCTGTGCTATCGAATGCACGAGTACCTAAGAAGCAACCTCGTCCACTGTGCGTCTGTCCGGTCTGCGACCTCGCGACGGATGGTATGTGACGATGATGCTAGCAATAGAGTGTGATAATACGAGATGCGACCTTTGTGCCGCTGCCCGCTACCGGCGAAGGCTCCGTATGCTACATAAGATGCGACCCTGTGATAACCTGATTGTTCAGAGAGGATTGCCGTTTTCATGGATGTAACACCCGTGGGCATACCTAACCCATTGCCCCGTTAGAGTTACCAGCGCATCCTTGCGATGTGCATCAACCTTCCATAGTCAAGGTGGTGCGAACTTCCAGTTTATAGCCAGTTCGAATGCTCATTCACATGCATAATGATTCGCTGCGAGAGACAGTCAAGCTCAAGTCACCAGGGGTAAAATGACAAAATGATTAAAAATTATAGACTCTATTAGAGGAATATGTTGCTATCCTCAGCCACTCTCACAACTCCGAATGCTTCGACGTAAGCCATTGCCCAGCGTTCGACTGATGCCTCCAGCTAGGTTGTAGATTACTAGTTGATGATATGCTCCAATCTGCCAATAATTACCGGCGTAAAACAGTTACGCCAGTCAATTATGCCCACGAAATGCCTTTTCCCGCAAGATCGGCAAGCGAAATGCCTGGATTAGTGAATGAGGGTCTAGAAGGGTATATAAAGTTCCGTGATCTGTGTTCCACTCAGAAATGACCGTGATTAATCTCCTCCTCTTAGGTCGTCCGGGCGATTATGCCACTCAGATTACCTCGATCATGACATGCCGTCTAAAGAGAAAGTTACGCCTAGCTGCCTCCACTTTTACAGGAGAAGAGCAGCAAGACCGGCGAAGAGGCCGAGAGCACCGGCACCGTTGGTGACCTTGTCTGCAGCGTTGACGGTGACCAGGGTGGCGGTGGTGGTAGGGCCAACCGGGGTCTTGGTGGGAGCAGAGGTGATCTCAGTGGTTCCGGGCAGGATGGTGGTAGGGGGAGGAGTGGTGACAATCACGGTGGTGCTGTTGGCGTAGGTAGGGAAAGGCACCGTGGCGTTGCCAGGAGGGCAGTAAGAAGTGGTGGTCACTGGGGGAGGCTGAGAGTGAATGACCGTGCACGGGCAGTTGGTGATGGTGATGGTGGAAGGCTCAGTGACGGTGTAAGTGACGTTCTTGTAGGCCCAGGTGGTGGGAGACTAAGGCATGTCTTGTTAGAAGCTATATGACTTATCAGGATAGTTGAGGCTGTCAACATACCGGGCAGTAGGTGGTGTACTCAGAGACAACGACGGTGGTCCAGACGGTCTCCTGAGCCTGGGCGAAGGCCATCAGGCCGGCGAGGGGGATGAACTGAGTGAATCTCATTTTGATAGATGATCAACGTTGGTCGATGTAAGTAAGCGAGAGTGGGTGAAGTTGGACGCGGCGAGCGAGAGTGAACTTCGGTAAGTGCGAGATACGTCGAGATGATCGTAGTTCCTTGAGATGATGTGTGTGTGAGAAGGACTCATGCAGGAACTGCAGGTGGACCAAGGCAGCCTTTTATCAGGTGTAAGCCTGGGTAAGGCGGGAGCGCGGGCAAGCAGGTAGGTAGTCGCTCTCACCGCGGAAGGCGAGTGCTGAGGTCGGAAAAGCGGGTTCGTGGGACCATCAAGTCATGATGGGCTCCGCTCGAGGAGAGAAATGGACGGCAAGGCGTGCGCGATGGGCGATGGGGATGGAGACCGGGGTGCAGTCTCTTTGGAAGGCGCCCCCGGTCACACTTTCCCTATGTTCCGTGCCTTTGTCATGACAGACAGACAGACAAACAAACAACCTTCTTCCTACACATTACCTCATCGCAGAGACAAGCACCTACCTAACTCTACCTACCATGCCTCACCACTACCCAAGTATTTCTCATCTCATCGGTGCATCTCCAGTTAGGTATTCTCACCACCGGCAAGCCCGGTAGCGATCACAGCCTGGAGTAAGGTCTAAACATGATCTCTGTCAGAAAGAGCGCTTCGCGCCTTCCCATCATGCTTCAGGTAGCAATGGCAGGAGCAGGACGAGAAGCAAGGTGGGTACTTGCCCTCCTGCTCGGTTGCGGTCTACAGTGGTGCTTCGAGCATGGCTTCTGATGAACATGGAAGCTTCGATAGACAGCTTTGCACTTTGGGAAGCTGCGACCCACGTTTGACAGGTTCCACGACCGACCAGGATGGCCATGACCCACCACCTCCACTGCAGGACCATAAGCACCTCCTCTCACAAAGACTGAGAGAGTAAAGTACCGGATCTTGATTACACGCAGATACTGTACAGTCGGTGCAAATAGGCTCTCGGCCGCTTTCTGTCGCCTCAATACGAGGTCGGAGCAAGAGCCCAGCCAACATCAACGTGCATTCTTGCCTAAACAGTCTGGTAGCGCGATAGCTCGTGCGGGTTGCGAGGGTGGGCTGCAGATTTCGACATTTGTCATTGGCTACAGCCATGTATCGATTTCGACTTTGGGAAAGAGACCCTTGGCGGTCACAGGACTTTCGAGTCAGTCCATCATCGTACTACGGAACAAGCGCTTCCTGCCAAGCATCCATCTCCTCGACTCTCGTCAACACTCGTCGACAAAGGTCGGAGTGGTCCTCGTATGGGTCGGTGAACCCCGCCAGCTTACCTTTGCGAGCCTCTGTACTGGCAGCTGGCCTTCAGCCGAGATGTCTACGGCCTTCCATCACCGACCACTAGCACTGCGCCATCCGTCTAGGTGGCGGCTGGCTCAGCGGATTTTTGCTTCATGTCTCACCTTAAGTAATTCAACATCTCGCCGAGAGTACTCTTGGGAAGAAGAAGCTGAGGAAAATGACTCGAGAGCTGCTTTGGGGGGTACTTTGTGGTGGAAGGATTTCAACTGTCGACATCAGCACCGAGAGCCAATATCTGAACGACTGCCGAACATCACTGGACAGGCACATATTATGCTGCACGTGGACTCGTTCTCAGCAAGAATGATAAGGCCGCTCGGACGCCCGATATATTGCCTGCCCATTACCAGTACAAGCACTTGCATTAAACAGTGGACTAGGTGCCACAGTGCTGAAGATAGGCACTCAATGGTGACATTTCCTTATCTCTGCCCCGCCAGGCCCCGCTGTCCTGTGCCGTCTCTGGCTCGATCAGCATGTCCTTGGCGATGACGTCGCAGCTCAGAATCTTTTCGGCCAGCTTTGGCCAACGAGCAAGTGTTGAGCTCCATGAGAAGGAAAAAAATTTCATCAGGGTCAGTCGAGGTCATTGACGGCCGCTGAAGAGTTTGCAGTCTGAGAGGACGATGGACCCTGGAATGACTACGAAAACGGGATCTTAAAAATCGCTTAACGGTAGCCAAAGTTTAAAGCAGGTGAGAGCATCCAAAAATAGGCAAGATTGTCAGTGCAGAGCTGGATGACAGCCAGCTCAGCTGAGTGACAGTTGAGCACAGGCCAGCAACTGCCAGTTGCGCTGGCATCATTGGAAACGACAGTCGATCGGGCAACGGTGTAGGCGAAATGTTCTCGAATCCTACGAATTTTGTGTGCATCCTGCAGATGATAACAATAAGAGCGGAAACACGCAAGATATGCAACGACACCCTCGGACTTTTGGCTCTGTCCAAGAGTATGATAATGCGAGAGATGTCACTCCTATCAATGCTGTGTCTCTGAGCGTCCTCGGTTTTCTGATTTCAACTTTCGACTACATTCCTGTTACCCTCTCCAGAACTCTTCTCATAACTGAAACCGAGATTTTCAGATAATTCTCTCTCTCTCAACACGAACTTGCGCACAAAGCCAAAAGCCATTATCAAGGCTCGATTTCTGACTTTCCACCAGCTCAACGAGTCAGCGACATTCTGTCGATCACTCTATTGCCTGCCACGACTCCACAGCAATTTCAAAGAGGGGAGGTGGCCCAAGATGTGAAAGCTTCACAGTAATTCTACTCTCATAGGTGATAAGGCTGCCGGCTGGACTTTTGTATCCAGCCAGGACTCATGTCACCACGTCTAAAAGCACAATTTCATTAGCCAGTCTACTCTACAAAGCCGAGAAAAGAATCCCGGATACTCGCTTCAAATCTCATGCTCTGACGCAACCCATATGAGAGACCTTCCAATACAATCGCATAGCCACTTGAGAGAATTCCTGACCCTCGATCCTGTATCAGCCGAGTTATAGCCTCAGAATTCCTGTCGGATTTTGGATATTTGAGATGATTTCGAAAGCCGCGACCTTACTTGAAATGATGACTTACGTGTCATTTTCGGCATTGCGAGTGAAGTGTGTAAATTTGATGGAAACCGCGACGCAAATGGTGTAGCGAATAGTGCTTCTGGGCCAATTTCGGAATGTTCTAAGCTTCATCTAAGTCAAGTCGCGATCGAGATGCCTAACGACATCTCTAGTCGTTATCGCGGGAACTGATTCACGATCAATGGCTGTATGCAATCCCAAGGGAGAACTCTTGCATAACTCTGCGTCGCACCTTGTCTGCTTTGGATCGGTTCTACGCTCAATCGTGCGATATCAAGAGAAACAAACTCGAAGAGTTGTCTATGTGTGGGTGTTTACCACATGGCTACTCACAATAATAGTTATCCACGACCGGCTTTTGCCTGCTTATTGGAATTCAAGGATGCGTTGCAAATTGGCCTTCATCGCATATGAATGGTCTTGTCATTTGAGGCATAGCCCTTGGTCTGACCCGAAGAGCAGCCGTCTCATGAGCAGGCACATCTCACCCCTTGATTCTCTCGTCGACCTGTCTATCTTGACAGGTCTCTAAGGATGGGGTCATACGTGGTCTACAACGATCAGAAGTCTTGTCATCTGGAAAAACCAATCAGACTGGATAAAGATATGGATCAACAGAAGAGCTCCGGCATCAGTCTGGCAAATGCCTTCGCGACGGGGTTTCCGCGCCAAAGTCTCTCAGTGCGCTCTTATCAGCAAATCTGGAAAGCGAGACAGCTAGTACCGCAAATTGCACGGTTGAAGGCTGTCCCCATGAGAAAGTGATGCAATCAAGATCTCTGATCTGAAAGGTGGAGAGCAGAAGCCTATCTTGGGTTCCTGACATTACCCTCGGTAATTGAAATGACGTTGACCACCTCAGAGGCATTGACTCTTAGCAGCGGAGTACAACGTCTGGCATTCTCCGAGTCCAATTCTGCCAATAGAAGATGGATTTTCGCTATTATCTTTGGGATACGGCATCATGCGATGTTATTATTTCATCGTTCCGTTGGAATCTTTTGGCAAGAATTATGTCTTCTGGGGCTATCTGATCAAAGAGTTGATCGTAATATTCTGGAACTCTAGAATATGGAATAACAAGAGCCAAACGACCTTGTGGGCAAGGCCGTGATATTTAGGTCTTTCATTTTCACACAATACCAAGGTTGCGCACCTTCTTTGTTATTGGTACAAGTACTTAGAAGACACATTGACAAACCTGACAGTGGACGACTCTTGACATATACGGCGGCACGAGTTGACGAAGTTCACAGCTCGTTTTGGACCCATTATAAAGTCGAACGCTCGTCACCCATGCGATAATATTAATAAAGCACCTTGCTTCCTGGATCTTGTCCCGAAGACGCCCTAGTACTGCCTTTACAATACTGGTATCGATAGATATATGTCGTGCAGACAGCGATACAAACTTGACACTTCTGGGAGTACTGCGACTGTGGTTTCCCGAGCGACTTGATGAGATATAGAAGAGGTACCACCACTACACGACGCTCGATTGTGGAACCAGCTGGCGATGTCAAAACGGAATGGAACTCGCGAGCCGCAGATTCCATTCAGCCGCTCAAGCAAGGAATATGGCGGATTGCCTTCCTACGGGTTTCTATGGAATAGGTGGTCTAGACATGCTTGGAAGCCAGCGTGCTCCAACACCAGGCTTGGACGAAGTCACTGCCTCTGATCCGGAGTATCTTCGACGCCGTAAGACGAGCCAGTCAAGTTCTTGCGAAGGGGCCAGAAGCAGTAAGGCAACGAGACTGCTGCCTGCACCTCTTTGCTACTCCGACTTGCAGGTTGTCTGCTGCACTTCTAGTCTGTTTTCACGCCAGAGAACCATTGGAAACCTCGTTCTTTCCTTCCCAAAGGAGCAGCTAGGTTCCGAACGGTCTTACTGATTCAGTGAGATGTTCGGGAGAAGGTGGCGTCTTCCTTCACTGAGTCGGATCACCAGCTTGCCACGAGGCAGCGCCTACCAGAAATATCCTTGAGAGGTTTTCTTAAACCCGTCCATCTGCACATGGCACTGGCCAGAGAGCGAAAACCACGATTGAGACGGCGTTGACTCGAAGTGGAACGGCTCAATTGCCCAGATGCGGTAAGGCAGGGCGGTGAAAAATTCTGACCTACTATGTGGAACCAAGTTACCTCGCAAACAGCTGCTAACAGAACTCCGGCCTTTTCACGCCAGCGAATGGCGGTTGGTGGTTTGCAGCCATCAACCTCGATGTACCTGCTCGTGCAGGTGTACCTTCGTGCTCCTGGGAGGGTGGATGGTCGGGGACTCGGTCCGGTTGGTTCAGATTGACTCTCTTGCAGAGGAGTTGCCCACTGTAGCTCATTCAGAGTGCGCCGGGTACCTGACGATCTCGCCAACCGCTATCGGACCGGCAAGAGTTTTCACGCTACAGCCTGCTGTAAGGTACGCTACCACTCGCGACCTACCTGACCAGTGGCTACCGTCCTGCACGTATCGATAAGCCGGATGCAGGCCTGTGGTATCTTATCCCAGCAAGCCTAGACTTCCAGATTGCCGCACTACTGTGCCTACAGTAACGGCCGCCAAGGCGCGGACAGAAGCGGCTTCGCATGGCGAGCAAGGGTTTACCGCTCGCTTCCCGCTTTGCGGGATTTTACTTACATTCATCCTGCTGTCGAGCAAGGCTCGCCAGGCTGCCAGGCCAAATCCGTCACCCACACCTCCTGCAAAGTTGGCAAGCCAGAGCCAGTCGCCAGCACCTCTGACTGAATCCAGGCATGACTTTTGGCCACTGGACAAGGTTCTTGTTGTTGGGATCTTCGACTTGGATTCTTCTGGTATCTTTGCGCCGCATGAATGCGCGCGAGAGGGAGATGATCCGCGCGAACGGCACCAAAATGAACATGTTCTAGATGCGCCGCGCGAGAGCTCGAGCATCTCTCGATACTTTCTTCCACTGATCCCAATCGCCCAAGCACCATCTCACCTCATGGGTTAGATAGGCAAGTGAGGCAAGTTAGGTATGGTACGGCAACCCGTGGCTTGCATGTCGCGCGCCGGCAGTCGTGTCTTGGAAGAGTGCCTCGCTGGACTGTCTGGCTGTCCACCCCTCCCCCACCAGCTTCTTTTTTCTTTGATCGATTGCGCGAAGGATTGCCTCACACCCTTCCATCGCATCGCAAGCCATCGCTTCTTCATGCACTCAATTCCGCCTGCACTACTGCACTGCGCTGCGGAGCTTAACGCAAATTTAAGGGCCAGTGAACGTTAGGCTACAGATAGAGAAACACTATCTGTTCTATCGTTGCCCACCATCAGCGACGGACTCCAGCGACAGACGTGCCTTAGGCTAAGGTTGCTCGATTGGATGGTACTCGACCATTGCTTGTCAGCTGGTGGGCAGCCGATGGATCTCGATCTCAGAACTCTCCACCGGCACCCACAAATCGAAACGCAGGCCATCCCGGACGCGTCACTGGAGCCAAAACAGAGGCAGAGCCTGGAGGGCTTCTAAGTGGCTGGCCAGTGCTCTTTCCTCCTTGACTTGAGTCTTCCGAGTGTCGTGGTCAGGTGGTAAGAGAGTTGCTAGTCCACCGAGTCAACCAAGTCAGCTAGACTAGCTTGTTTGACTCTGCTACCACCCATTCCGTGCTCGCTCACCAGTCAGGCCAGCTCAAGAGTTCCTATCTTCCCGTTCATTCCCTATCTTTCCCTTCTGAAGTCCTTGCTCAAAGACTCAGGCAACTTGCTCCTTTGGTGGTCATACTCGCATGGCTGTTCGGTTAAATCCATCGCACATTATCTGTTGATGACTCGCATGAACTACCACTTTGTACCTGCAGATGGTGATATCGGCGAAAGGGTTGGTACCTGTCAGCTGCCTCAGTGCAGCCGAAAAAAAAAGACATGGTTCCTTTTTTTTTTTTCTCTTCTGCTTTACTTTTTCGGCAATGGTGACTGCTCCCGTGCTCTGGTAATCGCAGTGCAGTGCAGTGCAGTACTTGGTCATTGCGCGGCCGTGCTCATCAAATACGACAGCGCCATGCCGGCAGTGGCTGCTGGTTGGCGAGCTGCCAGGGCAGCCTCACACGAACACCACCCGCCTCTGTTTCATTCTGTCTTGTGTTTTAGTCAGTTGAATGACGACCACCAGCGTGGTGGTTCCTGGACCGCCGTTCGAGTCGAGCACTACATACATACCGTAGTAGTACGCCGGAGTGGTCTGGTGGAGGGGGTGTGGTTCGAAGAATGCTTTTTTCGGTGGGCTGTGTCCAGAGTTCAGTGTATGGGGTGGCCACTGGCTGGCATGGGCTGGCAGGGGCCGGCAGGGGCTGGCAGGGTCGTGCAAGCCAACGAGAGGCGCTGGGTTGTTTTTGCCTGTCGGCCCAGCGGCCGGCTCCCAACGATTGAGCGCCGAGGCGGCACGAACCTGTCAGGGCACGCCACATGGGGCCTGTAAGGTACCGGGTCCGGAACTAAACACCCAGCCAGTAACATTCCTGTGCCTGAACTTCGGAGCCTCTAAAAAAGCTAGCAGGGTTAGCTTGCTTTGTTTCCCTAGAGTACTTGGTTCTTTGGGCTCCGTGGGTCTCTTTGTTTCCCTCTCCCACCCTCCCTCAGCTCGCCCGCCCGCCTGCCTCCATCTCCCTGATCCTGGACAACTGGACTCGCAGGGGTCTACGTATCCCTTGGCGCATGTGGACTTGGAGACGTCCAGACAATTGTCAGATGCGTCCTCAATGGGTCGTCCACCTCTAGCGCGCGACCGAACAGCTCTTCTGGACTCGCCTTTATCCTCTGGCAACCATCCACAATGGAAAGTCGCAACCTACAGAAAAGGGAGGCCTTCGGCCTTTGTCGCTGCTCTTTGGGTCTGAGTGAGGTCCGAACAAGCCAAAGGACAAAGCCTTCACACTGATCTGGACATACTCCAGATCCCATTTCCGGTCCCTTGGGCCACCAGTTCAAGCCTTCTACGTACAGGGTAAAGGGACCGTCTCGGGTACCTGGGCGTAGTGCCACAACCGTCATGTAGGGGTCCAGGATTCACTACTTGATTCACGCCCGATGCCAGCGCGTGGCGTCCAAGTTTCCGTCTACTGCACGATACAGCCGGCGGCCCACCAACGGTAGTCCATGACTCCCCAGCCTACACCCGGAGGGCGGACGTGGTGAGACCCACCGTATCATCCCAAGAGCGGTTTCTTTTACTCAACCCGCCCGGCACCCCACACCCCCTTCATGGACCAGGGCACACAGGCTCGACTGGCTCGACTGACTGGCCCTGGGCCTCCTCCATATTCTCCCCCTTCTATAAAGCCTTTGGGCAACCCAGTGGTCCCCATTTCCTCTGATCGTGTTATCCAACCTCGCGTGCTAGTTTCAGTCTATCCTTCCTTTCGGACAACCTCCATTCCTTACACAAACACATTCCTTCCAAAGGCCAGTCCTTTACAAGCTTGAAGTCATCAAGCAATTCTTACCAACTTCCAAGACACTGAGGCTAGATTCTCGTGCCTGTCCTTCCTTGCATACTTAAGAGCCGCTTCAGCAACGAGCCACAGACAATCCTTCCTGAAACAGACACAACAATAACGACATCAACAAACAACAATCAACATGCAGTTCATCACTCTTGCTTCTCTTGCCACGGCTGCCCTGGTGAGCGCCACCAACACTGTCAAGTTCGTCTCCCTCGACGACGTTGACCGCACCATCTACTGGACCGGAAACTCTGGCATGGCCACCATTGAGGAGACTGTTGTCAAGGCCGGCGAGAACACCACTGTCGAGGTGCCCACCGGTTGGATCGGTAACTTCTACTCTGTCTCTGACGGCGAGACCAACAAGCCCGGTATGCTCGGCGAGGTCGCTTTCAACGGCTGGAACGACCTGACCTACTTTGACGTCTCTGCCATTGTCAACTCTGAGGACGTCAACGGTGTTCAGGAGATGTACCCTGCCAACGACCCCTGGACTCCCGTCTCTGGCTGCACCACCTGGCCTTGCCCCAACGCCTACTACGTGTGGGATGATGTCCAGACCAAGAGCACCACTGATACCGATCTCGTCTGCACTCTGGGCACCAATGGCATTGCCGCTCGCGACTATGTCCACCACGAGGAGTGGGAGAACTTCCCCCGCGAGGCCGTCACCACTCCCATGTGGAGACAGCGCAAGTAAATTCTTGTTCCCGCCCTACAGCAAGACGCGCGCTGAGCGCGGTCACGACTCATGACATTTATCGTCTTCCCATCTCGCGTCACACGAGTTGTGAGGAACAAGGAAAACAACAAGAGAGATACCCCCATCAAACCCCTTCCCAGACCACTGCGCTGGGCAAGCTACTTCACACAGGAGGGGTATAGACACTGGAGCACTTCGGTATAGACTTATATCATTCTGGGGGAAAATGGTACCTTTCAAGACACAACAGACTCCGGCAATCCACCAAGTGGACGTCGGCTGGCATTCGCTCCTTCACTTGAACATACTTTTCACCATTCATACTCTCATTCATCAACCATTTACATTTTAGACCTTCTTGTATATATCTTTAGGGCATGCCTGTCATTTGCTATTTTTGGTAGACGGCATATGAAAAAGAACTTCAATGAAAGAAAGTTATGATCAAATCAATTTCACTTCTTCCATATCTATTATTGTGTTGTGGCCTTTGAAATTCGCCGAGTCCTTTGTTATTCATTCAATGGTGGGTCCCATGTGGTTGGCCACCTGGAGTTAAGTCGAGCCAACTAATTAACAAAACCCCCACGGAAAACCTATACTGATCGCAGCTAAATCATTACCAGCGGCCTTTGAACTGGCACCGACCCGGGTCTATGCAACGTTGTCAAAATGTTTACTCTACATCCGGGCCGACCACGATCATATTTGCGATATCTTATATGTGTTATGATCGTCCATGGAGGCAGCAGCTTCTGAGCCAAGCACAATCTTCCGGATTTCTAGAAGAACCCTAAATAAGTGTGTTTCTTGGCAACCGGTTAAAGGCGGCGATCTGGCGCGCACACATGGACTCATGCATGGACGGGTACACAAGCGAAAATAAGACCCTTGTTCCCACGGGTCGATCGGAATGGATCAGCGGTGGGATTCCGAGCTGCGATCGTCCAACAGATGATCTCGAATGGAACCAAAGGGCAAGAGAAGGATTCCGCGAGGTTGCTTATGCCGATGTCCAAATAAGAGTTGCAGGTGTGCAAGATGCAAGATGCATGCGCCCCGCCGTTCCGCCGGCGGGCGCTTGCAGTCGAGGCGTGACCCGACGCCGTGGACGTGACGATCTACTGGGCCAGCGGACAGCGCAACCTGCACGCACCTGCTTGTGAGACTTGTTTCGAAACACTGGTGCCTTCGACGCCGTGCTGCTACTTCTGAGAAAGCAATGCCGTGTTCTGGAAGGACTGGGCGGCCTGTCAGCCTTGATGAGATTGTTATCGTGACATCATTTTCTAGTTCATGCCGGACGTCTCACAAACTCCAATGTGTTACCCGCTTACCCGATAGACCGCAGCTGCAATACACGCCTTGGGGGTTGCAGTAACCAAGGGATTAATTGCCACGTGGGAGAATCTGTGGAATGCTTGGCTACAAGATTATACAAAGGTACAATATCGATCTATATCGCCGAACAAGAAAGCATATGACACGATTTGCATGGCTCGTTCGTCACACTGGGGTTGCTTCGCCATGGCACAAAACGCACCCTGCTCTTACTCAACATGGACATTTACTTTGCTTCCGGGTCTGGCTCCTCCTTGGCGGCATCCTTGTCCTCTGTCTTGTCTGCCTCCCCCTTCGGCTCTTTGTCTTCGGAGTCATCTTTTGTCTCGGCTGAATCCGTCCTCTCCTCGGTCTGCTCCTCTTCCGCTTCGGCGGGCGCTTCGGCAGGGGGAGCGGCGGCTGGCGCGGCGATCTTCTTGGATTTGATAATTGTAGTCAAATATTCCCCAGCATCACCAAACCCGTCAATCTTGCCGAGCTTAGCCTGGAAGAAGTCCACGTCACGTAGCATGCTGTATGATCGTCAGTATTTGTGTCCTAGTTTGCAAATGGACAATATCAGCTTACCTATCCCGACCTGTTTCGGTCCTTGGATCTGCCCCTTGGAACACCCTGCCGAACTGATCTTTGTAGCTGATGAACACCGGCGTCATGATCAGGCGGACGGTGCCCTCTGGCAGATTCTTGGTCAGGTTGCGATGCAACGTGGTTGTCTCCTTCGCCAGCGTCTCCATGTACGAGTGGACGCCGCTCTGGCCGTTGGTCCAGTCGATGTTCTTCATGGCCTTCACGTGTGATGCTGCGCGGCCACTCATGATCTCGACTAGCTTATCATAGATGCTGTTCTGGTGCTCTTGGTACAGACGCTTGACCTTATCAAACTCGCCCATGAGACCTGACGTGGCGGCTCCAGATCCAGCATGCCGCCTGATGAACTCGCGGACATAGGTAATCAGAGTCGCAATGAAGGCAAGTGCCTGAGATGCAAGAGCCAGATGCTTCGTAGTGATATTCTTCAATCCAGCAGAGCGAGTGGCCCCCGCGCCTAGGATGAGCTGCGTGCAACGCGAATTGAACAGCTGCAAGTAGGAGACCAGCGAAGCACCAATGTCGGAGGTCATGGACGGGATACCAACTACCAGCTGTAAAAAGTGGGACAAGCCTTCCATGCAAAGAACTGCGGAGTTGGGAAGGACGAAGACCTCTTCATCGATAGTTGCGCTCCGGGTCTTAGCCTTGCTGCTACCGTTTGGCTGAGGATCATCCACACCATTGGACTCAGAATCGTGATCCGAGTACGGAATCCAAATCTTGAGACCGTCCGACCACTCAGCTGGATCCTTTGTGCTACAGGAGAGGATCCTATCGAGCGCAGCCGTGTCTTTTTCGGAAAAATCCTTCGCATTCCATTGGTCTGACTCCATGCCCTGAGCAAGCTTCTGCTTTTCCGCATCGCCATGCTGCTGCACGAAATCTTTGATTTGCCCGTTGACGACTGTCTTGAGCGTTGTGCCGCTTCTCCCAGATATCGACTCGCACTCATTGGCAAAGTAGAGGTTAAGGGTGAAGTATCGGAGGAACCAGACCAGTGATAGATGAGTGCTCTGCTCGGAACGGACGCGGAGAAGCTTGACGATTTTGTCCTGCGCAACGTCCACAGCCTGGCCTAGTAGATTTGACACGTCCATCGCCTTATGTATCTCTTCTTGGGCCTCAAGGGCGGCGGCAGAAGCGCGCCTCGCTGTGGGACTAGTCAGTGGTGACTTCATCTGAGGCGATCTCAGCCCAGAAGGCTCAAAATAATCCCCTAGTGAGCTGGCAACGTCTAGTAGCAACCTGACTTGTGTTGTTAACCTTCTCAATGTCTCGGTGACGCTAATATAGATTTTAATCAAAAGCTCTTCAGCATCTTCAGGTTCTAGAGCCCTTAGATTGCGAGCTAGAATAGACGATTTCTGTTGCTGAGACAATTGTCTGCCTCCTGTCATGGTTGACGAAGACATCATAGACTCATTGTCGTCATCATTGGAGCTTGGCAGAGGCCGCCGGACAAGATTTCGAATCTCTTTCAAGGCAGCTTCTCGGAAGGCGGTGGCAGCAGCAGCAAGATGCTTTGCTCGGTGCAGGCCAGTTAAAATCTCTAGTAGTTCTGATCGCAGACCGTCGGTTGAGCCCATATATGACGGGAACACACTAGGCTCCCGCGCATGTCCTCCTCGAGACCGCGCTGAAGCACTGGTCCAGCGCATTAGTACTTCTTGTGAAGACACCGCTTCAGAGTGGCGCTGAATGTCTCCCGTGAGGAGAGCGAGAAATCTTGTTTCATAAGCTTTGCCGATCCGAAACCGCAAGACACTTAGATCGTCGTTGACGCCTTGTAACGCTGTTGCGCCTCTCATATCTCTCAGTTGGAGATCTCGGCCCTCTACCCGCAAAGGCTTCTTTGAAAGATCTGGCTCACCCGCGATGAGCTTCTCAAGAGAGTCAATGTTGTCTAATGCCTTCTCTACCTCGCCGCTGTCAACAAAAGATTCACAGGTGGCAACACCGTCGACAATATGTTTGAGCTGCAATACTGCATCATGCAGTTGTTGAAGATTCTCCCGCCGCCGTCGCTTCTGAACGATATTAAGGCCGCGAGTTGCGATCTCCTCGTCTAAAGCCTCGAGCTCTTTCCGAAGAGCTTTTATCCTCTCGACGGAGTCGGCAGCTTCTGAGTGAAGTTCCCGTAGCGAGCCTAGCGCGGTGAAAAAGGTCGTCGATGCTGTCGAAATCGACGATATTAGATGCATCTCAATAGTGTCCATGTACCACGAAAGCTTTTCCTGTAATATTGCATTGGTTGCAAGTGCTTTGCGTGGAGCCGCCGCATTTCCATTTGTAGAACTTTTCTCACCCAGCGTTCCCGGTGGAGGTCGAACGACCTCTGATCGTTCGCTGACAATATCGAATGTGCGTGGGTTCTCCAAGTGGAAGTCTTCATCGAAATAAACCGTAGGGATTGTTGATAATGGGGGCGGCCCTTGCGCAGCTCTCCTTGAGAACCCTGAACTTGACCTTCGGACCGGACTGGGTGCTTCTATAGGTGAAAACGAAGATATGGACGAGATAGAGCTTTTTCTTGATGCTGATGGACGCTTACCACCGGGTCGAAGGTGGCCCTCATCGAGTACTGCGGCAAAGTCGTCTGTCTTACTGCTCCTTCGATGGAGAATATCCGCGGCTTCATCCTCGCTCTCCTTCACCCGGCGTAATTGTTCATATAGAGCGCCAACTTGAGTCAGGTAAGGCTTGAACTCGGCTGCATCGACATGTGGAATGTTTGTCAGCGTGACTGGTGGGATATCGCGTGCGGTCGGAGGCTTGTGAGCACTTGATGTTGGAGCAGAGGTATGCGGTAGGAGCCCGGTCCGTACTATCGGTGGTTGTAGTAGGGTTGATATTGCTTTTGAAGCATTAGCTGATGCCAATTGCATATCACGCGAAGAGAAGACTGGACTTGCCATTCTGCCCAGACTCTAACACAGCACTCGCCCAGCTGCCCGAGGTTGTATCGAGTGATCCACCGATCGAATGAATGGAACTTGCAGTCGAGCCTCGTCTTTGATGCGGGTATGCGCCTGTAGAACCTTGCCTTGAAAAGCAGTCAGCTTCCGTCTCATTCCCATAGGACTGTAGTCGCAATACCTGTGAAACGGGAAGTCTGTTCGGTGCGAATTAGGCGATAGAACTGGCGATAGACTATCGACAGACTTGCGTGCGCTCGAATTGGAATACATCTTGGATGATGCAGACTACTGAGCCACCTCAACCCCCTTCTCAATCGAGCCGCCGCAAGATGGGTAGGATGACGGAAGCCAGTGCGGCTGTTGACCAGTGTATAGGAAAGCTACCGAGGAAGCATAATAACGAACGGCACCGATGGAAGCGCTTATAAGGCCGCCGAGATGTGATGTCAAAGGTCCGAATTATGAGGTGATGAGTCTCAATGGGTTTGGTGGTTGCGACAGGCGGCAAGTTAGAGACTTAGATGCTTTGTTTGTTGCGCTTACAGCACCCTCGAACGGAGCCTCCACGCAATTCACGACCTCTCGGTCCGGTCAACGTAGCTTCAGTTGGCTAAGCCGGAGATTAGCCTGGGGGTCGACTGCACATGACTTGCTGATAAGACTGCGATAAGGAACACCTCCCTAAAAGTGACCAGGAGGCGCTAGCAGCTCCCTACCGATGCAACCACTTAAACTCTGGAGCAAGCGCGTTAGTAGAGGACCTTTGAGATGCCAGCCACAAGCCTAGATATGAAAGTAACTGCCTAAATTCAATTAATCGCGTCCCCGAGAGGTTCGACGCGTCAAGTCGCGTCCTCCTTTTCGCTACCCTCGTCAAGTGGCCCGCCCTACTTTCAGAGATCCCCTCCATTGCGATTAAATCTCAAGTTTGTCACAATCAACAACGCCTCTCAGTTGACCGAACCAAGCACTCACAGTAATCTCCTGTTTGGACAATTCGGCACGATGGATCGCGGATCAGTGTACGCATTGAGCGTCTTTGGTTCTAACAATGACCAGGGCGAAGACACCAATATCCAGATCCAGACCCAGCTAGAGACGTTCATTCTCGACTTCAGACTCGACAACAGCTTCATCTACAGGTAAGACGCTGGCAGTCATACCGACTGGGCACAGCTGATGTATGGGATATAGAGATCAACTGCGCGAAAATGCCCTGCTCAAGAAGTTCTACTGCGACGTCAACATTGGCGACCTGATCAAGTTCAATGAAGAGCTTGCGCATCGTCTGGTGACCGAGCCCTCCGAGATCATCCCCTTGGTGAGTACTTGGCCTCTTTTTCCCAATCATCCTTAGATCTGGCTGACGTACGATCTAGTTCGAGAATGCGCTCAAGAAATGCACACACCGTATCGTCTTCCCTCATGAGCAGAAAGTCGATCTCCCAGAGCACCAGCTCCTTCTTCACTCGAATGCCGAAGATGTCTCAATCAGAAATCTAGACTCTCTCACAATCTCACGGCTAGTCCGTGTCCCCGGTATTGTCATCGGCGCCTCCGTCATGTCGTCCAAGGCTACGGCTCTCCATATCCAATGCAGAAACTGTGCACATTCCCGAGACATATTCGTCACTGGCGGCTTTACAAGCGTCCAACTCCCCAGACAGTGTGGAAGAGAACGGCAACGTAACGACCCGACGCCAGCCTGCCCACTGGACCCCTACTTCGTCATACACGAGAAGTCTCAGTTTGTGGACCAACAGGTGATCAAGCTGCAAGAGGCGCCGGATCAGGTACCAGTCGGAGAGTTGCCGCGACACGTCCTCATTTCTGCAGATAGATATCTGACGAACCGCGTTGTTCCTGGATCGCGATGCACAGTCATGGGTATCTTCTCGATCTACCAGAATAAGGGATCCAAGAACTCGTCGACAGGTGGTGCGGTAGCGATCAGGACGCCATATCTACGAGCGGTTGGTATTCAGACTGACATTGACTCAACGGCCAAAGGCCACGCCATCTTCTCGGAGGAGGAGGAACAAGAGTTCCTCGAGCTCAGCAGGAGACCAGACCTATATCAGATAATGACGGACTGCATCGCCCCTTCGATTTACGGCAACAGAGATATCAAGAAGGCAATTCTCTGCCTGCTGCTTGGTGGCTCAAAGAAGATCCTCCCAGATGGTATGAAGCTCAGAGGAGATATCAACGTCCTGTTACTTGGTGATCCGGGTACCGCCAAGTCACAGCTCCTGAAATTTGTTGAGAAAGTCGCGCCTATTGCCATTTACACTTCAGGAAAGGGGTCGTCTGCTGCTGGTTTGACGGCGTCTGTTCAGAGAGATCAGTCAACACGCGAATTCTACCTGGAAGGTGGAGCGATGGTGTTGGCTGATGGCGGTGTTGTGTGCATCGATGAGTTCGACAAGATGCGTGACGAGGACAGAGTGGCCATCCACGAAGCTATGGAGCAGCAGACTATTTCCATTGCTAAGGCAGGTATCACTACCATCCTGAACGCGCGAACGTCTGTGCTTGCTGCTGCCAATCCCATCTTTGGCCGCTACGACGACATGAAGACACCCGGGGAGAACATCGATTTCCAGACCACAATCTTGTCTCGTTTCGACATGATCTTCATTGTCAAGGACGAGCATGAGCGTGGCCGAGATGAGCGTATTGCCAAGCACGTCATGGGCATCCACATGGGTGGCCGAGGTGTGGAGGAACAAATCGAGTCTGAGGTTCCTGTCGAGAAGATGAAGCGATATTTCAGTTATTGCAAATCGTAAGTGCCTCCTCCCTAATATTTCTCTTGAACTCATCTTCTGACCCATTTTACAGACGATGTGCGCCTCGTCTCAGCCCTGAGGCTGCAGAGAAGCTGTCCTCGCATTTCGTATCCATCCGAAAGCAAGTGCACGCATCCGAGATAGAGGCAAATGCTCGGTCATCTATTCCCATTACTGTCCGTCAGCTAGAGGCTATCGTACGTATCACAGAGTCGCTAGCCAAGCTGACGCTGTCTCCGATTGCGACGGAGCAGCACGTTGACGAGGCCATTCGCCTGTTCCTGTGCTCGACCATGGATGCCGTCAACCAGGGCAGCAACCAGGGCAGCAGGGAGCTCAACGAGGAAGTCAACAGAATCGAGGCAGACCTGAAGCGACGACTACCCATTGGCTGGAGTACCAGCCTGGCCACCCTACGCAGGGAGATGGTCGAGGGCAAGGGCTTCAGCGAACAGGCCCTCAACAGAGCACTGATGATCTTGCAGAGGAGAGACACAATTATGTTCAGGAACCAGGGTGCCCAGGTATACAGGAACGGGGCTTAATGGAATGAAGAGGGCTGATTCACGAATTTGTATGTCTGGGTATGGCGATATGCTTTTTGGTACGCGAGCTGTTACAGCAAATGCATTGATGGTCGGTCACGTAATGAAGTCACCTGTATAGCTAAGGGGTATTTCAGTCTCAAGGCGTAGAATTCATTCAAAGGATCATTAGATCTAAACTTTCTCGTCTCACCGTGAAGCAAAATGCCGTCGAAAGCTAGCTACCGCAAAGAATTGTAATTCTTACATGCCTCCTGAGATGTACATGTTCCCCCTTTTAAGGTGATTTATAAGTCGTCATCGAGTCGTTACGGAGCCATTGACTACCAGAGAGGTTCTAGGCATAAGCAAGCGTGTTGTCATCACGGATCTTTCCCATTACGCCCAATGCAGATTCCTGCCCAGCGACACAAGGACCCCTAACAATAATCTATATTCAACATTAGCAATGGGCTTAGGTGTTCTGAACTGGTCACTGTTTTTACATACCTCCCCGCGTATATCGGTGTCAGTGGTCTTATGGTCACCAGAGTCCCTAAGGAGAATCTCTGTACTTGTCACAGGCGGTCCGAAATGAGAGCACTCATCGTTCTCGACACGGTAGTCGTAGAAGCCAGTTTGCGCAACGGCACCAGCAACCTTGGGTGCGGCGAGAGCATAAATAACTCTTGCCCCCGTGTAGACTCGCAAGTCAGACAAGACAGCCGAGGAGAGGTGAGGAGTGTCGGCCCCGACTCGCTCAGCGGCATAAATGAGGCGGAGCTTGCCGGGTGTTCTACCAAGTGCTGGGCGTGCGCTGTCGTTCAGACTCGTGAGCAGCGAAGCGGTGGGCATAACGCCGCTCTGGGTTAGGCTTTGTGTTTGAAGCCAGTGTACCTTGCTGGCCAGGAAGCCCGTCAGACCACGACTTGTCTCCTCGTGAGTCTGCAGCAGTGCAGCTGGGGTGGTAACAATGACAGTGGGAGCAATGCCACGGGTGGCCACAGCCAGATCACTAGACTTGCCAGCAACAGAGTTGAACGCAACCGATGAGTTGGAAAACAGCGCCGCGAGAGTAAGGACCAGCGTATGAGTATTAGCGAGTGAGTCTGCTGGAAGAAACAGGTCCGAAGGTCCTAGCCTCTGAGATGTAGGGACAGCGAAAAGTTGAGCGGCGACGGCTGAGACGAGGTTTGCACTGGTGAAACGAACCATTTCCTCCATAACGTCTGGCTTTGAATCCCAGAAAATCGTGATATCTCGGGCCTCCTTCTGGCCCTCCAGAGGAGGAAGCTCTTTTCCAGCATCCACAGGATAATCTTGTATGATCTCCTGCCAGGTTGAGACGTTAACACTTCCACCCATGCCCTTGGGCACCTCGTTCCAGTCTAGGTGGCTGCTACCTTCGTCAACGACCCAGACCAGCTGTCGAAGTGCCGGATAGCTCTTCACAACACTATCGAAGGGGAACGAGCCGGGTGCGGTAACGACTGTATCTGCAGCTGACCGGCGCAGCATAGAGATGATAGACTCCTCGGGCTGATCAAAAGGTATCACAATAGCTGTTAGGTTATAAAAGGCACATGCAAAGAGAGTTGCGATAAGCTCGACTGAGTTGGGCAGGTAGATGGCGACGCGATTACCACCTTGGTCGAGTATGTGCTGTCCGATGAGGTTGATTTGACGAGTGATGTCGTCTGTGGTATGTTAGCTAGTACTCTGTGCCTCCTACACAAGAGCGCTCCATACCTAGGCTGTGCTCCACGACATTCTCGCTCCCCAGGACAGTCAAGATCTTGCCCCTCCCAACCGGACCTCCGTCCACCGATGTGCCATTGACAGCCTGTCTCCAAATATCTCTGAGGTCGCCATCACGGCCCCTCGACCACTTGGAGGCGCCAGGATCTTTCACATTCAAGCCGGAGTTGAGTGGCATGCCATGCGGGGAGTTGTGAGATCGGTAGACGGGAGATTCGCCCTCCTGTCGAACCGGGGACGCCTGTGCTTGACGGGCCAGGAGCATCGGGTGGGTGTCTGGGTCTTTGCGCGTGAAGATCTGGTACGAGACAAGCACCACCAGCAAGGTGGTGATGGCAGTCGTGTAGCCATTCCATTGACCAAAGAGCCCAGTGACGCCCTGGTCAAAATGCCACATCAGCCTGTCGAAGGCGCCCATCTTGGCTCGGTCAGCTCAGCTTCCCGACGACTTAAGCCTATTGCGAATAGAGCTGCGCGATTGCTGGTATTGCGATAGGAGTGCTACTTCAGACGCTTACGTTAGACAGGAAACAGCATCACTAGAGATAGGCGCGATGTGCAATGTTCGCGGAGACGGCTGTGCGAAGAACCTCAATAAGTAGGAGCTGGAGGCCTGTGGATGAAGTGTAGTGTAGCTGTCGACAGCTCCGGTCTTACAAGGTGGCGGGGCTGGCGCTTGTACCTTATGCCGGTGGTGGTGGTGGTGGAGGGGGGTGTGAGCCTGCCAGGACCTATGGCTGCGCCGTTATTTCCACTAGTTGAGCTCCCACCACACGGCAAGTATGTGCTGTACAGCGGAATTATATGTATTCCGTGCCGCACAGACCGGACCCCTCCCTGGCCGCCGTTGTAATGTGAACTGCCAGGAACTGTAGGGGCTAGCTCCACTAGCCTAGTGCAGCTCGTCGCCTGGACAAAGGCTGTTGATTTTGAGATCGCGCTGGGAACTTCTCACATTCAGTTCAACCACCGACACTTCGATCCACCAGAGCGACGACATACACGGACACGCTTGCTTCGGCAGCGCCCATCTCCGGAATTTACTAACCACAGCAGCAATTTTCTTTACACTTCAAGACAGACACTGGGTTTGCGCGGGACCCAGCCCCGACCGCCCCGACCGGAACTTTCACATTGCGGAGGAAGAGGAAGCCCCGTTTGAAGCAAGACGAGTTCTCATTTGGACATATCAGACCTACCGCTCAAGTCATCCATCATGTCATCAACAGCCATCGCCACTCGCTCCACGAGCAAGTCACCGAGCTTCTCCACCCCATTGAAGAAGTCTGCTCAGGTCGTGGACAGCCCCGGCAACTGGAGACACCCGCGCCTTGAAGAGATCACAAGACGACAGAATGCCACCGTGTTCAACGAGCGAAACATCAGAACGATTGTCTACAATGTCGGTGCGCTTGCGGCTCTGTGGGTATTGCATCTGTTCTCCACACGGCTGGGTCTGATGCGATTGTGAGTTGCAGAATATAATCTATGTACATCCAGATGCTAATTGTGTGCATCCAGATTCACCGGCTCGACGAAGACGTATGTCAACTGGGGCTATTTGGGTCTGCAGTTGATACCTTTGCTCAACATAGGGCTCGCTCTCTTGCCGCTGGTCCGACGGAAGGACGATCTGTCAGACATTCCGCTCACACCATCCCAACGCAAACTCCTTGGCTTGCCACCCGCTGCCGCTACAGCAACACCGAACTCGGTATATAGCACACCACCGCGATACTCGAGGACGCCCTCTATTAGTGGATCCGTGGCCAGCAAGCTTAGCTACTCAGGCTCCCCGGCTTCTGCTAAGGGCAGCCCAGCATCAGGGGGCCACATCAGTGGATCGCCATATTCGCCAGCCGCGAGCCCGCTGCTACAGAAAGCCGTTGCCGGAGGTCTTGGTGGTGGAAGGAGGACTTCTTTTGGGTCAGCGAGTCCGCTTGGAGCAAGCACCGCCTCGTCATTATTTCCTGATGCTCCGGGAACACCAACTCCAAGTACAGGAAAGCGAACAAGCGTGAGCCTGAACAATAAGTGGTTGTACGGGAAGGGAAGGAGATCTTCAGGCAGCGCTTGGTCATAGATAGAGCTATCCGATTAGCTCTTGTTGTACGATGATATTATGAAGCATGACCTTTAATAGAATAAAATTCCAGAGGACTTGATGGTCAAGCGCAGGTGAAATAGCACATTTTGAAACGAGCGTGAACCACTATGAGCTTCTTTGAGCATCCAATAAGTACGCGGTACAGGAGACAATAGTTCAAATCCTCCTCTTCGCACGGGGCATTCGATGTTAGGTCGGTAAGTGCATCATGACCACCTCAACAAGTCTTACTACCTTTGCACTACTCGATAATAAACAGAACCTCGAAGCCCGAACGAACATCGTAACTCTCATCTTTCAGTACCTTTACGCTTCAACTTGATGTTTACTACCCATAGGGAGGAGTCGTGGTGCTGGTGTTGCGAGCCAAAGGCCTAGAAGCCTCGGCTGGTTGGTCCGTGCGCCGCCCCAGTGATGTAACGGCGTGAATCCAGCCCCGGAATGGTCAGTACGTATACCTGGGGTTCGCTACTCCCGTCCTGCCATATTGTAACGACAGCACTCTTCACGCACCAACGCCAGTGCCCCGAGACATGCCATCGAGCCGCCAAAATGGGTGCGAGCGACTCGAAGCTTGTGTTCAAGAAAGGCATTTTCAGACTTTCAGAAGAAAGGCACATTCCTGCCGATGATCCGTATTGGACCTCAGTACGTTTCCCGCCCCAGCACGACGCCCCATCCGAGAGTATCTGGAATGAGCGCAAGACCGCTGACTATACTTGCAGTTCTGGGAGCTTCCTGAGTCATCTGAGGATGTCTTCAGCCTCTTCTCCGCAGCAGACATTCGCCGAACTCGCGATCATGCTATCGAGAATCTTGAAACCTTGATACTTGCAGTGACATCGCGGCTATTCATCCTCCGACACCATCCCTCGTTTCCGGACCTGGAGTTTGCACCAGAGCGGGATGCTCTCAACTGTGTTCGAGTTCTCACTCGGGTATTACCGTACATATATGAGAAGGAGTCACTAGATGAGTGGGAGCAGCGCTTCTTTTGGGGAGCGAGAAGGAAGCGAACAAGGAAAGCCTCGATAGCCACCGAGGTGCTTTTCGACGAGGAACAGGAAGATGAACCCCAAGTACGGCTGGACACAGAAGACTTCGAAGATGCCAAACCATTGGCAGAGGAACTCATAGACACCCTGATTGATCTCCTCTTCTTTTCCGACTTGACGGTCTCAAAGCAGCTGCATGGGAAGCCCAAGGTCAGCTACGCTATCTGGCAGAGCGGTGTTGGCTGCAACCAGACTGTAGCCACTACGAAGGAATTTGAGAGCAATCGTGTGGAGATTCTGCGGCTTCTCCTCACCCTAACTGGCCAGAGCATGTACATGTC
Organism: Phaeoacremonium minimum UCRPA7; assembly: GCF_000392275.1. Classification (NCBI taxonomy): domain Eukaryota; kingdom Fungi; phylum Ascomycota; class Sordariomycetes; order Togniniales; family Togniniaceae; genus Phaeoacremonium; species Phaeoacremonium minimum. The sequence goes on from NW_006921337.1 coordinate 174,234, forward strand.
CGCCGGGATTCTGCCTCAAAGAGGCGTAAGAGCCCTAAGTCATATCTGCTCCTGTTCAGACAAGCAAGTCGTGCTTTCAGTCCTCTGCTCTCTCCTGAACACCGTATGCCACCCGCACACACTCTCATCTACACACTCGAGGCTAACGTTCTGCAGACAATGAAGTATAACCCGGCAAGTTGGAGGGTACCTTATAATACTCTGGTTTTCAAGGACCCCAAGGATATCTTGGTCACGTATTCCCTGCAGCTTCTCCTGGTCATACTTCTATACCCGATACCGGAACAGAACGGCGAAATCCAGAAGAACTGGTATCGGCATTTTCTGGGTCGAATACATCGACCGCAGGATTTCCAGTTCATTGTCGACGGCATGACAAGAATTCTAAACCAGCCTTTACAGGCTAACACCTCATATATCCCTGGAACACAGTCGTCTGTGAGGTTTGCTCCAGAAATGATAATGTTGTTTTGGGAGATCACGCAGTGCAACAAGCGTTTCCGGTCCTTCATCATCGATACAGAGCGCGCACATGACTTCATTATTCTCATACTATTTTACGCGCTGGAGTATAAAAACGATGCTTCGAAGCAAGGCGTCGTACGGATGTGCGCATTCCTGCTTCAAACACTTAGTGTAGAGCGCAATTTCGGCGTGAACTTGAACAAGATTTTCGAGGCTCAAGACACTTTGCCTGCAGCTATTCGAGTCCAAGGCTTCAGAGGCACGTATGCCGACTTTTTGATACAGGTAGGTCGCCTTTGGAAGTCATGTAACACTGAGCTGACAAGAAGGCAGTCAATCTACAATCTGATAACAACGAGCCAAGGGAAGCTTACAGCAATTTACCCAGCATTGCTTGCGGTGATCAACAACATCTCCGCCTATCTTGAAGGATTGAGTAGTACAACAAGTTCGAAATTGATGCAGCTGTTCAATTCGATGTCTTCACCGTCATTTCTTCTAGCTAATGAGACGAACCACGACCTTCTCAGGTCTTTACTCGAATCACTGAACGCCATCCCTGAGCACCAATACAAGAGTAAGTTATAGCTCTCACCTACGTATATCCCTGTCGTTTTCTGTAGGAGCTCTTTATAGAGAATAAGCACCGCGTCTGTCCGCCGAATTAACAAAATTACAGAAAATCCGGAGTTCATAGCTGCTATACTCAGAAACCGAAAGCGTTTCGAAGCGCTACGTAGCTTCACCTTGGAGAGCGGACAAGAAGAAATTGAGAGGCGCAATCGAAGGAGGAAGGAGTCTCGAACATCATCCGATGGACTGGACACTGGGTCAACCCGGAGCTCAGTGGATAGTCTGAGGAGTCCGACTTCGGCACATCCTCGGGCTCCTTCACTCAGTGATGTTCCTGAGGAAGACAGTACCTTCGCAATTGGCGATGATGATGATGACAGCGACGACGAGCAGCGTCCAACTCCATCACAGTCTAGCCCAAGTGAGAACCCCTCTCGTGCATCGTCGGTTGTCGAGGATGCTGTACCTACACAGCTCCGAGGCATGTCCGAGAAAGCTAGGGGTAAGATGCCGGCTGGGATGCACAACTTCTCGAGACAGAACAGCACAACCAGCTTAGGCGGGCACTCTGCTTCTCAATCCCAGAGTGGCATTTTCGAACCGACACCTCAATGGATCGATAGCTGGCTGCCAGAGTTACCGCTACATACCATCCTCACAGTGATACAACAACTCACAGCGCTTATCACTCGGCAAGCTCTTGTCTCCGACCACGCCTCTCCGGAAACATTGCGTAAGATTCAAGAAGTTCGGCTTGTCGGCGTAGAGCCTTCTCCTGTCCGGGTCCATTCGTTTGAGTGGTCGCCGCTAGCTCTGGGATGGTACGAGTCACTCATTTGGAGCTTCATTTTCAGCAGTGAAATGCAGGTTTCCAAGGGGACTGTTGGGATTTGGAACGGCACTGCCATCAAGCTATTTCGAGTACAGGAGACAGCGGCTCAAGGCCCGAGCTTGACATCACCGCGAGGCGCTGTTGACGCAGTTGGCAGCAACATTGTCTCGCGCATTGGTGCTATCAATCTCCGTGGAGCGCCTACAAACCAGGGAGGTGGCCAACCAGGAAGGATAGCTTAGCCAACGAAAGCCCGACTGGCTATCCATGTAAGGATTCGCGCTTATATGCCGGGACTTAACGTCCTATTATCAGTCCTATGTATATTGGCAGTCCTGACGTTCTTACCCTCCTTGTGATTACGGTAAGGCAAGGTTAGGAATCATCCGTACTGTCGCACCAAAGCGAACAGATCGTGGGAGGTCTGATGGCCAACCCTGCAGTGCTGGCTGGCGCTCGTGGCAAAAGCCTCTGAGGCAGCCTGCAGACAACTCGCAGACACAACTCGCAGGCGACGCGTAAAACCACACCCAAAGCTATCTATTCGATATGAGCCAAAGGCTCTATTACATTGTCGTACTTCTGTCAGGTGACGGGAGGATTGACAGGAGCTTCGTCCTAATTAAGGCATTGCATGTCATCTTTGTGGCAAGATAGACGCGAGAAATACAAGAGAAAGCAATCTGAAGAGCCGCAGATGGTGAGCAAGAGGCTTGTGACATCTTAGAACTCGACCACTGTGGCGAGCGAGCAGCTGTCAATAGCACCAACCAGACCTTCGCCCTGTACGGAACAGAGTCCCTGATCGACCTAAACCCCGTTTCCGTGCCCTGATTTCTCCCTCAGGCCAACCCGGATTGCGACTCCAAAGTTGGCAACGGTAAGGGCAGATGTCCAGTAAGAGAAGGCCTGCCCCGGACCAAATGGGCGATCATTTCCGAATCTTGCCAATGGCCTCGTACGCACCGCCACTGTTTCAGAGTCGATCCAGCGTCCAGAATCAGCCACGCAGCCAGTCACAGGCTCTCATTCAGCTTCCAAGGGGAGCACTAGCCACACCGTCCGGGGTCTGGGCCGGGTTGGAGGGGCGGCTCGTCTGTTGTAGCTCGGCGCTGGTGCTTTTCAAGCCACGCCAGTCCTTCGGTCGAAGACCCTTAATACATTACTGCTCTCTGTTCGTTATAGCCAGTATCTGACGTGTTAATGTTATTATGAATTTGTACCCGCATAGATTCTGCCGGTGGAAACCTCCTCTTTTCTATTCTCTTTTCTTGTTTTGAACGCGCTTGGTTTTGTTTTTGCTCCCTCGAGGCGGGAGAAGGCCATGTAACATCGTCTCGCCATGGCTGATGTAGCTGAGGATGCTGGCCCAGCAGCGGCTGCTTCACTAAACGAAGAAATTAAGCCTTATCGCATACATGTGAGCGCAATGCCGATCATGACCTTTTGCGGCCATACATGTGGCTGACGCGAACAATCGCATTTGCAGGTATCAACGAAATATCTCGATCTCACCAAGCAGAAACTTGAGCTCACTCGCCTGCCTCATGAAGGCTCTGAGCCGAAATCCGAGGACTGGTGGGAGCCAAAGAGCCAGGTGGAACCGCTCATAGACTACTGGTTTGTTAGCCCCGGACATGACATCGCATCCTCGTTAGACTAACAGCGCAACGGAAGGCTTGAGAAGTATAGATGGCGCGATGAGGAGTCGAGGTTAAATGGGACTCCCCAGTTTCGAACTGCCATCTCAATTACTGCTTCAGAGGCTCCTCTTAGGATTCACTTCCTCCACATTCGCTCATCACATACTAATGCATTACCTCTTCTCTTAATACCACCGTTCCCTTTCTCCAACTTGTCACTGGCACATCTTGTGAAGTCATTTACAGACCCCGAAGATGTCGTCAATAATCAGCCTTTCCATCTTGTTATCCCGTCACTGCCAGGAATTGGGTTCAGTGACCCCCTCCCAAACAATAGTTTCCCTATTGGTTCGGCGGGTGAGATGCTCAACACCTTGATGAACCGATTAGACTACCCCTACTACCTCGTCTCAAATGCCGGGGCCGCTCAGGGTTCCCCTGCAGAGATCGACTGGAAGCTCGTCAACTATCTGGCAACGCACCATACCGGCTCGTGCCTTGGTGCGCACTTCATCTCGCCGCCTCTGGCGTCGCCAAAGCTTCATGAGGCGCCGCTCGAATGGGCAAAGTGGTCAATTGCGAGCTTTTTCCATGCAGGAATCCTCGGCTATAGTGATGATGACTTTTCAGCGCTGCGGCAGACGAGGCAGGGCACGGGCACTGCTGTCAGCACCTCACATGTTCACCTCAGGCGTAAGAAGACGCCAACTCCAGCGCAGATAGGATTGAATCGATTCGGCTTGCGCGAGCCAAACACTCTTGCCTATGCAATGTGCGACTCACCAACAGGCTTGTTAGTGGTCGTGCTCAAGGGACTTCGCTTGCTTGGGCCACGCGCTCAGTTCAGCCCCGAACAGATCATCACCTTGACGCAGCTGTCGTGGTTGCCAGGTCCAGAGTACGCGATGAGGTTCTGGGCGCACTGCGCCGCTCATGACGAAGAAGCCGAGAAGAAAGACGCAAAGGACAAGGAGCAAGAGAAAAAGTCCGCCGTTGTCAAACCGAAAGTCGCGATCACGGTGTTCCTTGGTGGCAAGGACGAAGAGTCTGATGGAGTTGTTGGGGAAAGCTCGGCTGCGGCTGGAAAAGATGTCATCTCGCTGCCACGTGAAGGAGGAGAGAAGTACGTGTGTCCAGCTTGGGGTAACGCACACTACGAAGTCGTCTACTCGCAACGGACTCCGGGAAAGCCAGGACTCCTGGCATGGGAACGACCGGAGGTAATTGCTGAAGGTGTCAGGGGCTTAGCCAAACAGATACTGGCAGTGGACAAGCGGCTTGAGCCAGTCATTGAGCCACCGACAACTCCCTTGGAGAGGGTGGTTGTCGACGATGATCCCACACCTAAACCCACACCCGGACGCCCGGGACTGCTCGCAGTAGCACCCGACAATGCCCGAGGCGATTCTTCGTCAACACAAGTTGCTCAAGTTGATGATACAACAGGAAGCAAAGGCAAAGAGATAGAGACCTCTCCAAATCCGGAGCCAAAGGGAAAAGAACTGGAGACTTCTCCTCCACCTTTGGAGAAGAAATCAGAGAGCCGTGAGGCTTTTTCAGATGGAGGAAGTCCAGGCACGATTGTGGTTACTCCCCCATTGGATTCAGTCAAAGACTGAGTTGGGAAGAGACGAGGATAACGACCGAAAACAAACACGCCTGACAGTCAAATTCTTTGCATATTCTTCTGCTGATGATACCAGGAATTCGAGGATAAACACACAAAGCTGTTGGACTGCTTTTGTAAGTGTATATGGTTTGGATGTATTGTTAGTCATACCTTCGACAGCACCTTGCCGTCATATGCAACGGACGGAGAGATATATGAGAGGATGAACCAAGGTACACCGCCCGAGGTGGGCTGGACTGGCATATACACGGCGCCATTCCTGCATAGAGCTATTCTATAGATCAAATCAATGATAATGCCGTAAACAACGACATCTGTCAAAATGTTAGCATACTGGTCTCCCCCGCCAGGGTAATAAACGGTAGGTCCTCGAGGCGAAGGATTGCTGAGTGATGAGATTTATGATGCTTGGTTCCGTTTACCACCATGCCTCTACCGACTTGAGTCAACTTGGTGCCTCTCTTGTTGAGGACATCATGATACCTTGAGTGAACTAGCATTTATTACCTTAGCGAGGAGTGGTTGAAGTGCCGGAGGTGAGATCGTCGCTTTAGGTACCTGCAGTGCGGGAGGCCAGTAATTGATAAGACCGATAAGACAGGGTGGTGACGCTAACGTGGCCTCACTAAAGCTACGGGACATGGCAACCGAACAGACATCACTCTTGGATACGACTTCAAGGCACAATCATCTCTGAGAGATCTATATGAAGGCCGCGAAACGCGTATGAATTGATCATCGCGGCATAGTCAATATTCATCATTCCTTCGCAACGCCCGAGCACTTCTGCCAGGCAAAGCTCTCCAGTTGCCCACCATGCATAGCTCGCTGGTAAGGGTGCAGAACACCTTTGGATTCTTCACCACCGTCGCATTTGTCGTAGCCGCCCTCATCGCTTTCACAGACCTCATTGCCCCTAGAGAACCCAGCGGGTTCATCAAGACGACCAATGTCCAGGTGTAAGCAAGCATACTTGCCGGTTAACGACTATAGGAGACCATTTGCTAACGTTGCTCCACCTGGCTGCAGAGTACGAGGGCGACCGCACTACTACTCCACGAAGAAGGAGGAATACGCCATCATCAAGTTCTCGCTGGACGCAGACCTGTCCTCCCTCTTCACCTGGAACACAAAGCAGCTCTTCGTCTACGTGACGGCCGAGTGGACGAGCGGCGGCGCCAACAACAACGCGACCAACAGCGCCGTCATCTGGGACAGCATCATCACGAGCCCGAGCTCCGACCACCTGGCCAACATCGGCCCCGCCACTCTCAAGAAGCTGCGCAAGAGCGCCGCGGGCAAGAGCATAGACCCTAGCCGCGGCAAGCTGTCGCTCAAGAACCAGAAGCCCAAGTACCAGATCACGCACCCCTCGGGCAAGATCGCCGAGACGGACAACGTCACGCTCAAGCTGCACTACAACGTCCAGCCGTGGGTGGGCCCCCTGACGTGGAATCAAGACGTCGACATCGGTGTGTGGAAGAAGATGAGTGGCGGCATAAGCAAGGTGTTCAGCCTCCCAGCGATAAAGAAGAAGGAGGAATCGAAGAAACCGTAAAGAGGTGCCAACTGGGACAGATCATGATAATCTTGCCGGAGTTGGGATTTGTAATATTGAAAAACAGCACTGCATCAAATACAATGGATGGATTCGATTTCACTCAGCTCGGAAGCTGTCAGTGAATACATGGAAAGTGACATTGCATGCGATTGGTTTTCAAAATTATATCTGCCTCCATTCACAACTCCTATGATCTACTCTGCACCCGTGTCTCATATCTATACTACAACATCAGGTCATCAGAAGCTCTAGAATACAGCATTTCTATACAGACGTGCCAAAAGATTCGTTAACCCAAAGATGAAGCTGACTTGCAGCATTTTTATCCCGTCATGTCCTCATTCATTACACCTTTTACTCAACTGGCTAAGTTGAAGCAGCCGGCTGCTGTTGAGGGGCGGCACCACCACGGCCACCTCGCTGAGCGCCTCCTCGGCCACGTCCAGCCCCGCGGCCGCGTCCCCGACCTCTACCACGGTTGTCCAGAGCGGCAGGAGGAGGAACATTATTGAAGGACTGTGATGGCACGCCCTGCGGGGTACCGTTTGCGGTATACCCATTCTGAGTCTGGCCACCCCGGCCGCCTCTCCCGTTCGCCTGCTGCTGACCCCCGCGTCCTCTGGAGGCATGGCCATTCACTCCTTGGTGCTGCTGACCCTGACCTTGTTGAGGTACCTGGTTTGGAGAAGGGCGATAAACCATGCTGCTATGCTGAAGATTTAAATTGCCCCTCTGGACCTGCTGCCCCTGACCACCGCGTCCTCGGGAGGCATTTCCATTCAAGGCCCCGCGCCATGAACCATGAAGAGGGGCTGGGGCTGGAGCATCACGATACTGTGGACCTCCTGGCGCCCCATATCCACCACTTGCAGCAAGAGTCGTCACAGCAGGGACAGGACGACGCTCGACTGCCGCCTTGGATCCCACCACGACTTGCTTGTCTGTGACATTCAGGACTGAATTAGCAGGAACAGTCTGGCCACGGAATGGGGGACAACGCCCATCAAGAGTGTTGCCACTCATGAAGGTGATATCAAAGACAACATCCAGGATCTTATTGGTACCTGCACGGCTAATCCCCACCACGGTGCCACGGAGAGCAATTGGGACCTTGCCGGAGTCTTGGGCATAGACCACGCGGTCACCAAGGTGGAATCGCTGGTTGCCTAGTCTGTGTTCTGCGTCGGATGGCTTCAATAATGCGCTTCGAGGCACTCCCTTGAGTTTCTTCTCCTCTTTCCCTTGTTGAGTGACGGTCTGAACCGCATGATCAGCCGCAGCAGCGAGATCCATTACAACATCAGAGTCAAGTTGCTCGGCGTCCAAAGGAACCCTGTCAAGATTGGCGACACCGGTTTGCTTTAGCCACTGGCCGATCTCCTTCACTCTGGCAGTTGCAGTAGCTTCATCTTTCCAGAGATCTGTCGCGCTCGGATCCCTAGCCGTTGCATTCCTCTGGAGAGCAGCAAAGAAATCAGGGAAGGTCGTCATGTACTCTACAAGAAGCTGGATTGCTTTGTTGCTAAATGACCATCCGGATTCGGACTTTTGCGTGTATCCCAAGACCTTGAGCTTCCTGGCCTCAAACTTCAAATTTAGGCCAAGGTTGACCTTCAGGCCGCCGAGGGTCAAGACTTGGAAGGAGGACGTAATCTTGCTCAAAACAAGGGGGTGGAGAGCGAGGTCTTTGGACACCTGATAGGAGGCTGTATAGTGGTTCTGTCGCTCATGCCTGTGGATAATGGCCTTTGCGAAGTCGGGCTCTTTCCCCTTGATAGTGGCAAGAATAATATCCAGCTTGTTGTTTGCATGCCCAATGACTCCCAATGGTCGACCATAATTAAAGTCGCCTAAGAAGAAAGCGTGGGAGTTGATGGGAAACTCCTCCTCAATGGGGAGAGCGGCTCTCTCTATGAACCGCTCATCCTCGTTGACAACCTCATCTACGATGATTTGTGCTGGATAATCCTCTAGCATGCCGGTGATCAGTCCATATTCTTTGATCGTAGCACCCTCGTCTGTTTTAACGAGGCCCTTGAGCATGTGGACATGAACCATGGACTCAACTTCGCCGATCAGTATACCCAAGCGTTTGCTGTAAAACTCTTCGGCTCGTTTAGACATCTTCTGCCAGTCATCGATCTCTTTGTTCTGGTGGTCTCTGACTACCACTTGTCCAGATCCATTCTCGGCCAGCGTGAAGTCAAAGAGTTCATCAGAAACTCGTACGATTTTCGCCTCAGACAGGAACGGATAGCCAACAAAACAGCGCTGACCAAGTTTCGCCTTGGCCGATTCGACCTTGGTACGTAACTCAGAATCCGTCAGAGTAACAACCATGCTGGCATTGCGACTTTCTTGTTGGAAGACATTGACTCCATGGAAGCCCAAAGTTGCAGTGTATGGTAGTGTGGCAAGACTTGGGAAACCAGCCAAAGCTGATACGTTCAGCAGCGCTCCATCCATCAAGCCAACACGATAGTCAAGACCTTCGGTCGCTGGAAGGTCGAAAATGTTCTCCACGCAGCGGCAATGGGGAATGTCCGGGAAAACTCCGACCAGAGATGATGGGTATATGAAGTCAAGGTCCGGCGAGAAAGTGAATTTCAAAGGGACGCTGAAATCGTTTCTTGCCTTCTCTTCATCTGAGAGAAGATTGTTCTTGGTAGCCATGGCATCCAAGAGTCTTTTCTCATCAATGAAGGGGATTTTGACTACAGCTTCCCATTCCATCTTCTTCCCGTTCATATCGAGCTCGAAGTCTCGAGGATAGAAATCGATGATGGGGGAATCTGGGCTGGTCATCAGATCCCAGTACACGGTGGGGACAATTTTCTTGCTGCGATCCGGCAGAACACCCATCAGCTGTTCAAATGGCCTAAAGGGTTGTCCGAGCTTGAAGTTGAGATCGGCCTTCAGGCCTTTTATAACATCAGATATCAAAGGCGAATAATGATACCTGTAGAACCAGGGCCATGATGCGATACCGCGATAGTAATAGTATAGAACCCATTGTAGTCCTTGGACGTAGTTTTCACAAAGATTTTTGAGTTCTTCATCTTTGTTCTCCGGAGACCATTCCGGAAACTTCTCCGCGTAGTACTTGTCTTTCCATTCCTGGAATTTCTGCTTGTAGAGGGTCTCCATGGCAGCCTGCGCATCATCTGCTGTGAGATCAACAACTTCAGCATTGTCGTATTTCTTGACAACGCGAGAAATCGCTAGCTGAGATTCGTCATCTTCCTCCTCGCTGTCATCCTCAACTTCTGGCCGGGGAGGGAACGATAAAATCAGATGACGATGGCCGTCATCATCTTCATTCGTGCTCCATTTGATATTGACGCTGTCGGCTAGATCCTGGACAAATTTCCTGTCTGCCGCCTTCAAATCATGGCCAAGATCGAGCGTCTGAGGGGATCGTGTATTGATGAACTTGCGAATCTTCGATTTCCACAGAGCTTTCTGTGATGACGTGATGACGAGTTTGCCTTTTGGCTTTGGAGGTTCTTGTCCACCATTCTGACTCTTCTTTGACTTTAACCATTTCGAGCCTTCATTTTCATGCTCAAAGAAACGATACTCTTCCTTGCTGAGCTCCTCCAAGAGCAAACCCAATCTCTCTAAATTGACAACGCCTCCCTCATTGATATATCCTGTACCTTTTGGAAGAACGCGTTTATAAATGTCGAACATGGTAGCCAAAGCTCCCTCGTTGATGTGAAGTGATGGAAGATTAGGTAGGAAATCGTTGCCAACGAAAAACGCCATGAGAATGAAATCATCAATAACCTTCTCCATGTCGAAAGGGAATGACAAGGCGCCTTCCTTTTCCAAATCCTGAAACTCCAGCTCCAAGTACTCCCGAACAATGCAGAGATGCATGAGATAGAAATTCTGGTGCTCCAGCTCCTTCGACTTCGTCTTGGACTGACGACCAAAGGTGACCTCCTCACGGAGAAGGCAGAAGTGTGGATCATGACTCAAAAGGCCGAGCATGATGAGATCGGCATCCAGGCCGTACAGGCAGTGCCTTACATTAGGGTTGTAGTTTGGCTGTGCTCTAGCGTTGCGAATGTACTCCATGATCTTATGCTCACCTTCTCCAGGAACCTCATGGCCAGAAAGAACAATCTCGCATTGCTGCCAGTCCTTGTCCTCAGATACTTTCTTGTTGATGAAGTATCTCAGCTGTTTCGACAGCTTGGCCATGAAGTCGGTGCCGGGGGTGATGCAGTTGCTGTCGAACGGCTCTTCCTTGGGGAGCTCCTTGCCTTCCCGCAATGCCTTATCTCTTGCCAGTTCAGCATCTAGAGCTGTCCGGAAACGACGAGCACGTTGCTGATTCATCTTGGCTCGTGGGGCCACACCATCGATTGCCATAAAGAACAGGCCCTTGGGCTTGATCTTGCCAAACAAATGCTCAATATAGTTGAAGATGCGAATGAACATCTCATCCTCGCTCAGGCGGAACTGGGTGTCTCCAGAATCCTTGTGAGTACAATTGTGGATGATACCGTTCATATCAAGGTAGAGGGCATCGAACTCGGGTATGCGGTTCTCGGCGATCAGCTGCGAGATGGCCGGATAGCGCTCGGAGAGCCATCTGAAGAACTTGGGAACACCCATTGCGATAGACTGGCTTCGTGAAAGGTGTTAAATGACTGTCGTGGTGCTTTTCTTTGGTAGGATTGTAATAGAAAGCTCAAAATTGAAGCCTCTATTCCTCGCTCATGGCAATGGCGTGGTTATGTGCGTTGAGATATCGGTATATGGCACTGGAGGTGTAACTCGAGTGCTTTGGTACGGCGCGATCAAATAAGGCCGGTTTTTTACAGAGAGGAAGAAGACTCGACAAGCTGGGAGAAAACTAGGGAGAAGCGCAAACTGTGCTTTTGATGAGGTTCGTAATGAACAACAGCAGCAAAGAAGGTCTGCGAAACGCCGAAATATAAAGAAAGCCGGGGATGGGAAGAGATGCCTTGCCGCGAAGACTGGTGTGTTGCGCACGGTACAAGGTGTTGCGCTGTCAGAGCGTCTTGTTTGAGCTCGTGATGGAAGGATGCAGGTGATGCTGCGAACTGGCCGTGGGCGGTGGAGAGGATCGGTGGGGGAGGGACGGCATCAGTCAGTCGGCGAGCGCCCACCAAATGCGGCGGCTCCTTTGTAAAATGCTGCCTACCAGTCAGAGGCCCGCCACTATTGCCCACTGTGACCGACCCCACACTTGGATGGCGAGGGCGCTAGCCTCCTCCCGGAGCTTTAGCTATTCCTGCCGCCCTTCACCGCCAGCGACCACTTTAACCAAACGCGCTCTGGAAGTCGCGTTTACGTGGAGAGGTACCTAAGTCGCAAAGGCACCAAATTGAAGGCAAGCTCACTTGCGCCAGTCACCTCGAGACATCAACAACCGCCTTGTTTCTCCCCTGACTTCTATCACCTCTAGTTGGCTGTAATCTGGGCCTCCATCTGCTCTGAAAGCTGTTGTCCTCGGAATCACCTCGTCAAGATGGCCCCCGCACAGGTCGTCGACGATGTCGATGGTAAGATATATGAGCAGTTCAAAGCTGCCAATGACAGATTTGGCCAATACTAATTGCCCTCATAGTCGACATGGACCAGGATGAGACCAATGATCAGGAAGAGAAGTTGATCAATGAGGGTTAGACCTTTGTTTTTACTTGTCACCCAAACAAAACTGACATTGAGGTTACAGAGTACAAGACCTGGAAGAAGAACAGCCCCTTCCTCTATGACATGATCCTGAGGTCAGTTCCAATTCGAATCGATGTAAAAGAGCTCCACTGAATTAATTAGCACTGCACTGGAGTGGCCGACCCTGACTACTCAGTGGTTTCCCGATGTCAAGGAGCCTAAGGATAAGAACTACCGAATTCACCGTTTGCTTTTGGGCACCCACACAGCCCCAAACGTCCCCAACTACGTACAAATCGCCGAGGTTGAGATTCCAAAGGCAGTGGAGCCGAATCCCCATGATTATGACGAGGAGCGTGGCGAGATTGGTGGCTACGGCAGCAAGGCCTCGTCGGGAGAAGTCGCTGCGATCCGCTTCAACATCGTCCAGAAAATTGATCATCCAGGCGAGGTGAACAAGGCCCGTTATCAGCCCCAGAACCCAGATCTCATCGCTACTTTATGTGTCGATGGCAAGATCTTGATCTTTGATAGAAGCCGGCACAGCAGCGCACCATCAGGTGTTGTGAGCCCAGAACTGGAGCTCATCGGTCACAAGCAAGAGGGCTTCGGCTTGAATTGGAGTCCACATGAGGAGGGCCGCCTTGCTTCTGGCAGTGAGGACACTACTGTCTGTCTCTGGTGAGATTGCTATGGAGATGAGTTGTTTGACGAATTACGGCTAATATCTGTTTCTAGGGATTTGAAGTCACTGTCCGGCAATACCAAGACCCTCAAATACTCGCACAAGTACACACACCACAGCCAGGTGGTCAACGATGTTCAGTTCCATCCAATTGCGAAGCACTTCGTTGGAAGTGTTTCTGATGATCTGACCCTACAAATAGTTGATATCCGGCAAGAAGCCACAGATAGGGCAGCTCTAATCGCCCGCAATGGCCACAGCGATGCCATCAATGCCCTTGCTTTCAATCCTGGCTCTGAGTATCTGATCGCAACTGCTTCTGCAGACAAGACAATTGGTATCTGGGATATCAGAAATGTCAAGGAGAAGGTCCACACCCTCGAAGGCCACAATGATGCCGTCACTTCTCTTTCATGGCACCCTCATGAGGCAGGTGTTCTAGGCAGTGGAAGCTATGACAGAAGAATAATCTTCTGGGACCTGAGCCGGGTTGGAGAAGAGCAACTCCCAGATGACCAGGAGGATGGGCCGCCGGAGCTGTAAGTGATTTCTGAACTCGAGTTATCGTCAATTACTAATGACTGTCTAGGCTATTCATGCATGGTGGTCACACCAACCATCTCGCAGACTTTAGCTGGAACCAGAACGACCCTTGGCTGGTATGCAGTGCTGCCGAAGACAACCTACTTCAGATCTGGAAGGTCGCCGACTCTATCGTCGGCCGTGACGATGTGGATATGCCCCTGGACGAGTTGGAGCGCTAGCCTCGGTTCCAGCTCCGGAATCGTGCAATTGCTAAATGGGACCTCGCATGATGAAACCAGCCCTCGGTGTATCGGGGTCACAGGTGAGCCTTCTGCTCTGTCGTGGATTAGCTCTCTTTGGCATGAAAGGTCCTGGTGGGAAGCTTTGGTGAGGAGTTGTGTGAATACATCACATTGCCTCCCTATGTTACAGATAGCTGTTTTTAATATGATGGGGAAATGAATCGTCAAATCAGGGCGTATTGTGAAACTGGATTCTTCTTTTCGGGTTGTGGTGTGCTGTTGCCTGGCAGCTCTCCATCTCCTATTGTTCTATTGTCGCCCCTTTCCTATTGTTCTCCTGAATAAGACGCGCTACTGCTCCTTCCCAGCAATCACCATCACCGTCAACACACGCTTCTCTTCGTCTCTCCACCCTCGGAAATGAGTACCGACCTATCTGGTCCCTTTTTCTTCCCGACACCAAAAAACTCAAGCTGTTTATACCGTTTCTAGCACAAACCGACCAGATCTCATCCACGTGGAATACATCATCATCATCCCCAATACTCGCCAACTGACCTCTTCTTCCGGTTCACTAATCCCCCATCTCGATCGTGTTGGACACCTATCAGATCGTGATCATGGCATCGATTTTGGGATCACAAGAGAGAGCTCAAGCCTCTTCCGCCGGGCAGTCACCGGGTGTTTTGCCTGGTGTGGCCAGACATGACCTAGCGGCGATGCAAGGAGAGCAGCCCGATGTCATATTCGCGCCTGGCTACGCTGATACTATCCGCCAGGACGTTTCTGCAGCTGAGGCCTTGCGCCAGCATGTCACTCCATCTCAAATTGTGGACACAGGCATCAACCCTACTTTGGCGGATCTTGCGGAGGCTTCTAGAGCTCCAAAGCGACTCGCAGACGAAGACTGCGATATGGGCCGCGCCTACAAGAGATACCTCCGCGGACCATCCCGATTTGTCGAACACAGAGAGATGAGTGTTGGGACTTTCCCCAATGACTTCATTGGGAAGTACTCGAAGCTGCCTCATACTATCAGCGGTGGCCCCTTCACGATCAAGGACAAGATCCTACCATGTAGCCCGAACTTCGACTTCATCTCATCGCTTTGCACTTCTAGGGAGCTCATCATCACCGTCTGTCAGCACGTCAAGCCTAGGGATGTCCTTTCCTTAATGAAGGCTAGCAAAATGTTCTATGAACTCTTCATGGGGAGTCTCAGGGCCAATGTTTGGCAGCTCGCCAACGGCATGGCCCCGGGCGCCGCCCGCACATTCTACTGGAAATTCTACTCGCAGTTCCTCGTCCCGGACCCTACGGGATATCTCCCTCAGCACTTGCATCAGAGATACGTATACCCGTGGAGCAAACACCAACTCAAGCTCGAGCCGGACCCTCTCCCCGATGACCCTATAGAGCGCAGGGTGCTCGAGGAGCTTGGCCTGCTTGAACCAAAGCCGCGCCTGGTGCCGGGCCTGGCCTGGCTGAACATGGTCGTCGAGCGCGAGCGCAAGGTCCGCGACATCATCGCCTGCCTGGCGCGCAGCGGCCACCGGCTCCCGCGCCACGCGCACATCTCCCTCAAGAAGATGTGGCTCGTCATGGACTGCGCGCGCAATGAGGTCCGGGAGGCGCTCATGCGCTCGCGGACTCTCTTCAGCGACTTTGATCTCTACAACCTTCAGATGTTCTTCATCAAGCTGCAGATGCGCTTCAACGAGCCCATCTTCGGTCCCGAGTCTTCTGAGCTGATGCAGGTCCTGCTCGGTCAGAAGGAGGGTCTTGATGTCATGTGGGGGCTGCTGCGACGAACCAAATATACCGATGACCTTGAGGCGTGCATACAGCTCAAGATCCGCTACAACTATGAGATGAGCATGGCGCAGTTCATGTCTACCCAGCCCATTCACAATGTCTGTCTCCTTGACGTCGGTCTCATGAATCTAGAGGGCTGGGGCACGGGTATGAGACATCTGAAACGACCTGACGAGCTGGTGATCCGGGAGGCAGCGCGCCGCCACCTCCGTCTGAGCACTCACTATCTACACATGGCAGTCTGGGGCCATATCGACATCAAGAAGAAGCAGAACCTGGTTCCCACCGAAGAGGAGTTGTACATGAGCGACGATGAGCTACCCCCTATGCACCCCAAGCACCCGGAAGCCACCTGCGGCAACGTGCCCTTTCATCCCGACGAGTGGCAGCCGAAGCACGCAAAGAAGGCGCGCTGGCATACCCTGACTAGGGAGGAGAAGTTGTATGTTCGGGCGGATGATATCGACGAGCAGCTGCGCGATCTGATCTACGAGGAACTTCCGTCTGACGAGGAGTATGATTCCGACCCCTTTGGCGGCGACTTCGACATGGTCCCGGAGAACACCGTGCGCAGCACAACATGGGAAGCTGCGCCTGCTTCTGCATCCGGCTCTTCAGCCATGGAGGGGTGCTTCAAAGAGGCCCTGAAGAACTCCAACTACAACCAGGCCCAGCAGGACGCGGAGTTGTCGGCGCTCGCTAGCGTTGCTGTCAAGCAGTCGAAGATGGAGATGGGGTTTGACGACTATGTCAGCGACGTGCCCTCCTTTCACACCGAAGACCCGATGGATATTGACGAGGGCAACGATGAGATCGATGCGGCCCGGCACAAGGAGAAACAGCGTCAATTCCTACGAGGAACTCCGGAGGATGACGAGGAGGACATCGAGCCACCGGACTACGACTTCAGAAAGTTTTGAAGGATCAGACTGGGTGGATTGAAGTCTCGGTACACTTTTGGTACGATGCATTTGCATAGCCTTCATTGGACGTCGTCTTCACTGGACACCATGGCATGGAACACTAGCAAGGATATTCAGTTCAGTTCTCCTTTGGGGCGGAAGCCGCACGGAGATCATAAACTTGGAGACCTCTTGTCAGGATAACACTTCCACGTTCTTGTAGCTAAAGGTAGCTTTACTATTGTATAGATGGAATGAGCTTCAGGATTGAGACATCAGAAACTATCTTTTAGGGGTAAATGTGCACTGGGCAGGAAGAAATATCTAATTCTCTTGCTGGCCACCAACCTCATCCGCACCACACGCTACCAACTACTACTACTATATGCCGCCTCTTCCCCTCTCACAGCCCCCGAAACCCCAAACAAGTTTTGTGGAGGAAGCAGACAAGCGAGCAAGTGGTGAAAATGTCCACAATGTTAGATTATGGCACTTTCTGGGGTTGCCCACCCGTGTAACAATGCCATTCTTTTTGGTTTCTCGAGATGCACATCTCCATGCCAGTCTTGAAAGGGGAAGGGGGTACTTTTGTTTTGAATCCACAGCAAATATGCAAGCAAAAAAAAACATGACATGCATATGATGCATCTTGTTAATTAACAACCTCGTACTTGACGGTCGATGACGGTCAAGTGTGGCCCAGACTGGTGGGGGAGAAGCAATGGCATATTGTCCACGCCGCACCTGTCCGCTATCCAGAAGGCAGATATGAGCAGCAGAAATGAAAAGACGGGAAAGACAAGATGATGATGATGTAAAGAAACCAAAGCAACCTCCCAGCCGACAACACCCCCTTTCCAGCATCCGGACTCCTCCGCCCATCTTGCCCTGCCAGCATTCCAAACTCAAAACACACAAGAATCGAAACAAAAAAAGGGTGTTGGGTGTTTTTGCAAATTGAGAAATGTGAACAGATCTTAAGAACAATCAAAGAATAAAGAAAACAAGGCGCACACGGAATTTGAGAAGAAATTCTGACCAACTAGGCCCTCAATATACCCTGTACACTCCCTTCGCTATGCACGCCTCGTACCATCCATCATGGTCATACCGTGATAAACAAATGGCCCATGTAAGATGGAACAATCGAGTTCCTCGTGCGGGTATGACATCCAGTCCTTGCCAAATCCGTTGCCAGTATAACATTTGCGGTAGAAACACAACCGCCCTGAAGGCCCTTTAAGAAGTAAACTCTTTTGTCTTTCCAGCCGTGCAATTTTTCCACCCCTTTCCTTACAACCACCAGACCAGTGCCCTATCTTCCAATAACCAACCACCCTCGCGGTAAGTATAAGTCCAGAAGATATTGCCAAAGGCTCAATGCTCTATGTTCTCATTCCAAGGTCGTCGGATAAAGTTGTCACACGCCAAAGCAGACAGTTGTTGTTGTATACGATGTAAAGGAGTGTGGGTGTTGCTGGTATATGAACATAATAGGTCCGACATTTACGCAGGCGACTTGCTCGGAGGAGCGCCACCTCCGTTCTGTCGAGCGTCGCCACTGCCAACGGACAGACTGCTTATACCGGATGAAAGAAACGCGAACGGATCATTCTCGTTGTTCGAATAGAAGTTGTTGGATGGTCCGGCTGACGCAGGACCGTTGGTGGCGGACTGGAAGGCAGCTTCAGCGGCTCGACTGTCAAACGGTCCAGCAGAGTGGGAGCCAGGAGCAGGTCCGAAGTGCGTGTTGAGGGAGGGATAAGGTGCCGCACCTCCTCCCAAGCCTGAGGGAAGTGCGTACGTGCTTGGTGGACCACCGAATTGTTGTCCGTAGCCCCCACCAGCATTGAAGGCACCAGCCGCAGCAGCGAATGGTCCGGGTCCAGGGGTACCGCCCATTGAGCCCTGGCTCATGCTGTAGTTGGAAGGTGGTTCCATGGGAGATGGGTATCCCGAGTCGGCAACGACGGCAGCTCCGGCACGGCTGGCGCCGCAACGAAGGCAGCATACGTTCTTTGCAAAGTTGTGGTAGCCGCAGACCTCATTGCCACACTTCCAATCTCCTGCACGGAAGGGCACAACACCACTGCCTCCCATACGTCCACCGCCGCCATGACCCATGTGGCCGTGGTGTCCGTGTTGAGGTGGTGGCATCATCTGCGGTGGGCCATAACCACCTCCGCCGCCGCCATATCCTCCGTAGCCCATATCGCCAGTGGGACCGGCGCTCACGGCAGGGAAGGAGCAACGGAAACAAGCTGTTCGGCGCTGGAAATTCGAGAAGCCACAAGAAGGGCACGTCCAGTCACCAGGACGAGGTCGGTTCTTGCTGGGAGGGAATGGTGTCAAGATTTCCGCGGCCCGGTCCAGCACACGGCTTGATGATGGAGAGACCTCAATGGCTTTCTCGTTGAGGGCCCGCCCGTTCATGCACAAACTCTCGGCAGCCTAGAACAGATTAGCATTCATCTCATGCACGATGCCGACCCGCCGTAAAGCGACTGTGCATGCTCCCGTCGCAAGACTGCCGAGGATCAAGAAGACCCGGTAGCCATGAATAAACACGAAGTTCAATAGGCTTCTGGGATCAAAGATGGGATCAAAGAGGGAGGGGAAGCTGCATTACTTACCTCCTCATGAGAGGAGAAGACGGCAAAGCCAGTGCCGGTAGGTTTGTGTTGCTCGGGAGTGCGTAGCGTCCAGAATGCGATAGGGCGTCCACCGAATTGAGTGAACCAGCTCTCAAGCTCAGATTGAGTAGTATCATGAGGCAGACCGGACATGTGGAGAACCTTGGATCGCTCAGACAGAAAAGCTCGGACATCGGCACGAGCATCCATCGGTCGAGAGAGAACATCGGGGTGCTCATGCGGCGGCTGCGACTTGCGAACGAGACCACGCAGGACTCTAGCCAGCGTGACTGCTTCCTCCATGGCACGGCGTGGTGAAGCCGGAGCCAGTGCTTGCAGATGGAAAGGTAGGTTGTGCTTGATAGGAGCACTTGACTGGACCGCCTCGACCTCTAGAGCCGCGCAAATGTTTGCCAGTGAGGAAGGGCCGAAAGGCAGCGACTCGGGGTGGTGTTGCTGCCATCTCTGATACTCGGTGCGGAGGTCGAAGGTGCGTGAGTGCTGCAGGTAGGGGGGCAGCACAACGGCCTTGTCTCGAGCTTCACGGGGTAGCTGAACTCGCAAGTCCCAGGCCTCCAGGGTCACGAAGACAAAGTCCAGGTTTTGGGAAGTCAGGTGCTCAGAAGCAAAGGCATCGAATCGATTGATGGCATCACGGAAGGTACCGGCGTTTCGTACGTGCTCCCAAGTGAGAGTAGTCAAGCTAGCTGTAGTCGATACGATCAGTCGAGGTGCCTTCGGAAGCGGCCCGAGAAAAAAACGGCCGATTGACATAAAAAAAAAAAATATCGAGCAACTTACTGCAGAGAGGAGTGATGGGAGTATTGATGGGCTTGACAAGGACACTTTCGCGATGAATCTGCTGACTGTTAGCTATCCAGCATTCCGAGAAGCCAAAAAAAGGGGTCCATCTGGCAAGGCCAGATCTGGGACGACATATGCTCACCTCCTCGAGACTCTTTGCGTCAAGCAAAATCCAGCCCAGTTCGATAACCTCAGCCGAGTCCTTTGTGACGTAGACGCCATGCTCGTCGCAGGTGGTAGCTACGTGGATCACCACGAAGCGGTCGAAATTGAAGGGGAGAGTCGGTTGGGCTGCCATGGTGAAGGGGGAATTCAATCGGTTCGACGGCAGGAGAGGAAGCTATACAGAATATCGGGTATGGAGAGGAGGGGACCTGCCCAGATCAATCAGACGAGCTGTACACATGGAAAAATGCCCGACTGTGGTAGCGGAGACCGGGGATTTGTAACCTTTATTTTTTTCCTGGTCGAGGCAACAAACGGCGGGAGCCCGGAAACAAGGTGAGGTGTCTTCGAGGGGAGGGGGGGCGATTTCAAGGTTCGCGGCAAGCCGGAGCGCAAACCAAGAAAAGGCAGAGTGCAGAGGGCACAGAAAGGTGAGCACAAGATGGGAGACTCGGTGACAGTCGACCGAACCGAAGAAAGTGTGCTGCACACCCTCGCAATCCTTGGTGAAGGGTGGATGGGGGGAGGATGAAGATGGGAGAGGTAGCGAGAGTGAGAGAGAAGGGGAAAGGAGTCGACGAAGCAGCAGTCAGAGGGTCAGAGGTAGGTAGCAGACCCGACGACGAAAAAATGATAGTGGTGTTTGACGGCCCCGGTCTTTGGGAGTGGTCCTGTCTGGTCCCTACCTAGGCGTGCTAGGTACCCAGGAAGGCAAGGTACCTACCTAATTAGCAGACAACACTACACTAATGTGCTGATAATCAGAGGTTAAAGCCTCTATGGCTCTCTGTCTGGTGTCAGTCTGCCCGAACTGGGGAGATGATGAATAAATGGGAAAATGGAACTCACTTTTACCCAAGGAGCAGCACTAGGAAATAACGTTAAAGTGACTTGGTTTTTGGTGGGCAAGCCTCAGCTTTCCAGATACCTTGGCATAGATTGTTAGAGGCTAGGTACCTTAATTAGAGTAGTGCAATACAATACAATACAATACAATACAGTGCAGTTGGTGTGGTGTAGCGTGTGAAGCATGCTCTCAAAGACTGTCTTGTCTTGTCTTGTCTTGACTTGTCTCGTCTTGATTCTCAATGAGCGAGCGGGAGTGCATGCACGCACATTCGTGTGAGGTGTGAGGTGCGTGGTGCGTGGTGTGTGGTGTGCGCGTGCGTGTGGGTTGCTGTGGTCGTGTCTTCGGGGCGGAGGTTGCCCAAATTGGAGGTGCTCTGGGAAGGACTAAGGACCTGGAACCTCCCTGCTCTTTGCTGGCCCGTGCTAGTACCGGTAATGCTACTGGCGCTGGTGCTGGTGCTGGTGCTGGTACAGATACATGTACCTCATTTGCAAGTGCCCTAACACAGTACATAGGCAGGCTGGGATTTGGTGGCTTTGACCGCCTCACAGCTGGAGCTCACCTACATCTGCCGCAAGCTCGGGGAAGGCGAAGAGAGAAGGAAGTGATTTACAGAGAGTAACGGTTTCCAGAAATCATGTTCAATAATAGAAAAGTGATAGAAATGCCACTGGTCTGTCTGGCTGGTGTGCCGGAGGCTGCAGCTGGGAAGGATTGCAACAAAAGCTGCAGAGATGCAGTGCCAGGGGCGGCAGCACCAGCAGGAACAGCATAATAATGTATCTACCTAGTCTAATGCTGGGAAGCACACCTCTCCCACACAAAAGAAGCAGGTCAAGCATGTACCTGTACCTGGACATGGCCAGCAAGCCCCCCATGCGCTGTAACAGTTAAGGGTGCCACCGGGGTGCTTGGGAGCTCCCCTTAGCGGCTCTTTGAAAAATAACGGCGGGCTAGGTAAAGTGACGAAATTTCCCGTCTGTTTAGTGCTAAATATGCTAATTAGCAGCACACAGAATGGGAAGGGGGGGATGGGCCGCCACCACCACTACCACCACCACCCGACAGGCTTCCCTCCCAGCTTCTGAATCTTTCTAGCCCGTTTCTGTCGCATAACTCCCTTGCCCGCCATACACACTATGCAGTATATCCCAAGGTATAGTAGCTTACTGCGTCCTTACTGCAGCTACGCATTATATGTGTGTGTACCTACAGCTCCGTTGTCATCAGAGCACATCGGTCGCATGTCACGTCTTCCTTTCTTTCTATCTATCTATCTATCCATGCGTCTATCTGATGGAAGCTAGAGGTTGGACGCAGTAGGTATCCTTTGCCATCGGTGGAGCTACGCACCTCCCTGGGCGTTGCGTTTATTCTTTCTTCTCTAATAAATCGATCTGACAAACCAACTCACGCTTTGGGTACGGTATCTTAGCCCCGGGTGTTCCATAAATAATATCGAGCTTCAATTGGGGGGGTCTGAGAGCCATGTCGGCGATGGACGACGTCAGAGTCAGTTCATCCAGCCGCTCTGATAACTCCTCAATCTACAGTAGGTAGGTACTCCTCATTTCAACATGAGTGAATCTGCTCAATGGACGTCACTGTATAGGTATAGGTATAGGCATAACTATAGCTAGCTATGTTGGTTTCTATTATTGCTTCCATTGAGCGCTGCCTATTTGATATTGCTTTGCTCCGAGGTTGGTAATCGTGTCTCCCTCTCTCTCTCTCTTATGAAGTTATGAGAGCCGTTAAGCAGCAGCCGCTACGCGCGCGAATAAATCAGTGCAAATACGGCAGGCCGCTCACCCACCTCCATTACCTTGGATCAACCCCTTTTGCCTATCCTATCAGTGAAGCACCCATCCATCCATCCATCCATCCGTCAATCAGCTTATCGGCCCATTGACGGACATCTACGACGCATCAAAAACAGTAGAGCCAAACCTGGTAGCCTCCAAGCTTCCGGAGGAGAGGGTGCGAACCTAATACTACAGTAATGATACGCCCTCCCTCCGCCCACGGTCACGCCCTCCTGAACGCCTCTCTGCGGAGAAGACCGGGGGGCCCATGGCTACAGCACCTCCCTCTGTGCAGCAAGAGCAGCGAGAGAAGCGCTGCATGTTGGGGGTTGCCTCAGCTTTCAAAACCCCACGCACCCCCCTCGATAGAGTCGCCGCTTATACGTAGGCCTGTCTGCTGTGAATGGTGACTGGCCAGAGACGTCCATCGCATCATGCAGAGAAAGCTTCTCCTTACCCTTTTCACCTCATGTCTTCTGCTCTATCCGCGGCCTCCTTGCAGGCTTGCACAGCCTTTTCCTGGGTTGGGAGTCGAGCCTATCCTATTCTCCCCCCAAGGAACCCAAGGGGGCCCCATCCGGCCAGAGTTCCCACCCACGCGGGTTTAACTTACCGGCTTGGTATTAGGCGAGCCTTTCGATGGTCGCTCTGAGCCACCAGTTCGTCGCATCCTATTGCCTCTCCCGTTATTTCCATATCGGTTTTCATCAAAATGATTCGAAAATCAATCCGGCCGGCAGTTTTCTGGTCGCTGTTATCGGGGGCATACGCCCAGCGTGCCCCTCTGCGGTGCTCCCATTCACCTGGAAACTGGTGAACCAGACACTAACAGAAATCTATGCCAATATATCCCTGACACTGCAGTGCTGGGACCTTTAGGAGATTGATTGTCGAGCCTTTCCCAAGGTCAGAGAAGCCCCTGGGGTTTCTTTCACTGTTACCAAGATGCCCTGTAACAGCCGCGCACATGGCACGATGTGCTCCGCGGGCTGAACACCATTCTGAGTCGTTCGAGATTATGGAACAGTTGTCGGGCTTCTGTTCAAACACACGAGCTGACAGTCATGAGTACTTAAATCCCCGTTCGCATCACCGTAAACCTATCTAGACGGTCGCTTCGCTTGGGGGGGGGGGGCCTCAGGGGAAGCATACTCTACAAGCAAAATGGCGCTCGGCCAGGATTTCGTCCTTAAGGGCTGATCTTGTATGGATTCGTAACCACGGCTCGCCTCGTCAAACTCCGTTTCGAGGGCGGGGCGGCAATCTTAAGACAACTTCCGGGTCCGAGACCCGCATCCCGCTCTAAGACTCTCTCTCGGGAGGCCACACTGCTTTGCTTCCTGCACTCCGATGCACAAACCTCCGAATACCTGTCAGATCAAGTAACGGCTGATAAGGTATTCATTCTCACCAATGTTTTACCTCGGAGATAACTTTGAGTGAAGTGGCTGATATGCTCATCGCAGTGACTGCTAATCGTTATTGGTGTTTCTCTGCGGGGCCATGGCCTGCTTTCTCGCACCAATGCTGCTTATAGTCGGGAAATATAAGGCATGCCAGATCTCATTTCGAGCACGTACAAACGAAGTTCCAATCATGCTCACCTTCGATCCTTTGGAAGTAACTACCTGGGCAGGTATTTGACAGCTGCTTTAATGTGTGGCGTATGCATAGACACGCCACACAACGCCAGCTATGTACCTGGAATGTGCTCTGATGGCCACGTAGGCGAGGCAGGCTAACAACGCAGCTTGCATTGAGGCTCGTAGGTGTTCTCATGCTCTCATGCTCTCATGGACCATGGCTGAGAACGAGAACGGGATAGCTCTATACAAACGCCATATTCAGTGATTTTTGTTAGGCTTAGATACGGAACAGAATTACATCAATGCTAGCAGCGGCGCTGATTACTCGCAAGTCTACAATGGCAGTCTACAATGGCGCCTCATGGAGCACATCCCAAGAGTGTATCCCAGCACCAACCTGTCGAGCCTGTCAACACAGTATCTCACCGATATGCATCCCATATCATGGCAAAACCCTTTGGAGCAGAGCAGATCAGCGAAACTGTGACCAGTGGAGAACGAAACAGGCATGCGCCACACAGCGCCACCACATGGCCTTGCCTGTCTTGCCCCAGAATATTCCAGGACGCAATCTGTACTGATCTGAGACAATCACAAGCAACTGCCAGGGCGATTCGGCAGTGTGGTGCCGTCTGGATGGCACTTATTCCAGGGAGCTTAGGTAAATAGTGGGTAAAACTTGGCAGGAGCAAGCCACGCCCTGGCACTGTCCTAGCTTCTAGCAGGCTGAGTGTGGCACTGAGGCACGTGCACCTAGGGCGCGTAATGGGTAGGATGATAGACTACGTCACTGTGGTAGAGTGGCAGGCTATCACGATGGCGCCTGGTCTCCTGTTCTGTTCTGTGTCGTCCTCCTTCTTATTGGCAAATCACAGCCAATTGCCTGATTATTTGACCTGAGGTGAAACCCATTGGATTTGCTGATAAACAGGCACCAATCTCGAGCCACCACCCTCTTTGCACCTTTGTCTCCTTCACAACTCTGCATCCATTCAAACTTTTGAATTGTCCACCTGGATTACCAGTCGTCGCTTCACAATCACCCCACCACTGCGATCTTTCTCTTTTCGAGTGCACCAATACCTCCTCACCTGCGACAGCCCTCTCAAAATCTTGACGGTTCAGCATCGAGTACCACACAGCAAATATGGGAATCGCCTCAGCCGTTCTCTTGGTGCTCATCACCATCCTCCGTATGTACCAGCCATAACTCTACCCATTGGAATCCCGAGTTGACACTCCATCTCCAGTGCCTCCCCTCGGTGTCTACGCCGTCGCAGGTTGCGGGGCTGACCTCTTCATCAACATCTGCTTCACGATTCTCGGGTACGCATCTCCCCGCAAGCTTGCAGCAAAAGGGCTTCAGTGCTGACACTCGCAATCGCAGATACCTTCCCGGCCACTTGCATGCCTTCTACATCGAATACGTATACTACGATCGCCGAGAGCAGGCCAGAGAGGGCCGCTTCACGGCGTCGCATGCCCCTGGCATCTACAGCGAGCGCGTGCAGACCGGCGGAGGTGGCTACGGCACGATTGCCCAGCCCGTCCAGTAAGAGGGCCATCGTACGCGATACAAGCTGTGGGCTGAGCGATGGGGTATTGTCAAGTGGTTCTGGGGCTGAGAGCTGCAAGAAGAGATTTCTTTAGGAGTATCGCTGCTTTGTTGCCCAGGCACTCTGAATACGCGTTGACTGTATTGGTTTGTCGAGATTGGCGTTAGGAAGGGGTGCGGATCCCAGGTGGTAGCAAGTGACGGACTGTTTCTGTTTGATATGTTTGATATGACGGTTACCTAGACGAATAATACCCTCCTTTCATCTCCCCAGACAGCCAAATGAGGCCACAGCAAGCGATCGCGAGACTCTGACAGGCCCAATCTGGCATGCCATGTTTTCTATGTGCGAGAGCTTCCTACTTGGCCTATTTCCACCTATTGGAAGCGGGATGCAGGTCTCGCCTGCTGACAGGCGGGAAGAGACAGGAGTAAGGGGTCCAGAAGACGTGGCCACGGCACGGAATCGTCCATTCAAGAGTCAACAACAACATTTATTTTGCAGCTCCGTCTCTAAGATGAAACGGTGGGTATGGCTATATGTAAATGGTTTAAGTATATGTGTGTTCATGTCCATGTGCATGTGCATGTGTGTACACGTCGACATGCAACCAGGAGCTAGACTACCGCAGCTAAGAGGCGGCGATAGGCACCGCAGGAGACGGGACGAACGGCCTCGAAGCGATGCGGAGTCGAGGCCGAGCGACAGAACAGATCTGACGGCGAATGGCGAATTGGCGGACGAGGACGAGGACGAGGACGAGGACAAGATTAGGTAGGTGGTCGTCAAGACTGCCGGACGGACAGGGCCTCTACGTACGGCGTTACCTAACATAACATGGAGGACGCACCTGGACTCTACCGTCCGCGACCCGTGAGTCTTGATCGGTGCAGTGGCCGGCAAGGCGATGGTAAAGCAGACGGACCAACGTGGGGTCTCTGGCTGCCGTTCAATTGGAGCCAGCGAAATCTGGACAGCCAGCCCGGCAGAGTAAAGCAGCGTAGCATATCTACATAGCTCTCCCTATAGGCAGGCAGGGCCATGGTGAGTGAGGGCACGAATTGAGTGGAAGAAGCGTATCCAGGCGAGTCCAGTCCAGTGCAGCCAGAGCCGAGAACTTGCCCCGCCCGTGACACCCCTGTCAAGATGGCAGACCACCACCGAACGGCAGCCACGACAGCTTGCAGAAAGCATTTGCTCGTCCAATGGCCGTTGCCAGAACATCGCCCTATCCCAAACACATCTCCTCTCGAGAGATCCGACGAGTAAAAAGAAACGAAAAAAAAAGGAAGAAAAATAAGAGAGGAGAAGCTCGATTCCCCTTTTCCCTTTCCACGGCATCTACAACCGACCAAGACGACAACGACAACGGTTCATCTCGCTATCTCCCCTCCTCCTGTCACCGCCTCCCGACTCACGGTTCAGGGGAGCGCCCACAAAGAGACGAGGGAGCGGCGGCTGCACCATCGTCGCAATTGATCAATCAGTCCGTGCCCGTCAATCCTGCTCGCCGCTGAGACACGCAGCGAAAATCATGTCGCTGTACCGCTGAGAGGTGCCCGTGTCCGCCGCCCGACTGCCACCACAACCACCAGCTGCCTGCATACGTGCTACCGCAATCTACCTCATCCCGCATCTCGATGCCATGTACATATATAAGCAGCAGCCACATGCCCATCAACCTCTGGAAGGAGAACACGCACCAGCAAGTGGAGCTATGAATACGGATCCATCCTCTCAATCCCCTTCTCATATTCATCACCACGCTCCCACTTCCTCCATCTCTGCTTCTGGTTCTTCCCTACCGGGGCCTTCACTTCCGCCTGCCATCTCGTCCGTAACTTCGCCTCCGCCCGAACCTCCAGTCGTCTCTATCAAGCACTCCTCTGTCGACTCAAGACGGCACTCTCTTCCCTTCTCTTTTCCTCCGCTCTTCTTCAAACCAAGCAACAACAAATCCTCCACGTCGCTTGTGCCATCCACTGCAGAGGGGAAGCCTATACCTCTCGACAACGACACCACTGCGCACCGGACATCAGCCCTCCGCGAGCTGAACAGCAATTACCCGTCGTCTGTCTCCCGCCATCGTTACGCCAAGTCCACCGGTGCTCAGAACAGCACCTACTCCCAGCCGGTCATTGTCCGAACTTACAGTGGTCCCTCCCCTCTGCAAGGTCACTCCCGCTCCAACTCACACGCGGGTAGCTACCGGCCTCCGAGCGCCAGCCGTGCTGGCTCCCGCAGGGTGCCCTACTCGGTCTCGTCCACATCCACATCCTACTTCTCGCCCAGCGCCCACACCAAGCCGCCCATCAAGGCACCTCAAAATGGAAGCATACTAAGCATGGCGCGCGGCAACGCCAAGAAGAAGGCGCCCTGGTCATGGCGCCAGGAATCGGACCCCCAGTCGGACCCGGCCAAGCTACCACCACTGGAAGCGTACTCGTTCAAGAGTTTCATGGCCACCTTTGACGAGCAGCATAGTGGTGTCGGCGCTGATCTTGATCGAATTGCAGAAATATGTGCTCGATCGCGATACAGTCTCAGCAATCAGTACGAGGTCCATGTCAAGCCCCATGGCTCTGGCACAAGCTTCATAGCTAGCAGTGTGCCGTCGTCGAGTCGAAGGAGAGGCAACGGGAGGAATAATCAGAGAGAACCCGGTCCGACATTGCAAGCCATTCAATCGGATGATGATGAGAGCAATGCGCGATCCCACCGAAAACGAAGAAGTGGCGGACGTCGGCGCAGCGTCGCATACGGGACGCTTGAGACAATCATGTCATCAAGCCGGTCGTCTGAGGAGGACAAGACAAAGAAGAAATCGGCAGCAGAGATTGCTGAGGAGGTACGTGGTCGGGCAGCCCGAAAGAGTTCAGACTCGAAATCCGGTGGCAGTGCCTCGGGGTCGCCTTCGACAGGAGCTGCTGCAGATAAGTCGACGTCCGGAACAACGTCTCAAGCAGAGCCGAAAACGCCTGCCAGAAAGAAGTCCACCGCTTTCGCTAATGCCATTATCCATGCGGAGAATACCCGACTCCACCCTGCTGGCGATGCCACATCTCCACGAAACTCGGCTTCTGCTCTTGTCAGCCAGCCGGCTCTACCCCAGACTTCAAGTAGTCATCTGGAGATTCGGACGGCCCCTGATGAACAACTATATGATGACGATGTACATGACAGCCAGCCACAGTCTCCGCACAGCAGTGCCGGGTCGGACACACTGTTTTCTCCACCAATGCCTCCTGTGAACGAACCAAAAACTACCAGCAGTAATTTACTATCCGGGCTCAGTAATCTCATACCTTGGAGAACCGCAACCTCAGGCCCTGGTGGATCAGCAACCCATGGCCAGTCCACAAAGCCCAGCCATGCGGAGGGAAGCTTACGTGATTTGCTCAAAACCGTGAATGGCAAGCAGGACAAGGGAAAATCTGTCGAACGTGCATCGTGAAGAAGTCATAAAGTTGCTCTGTTACCTGGCTATACCTGGCTATACCTGAAATTCTATTTTACTATGGCTGACATTCATGGATTACGGAAAACCACTCCACCATCGCTAGCATGAGAACTACATTATAAGCAACAGATTCCAGGAAACTACAGGAAAACACAAGGTGCCCTAGGATTCAGGACATGGAACGGAATATTGGCCAGACACCGGATTGTCCAAGGGAAAGCGGAGAGAAGGGGTATTTCCGGCCGCGTTGGTTCTCTATACCCCCGGAAAGAGCCATACTTTGGTCCCTTTGAGATGCAAGGAACCCGTTCTGGTGCGCCTCGATGTACAAATACCATTGATGACACTTATGATTCACGATTACAGTTATGAGAGAAATGAGACATTCCTACTATTCTTCTTCATGACGGACAACCAAAAGTTTGGTCCGGGATGGCATATATAAAGCACGGTGGTTGTGGCAATTTGTGTGAGGAAAAAAGCAAGTTTACTACTACTACTTGGTGGGAGAGAAGGGGGAGCCGTATAGCGGGACAGGAGATCAGAACAGGCATTGAAGATCTATCGGTTGTTGCTATTGGGAGACTCTAGGTACTGCTAGGTACAGCCTGTTGCTAATAGAACTGTGCGAAGATGATGGCAAAGCATTCTGTTCCTCATCCTATGAGATTCTGTGACTCTGCTTCGCCAACATTGGCATGCAGATGGAAGAGCCCTTCATCCCAGCCTTCCGGCCTTATTTCTCGGTACCAGCCTCCTCAACATTCGAGCCTTGCAGCTGGCTCGCCAATTGGGCAGGGTCAATGGCGAATCGTCGACGGGCAAGAGACGCAAGGCCAGGTGGTCCAATCGAAATGGATACCAGCCTCGCCTCGCCTCGTCGGGCAACGGCGTCGATAGGCAACGAGGCGGCAGGGAGGGCGAGAGCAAGGAGAGCAGCGCCCTGGATAGGTGGTGAGGCCAGGTCAGCACAGGTAGATGACGAGGACAATCAGATCGTCCAGTTGCAGTGACTTACACTGTAAAGCGTGATACGCATCTTTTCGTTGTCGGGAATGCACGACAGAGGAGAAAGGCTTTGGCGGAATGAAACACTTCACCTAGGTGGAGGACGGCACTCACATTGTCTCAGTGCACCTAAGGCAGAACGACTGAGGAAAGCGAGACGGTATGAATATATACATATATATAATCAGGATGTATCGGGAAAACAATACTTCTAGGTTGCTACTATTTCCACTCGGTGGTCAGAAAGACGGCCTGTAAGTATCAATCCTTCCCTGATACGTAGACACGCCTCTCTCGAATTGGCGCAGCTATCGACTCCTAACTCTTGGCCCGTTTTTCTCCAGCAAGCAGGCGTTTCGTGAATACCCAACTAAGATTCCAATGGGATTCACTAGATACGTGTACAACAGTCAGAAGATGCTGCAAGTTTGCTGCGCCATGTTTTGCTTCTCGCCGGTTTAGACCTCACGGTTTCGTTTCGGACGACGCTTGGCGAGTTTCTGCTTCGTTCGCCGATCGGCGCATGGCACGCGGCAGTTCAGGGTCCCAAGGACCCGCAACTGTCGGAGAATATGCTCATGTTTTACGGCAGTAACTTTGTCGTGCCAAGGACTGAAAGATGTGGATTGTGCAAATCCGTTTCAGAGCTGGACCCCTAGTCAATGCCAAACACAGGATCTTCGAGATTGCGCGGTCTGGTCCCTGGCTGCGTAACTCACCACTCCCCTACTTCGGGAATCGGCAAGTCTCCCACACAAATGATATGATAACCCTGGTCAGGACTCGAGAGGTCTCATTATCCACATGGATGATACAGTACTTTCTTTGAGCTCAGAAAGGCATTTATTCTGTCAGGTAGAATATACAGGTAATATATGACAGCATGCCAGCAGACAAGACCGAGCCTGTCCCGGCTTCCTGATGCTATACGGATCCTTGGAGATATTTGAGTCGAGCGTTTCTCGACTTGACCTGCCGCATCCCGAAGCAAGACATTACTATTACCGTGCCGTCCATCACCGTGCGCCCGTATAGCCACGGTATTTTGGCCCAAAATCATCGGTCAACGCCCCCAATGCTTTCTATATCCCACCATCTGCATGTTGTGAATACCGACTCATACAGAGTGACGAGAACTGCTGCTGCTGCGTTTGACAGCATCACATAATATGTCACGGTCCGCACTAGCAGCGCCAGCCATGAGGACTTTGCAACTAGCCTTGGCCATCTAAGCCTTGCTTGCTTGTGATCCAGATGTCGGAGGGGGTCCTGTAGTTGTACCCGACGTTCGATCAGCCTGTGAAGTTTTGTCCACATGGGGCCGTTTATGCTCTCGATGAGAGTCATTCGCGTCGTTCGGACGCTTCTTTTCTTTGTCGCGAGAGGGGCCTTCCTTGGCCGCTCTCCTGGCCTCCCTCTCCTTCTTTTCGTTTTCACGGCGAAGAGCCTTGGACTCAAACTCGTGCCAGTCACCATCAAGACTTTGAAGCCTAAAAGAGAACATGTTAGTCAGAATCACTCCGTAGTGGAAAGTCGTAATGAAAGATTCGACTTACTCTACTGCTTGTCGCGGAGAGGGTCCCTCCGTAGTGAAGTAGGGATGCTCCAAAACCTCTGTGGCCGAGGGTCGCTTCGCAGGGTCATACTGGAACATGGCAGCTAGTAGCTCAAAGGCAGCTGCAGGCAGTTTCTCCTTATACTTTTCTGCGAATACATTCGATTTTCTGTATCCAGGTCTCAAGAGTTCGAACCACGGCATATCGACCAGGCCCGGCCATTCTGCCTTGTTCGGGGTGCCGAGGACTGCGTAGATCTTGTCTAATTGGCTGATCTCACCCCCGTCGCCGGGAAATATGGCATGCCGTGTAAAGATTTCAACCATGACACAAGCTGCACTCCAAATGTCCACACCAGGACCATACTGTGTTTCGCCGAGTAGTAGTTCCGGTGATCGATACCAGATAGTAATCACTCGATTTGTATAATCAAGTTGATGGCGTTTGGCATAGAAGCGAGCAAGACCAAAGTCTGCCAATTTCAAGATACCGTCACTGCTGACAAGTATGTTGGCAGCTTTAATATCTCGATGTAGGACTCCTCTTTTGTGAAGATAGTCCAGTCCCTCGAAAAGTTGCATCGCAAGGTGCTTCCTTTGAGCTGCATCCAGTTTGAAAGTCGGATGGTTAAGAATACCGGTCAGATCGTGTGACATATACTCGAAAACCATAAAGCAGTCGTTTTTCTCTACCATGACCTCTTGTAGGTTGACGATGTTGATATGCCGCAGAGACTGGAGAAGCTTGATTTCCCGGACCGCTGTGACAGGAAAACCATCGCGCTCGCCCTCCATACGTATCCGCTTCAGAGCAACCAAGTTCTTGGTGTAGACGTGAACGGCTTTGAACACCTTGCCGTAGGTACCGGATCCGATCACAGATTCGTTTCCTGGCTTCCGGAAGAAAACAGAATCTGAGCTTGCGAGGTCCTCTGGGAGGAGTAGTCTGGGCTTCAGACGCTTCAGGGTCTTCTTGACCTTTCGAACTCTAGGTACCGGTTCTGGGCGCTGACGTGGTTCTTGACGTTGTCTCTGATCGTTTCGCTGAACACGAGAGGAGGCTGGCCCAGTTGGGACATCCCGTGGTAGAGCATCTCGGGGGTCCTTAGTCTCCTTAGTTTCTCTGATATCTCTGGTATCTCTGGTATCTCTGGTGTCTCTGCCCTCTCGATCGTCCCGAGGTCGTTCCTCATTCTGGAAGACACTGGGTCGTGGGGGCTGCGCGTTGAATTTCTGTGAAATCTCTGGCTTAGGCGCAGTTACAGCTGATTTCGATGTTGCTTTGAAGGCAAAGCTAAATTTTGACCCCTGAGGACCTGTTGGAGCTGGCCGGCTAGGCGGAGGCATCTTATCCTCCCCGTCCCCCTCTGCCTTGCTAGTGTCTTCGACCTGGAGATCCTTCGATGGTCGGAACGGATTCTCTGCCTCTTCTGTCTCCACATCTTCATTTATAGGAGCTTGGTCAGATTCCACCGGTGTTGGTTCGGGGCTGGAGTGGTCTTGCTCGATCTCATCAGGCTGGCTGTACGAGCCACGGCCATTTCCGCCTTGGCCGCCAGATCCCCATTGCCCGCTTTTGAATCCGCCCCTATATCCCCCACGCCCTGACCCAAAGCCATTGCCTCGATAATTTCCTGAAGAGTTCCTATAGCCGCCGCGATAAGGCCCTGGATTATAAGGCTGACTAGGCCCAGTGGGAGTGCCATGTGGCGGCGGCGAATTTGCAGGATTACTTTGATAATGACCTTGAGGGCCACTGGGAGGTGGATAACCACCTTGCTGGTACTGCGGGGGGTACTGACTACAAAAATATTAGCGACTACTTCTAAGAGGAGACAATGAGATACTGACCCCTGTGGCGAGTACTGTTGCTGTCCACCCCAGCTGCCTCTACTGCCACCGAAAGGGGACTGAGGAGGTGGCGATCCATGGAAGGATGAGTTTGGCGTTCCGTGCCCGGATGACTGCGAGTATGTCCTTGGGTCGTTGGAGTGTGGACCCTGACTATACTGGCCTCTCATGGGATATCCAGATTGTACATGGGCATTGTATCCCCCACGGAAATTGCCACGAGCTGACATGTTCACTTCGACACTATTCGCTCCAGAAGTGGGTTTTGGCCTCCGCGCTTGGCGTGGATCGTCACGGCCTCTTCCCCGTCGACCAGGTCCCGACCCTCGCGGACCTCTGGGAGACCGAGATGGATGGGGGTAATCAAACTGATCAAAGTCCGGGGTACGGCGTTCCCTAGAGCCTGTATCGGGTGATGCGGGCGGACGTGCACTCCGCGAAGGAGGACTTCGGTTTCGGGATATAGACCGACGGCGATAGCTAGAGAACGATGACCTGCTGTGATCTCGTCTTGCTGAGTCCTTACTAGGGGGGTGGTAAGGCTTCGAGTCCCGCGAGAACTCTGCGTCACGACTTAGAGATCTCGATCGACCGCGACGAGGAGGCGGACCACCGGGCCTTGATTTACCAGGCTTTTTCTTCGGTTTAGGAGCCCTTTCGCGACGCCCTGGAGATCGGAGTGGCCGCGAATCGAACGGAGGATGATCGTCTGCACCTGGATGCGGAGGGCTCAAGTCTCTTGCACGCTGAAGAGGGCTTCGATCCCGTCGAGACTTCTTATGCTGGGAGCCACTTACAGATTGACTCGGGCTCCTTGCTCTCTTATTAGACGAGGGGGAGGGCGATGGGTTACGCGGTCGATAGGGTCTTTCAGTGGCGTGGCCTCGCTCTCGCTCTGGACGTCCGCGCCTGGCGTCAGCTGGTCGGGCAGCCTCGCGGCCGTGATGCCTGCTTCGGGGCCCCGGATGCGGATTTCGTGATGATGGCTCGAATGAGTGTTCGTTGTGATCTCTGCTACGGTCTTCAGGTCTACGGCGCGACCGCGGGTCAGGTTGGGATTGATCGATTGAGTGTCGTCGAGGTCTGCCCCGAGGGCGATCTCGCTCGCCGTCTCCGGTCCGATGGGCAGCAGCAGCGGCAGCAGGAACAGGCGATAACAGTCTTTCAGGGCCAGTCATGCCTCGGTCATCTCTGCCTCTCACTCTGCGCTCGTCGCCGGGGTTGCGGCTATCGTCTGGCATTGCAACATCTCGAGGACGAGTATGTGTTGAAGTGTGCTGTACTGCGGGCACGAGATTCATTTTGAGTTTTAGTGCCAGTTAAGGCGATATCTGGTTAGCCGAGAGAGCAGGGGGTCCAACCGCCAAACGCGCTGAAGCGGCACGCCAATAGCAGTGGCCAGAGGCAGATAACGCGATGCAGCAGCAGCGAAGTGGACAATTTGCGACAATAGGAAAATTGATCAAGCAGCAAGTCAAGTATAAATGACTCAAGTGGCCGACTTCAAGCCGCCAGAACGGAGGCGCGAGAAAGATCAGCCTCGATGTCTGTTGCAATGCTCCGTCCACTGCTGATTGCGTAGAGCATGTAAGTAGGCTGATGCTCTTAACACTGTCGCAAAGGACACTGGCGGGGTTTCCCCGAGAGCGATGGGGCCGAGAATGCGCTGAAGCGACGACTTCGAGCTTCGTCCGCGAACGAGGTCAAGCCGACCGAAAAAGCGTTTGTCCTTGGCGTGTCCTCCTCTGCTAGGCCCATAACGGTATTTGGAGCACTTGCCTCCTTGCAATCCGCAGGTGTGTCGTGTCGTGTTGTGTTTGCGAAGTAAGATAATACCTCCTTGTGCCTGAACCTAAAAAGGTATTCAAAAGCGGCAGACAGCCGCCTGTAGTTGAGCGACGTCCCTTCCCCACCATCAACGGAGTCCAGGCTAAGGCTCCGGGATTTCAGCAGATCAAGCACGGCAGCTATATACGACGAGATACGGTTTTACGAGAGCAATCCAATGCTCATGATCGAACGGAGAGTTTCAGAAGTAGCAGTTAGTCGCAGCTTCTTGCTCAGAGTCCGTCATGCAAGGGCTCCTCCACGCCCAACCACCATTCAAACCATCACCACGGCTGCAATGTCCCGTAAGCAGAAAATAAGCGTCCTGTCTGCGTGGCTTTTGGGCTAGTGCAGCCATTTCCAACCTCCATATTGTCCATAATCATCCAGCTGCAGAGTTGCGGATGTTCGCGGCCTCTCGGTCCGCAGCTGCATGCCCAAAAAGCACGTTCGCCCGGCGTCGCCGGTGGCGGCGTTCGTCAATAGCTGTACCATCGCCGCAAGATGTTGAGAACTGCTGTCAGTCTTGTTCGAAACGAGTCGCCAGAATCGCCTTGAATGGAGATGATGTCTTTCTGTGGACGAGACAATCCTTATCACGGAAATCGGAGCACTTTATCGACGGGGTAAGCTCGCGTCATGGGGAGCAGCAAGACCAGCTGCCATGGAACGATTTGCACAAGAGATCCTAAGGGAGAGTTTGCGGCATGACGTCCCAGCAAGATGGATGTTGCGCTGACGGCGTATCACTCGTCGACTATCAGGCGCTCCCAACATGTATTTCGTATAGCAGGCTCCGCCAGAGACCACCCGCAGATGAGTGAGCGACTTCCCTTTGAATCCATCACCAGTCCAAGAATATATTCTAGTATATATCTTTGCGGGTCGAGATCGAGATGGATACGTTCGCAGAGACATACGCCTTAACGTAATTCTTGGAGCTGCATGTTAGCGGCGGTGAGGAGGCAAGTCCATTGCACTGGCTGTTATCGCGAGGTTACGCGATACACTTGGGCAAGCCTGTACAGAACCGAGACTACGACGCCATGCTTCCAGTCTCGAGGCTCCTTGCTTTGGGGATGGCGATACCAGCTCGCGTAATGTTTGGTGTTTGGGGTAGAGATGAAGTTGGAGAACTTGGAGTGTGCGCAGAAAAGGCTAAAATCTTAAGAGTTTCGGTGGCAGCCTCAGGCATTATTAGCACCTAGCTAGGACTTCCCTCACTGCTTTAGGTAGGTAGGTACTTTCACCTCACACATACCATTACTTAGGTACTGGCAGGAACTTTCGTCGTCACTTATTGTGAGAACTACAAAATTACATACATTTCACGTAGTAGCTGTGAATATTAGGTGAATTGGGATTTATTGTTGGTGAAGTCGTTCCAGCGACTTTACCATGTAGATTTTTGCGGGCGTATCAACATCCTTGGTGGTCGAGGGTAGTTCTACTGCGATCTTGCATACGTGCTAACTTACTCTTGTTCTGAAGTTCTTCTTTAGACTCTGGTTTTCATAATAAAGAGTCTCGAATGCTGCCCAAAAGCAGCGAGGGATCCGACCATCGCAAGTACACATAATAATATTATCGTCAAGGTCTTGGTTACAGATTCGGTGCCATGGACATCCAACCGTGATCAGGCTCTCTGGCACATGGTGTAAGAGTCCTGAAACGCCATGTTGAGGCAGCTGGATTAACTCTTGTGGAGTTGCTTGCGAGAGTTCTTGAGACTGATTGTCCCTGATGAGATCGAGGAGTTCTGCTCGCCGATGGGGACTTCGTCCCTTTCCTTTGGAGTGGTATTCATCCTACCGTTGGTAGCTCGGCTTGTGATTCTGGGCGTAACGTCTGGTAACAGGTCTGGAGAGAGTCTCAGGTAAGGTACTTCTGCTTCTAGCAGCCAGTTTCTCGAGTGTGTGTGGAAACTGCGTCAGATGCGACAGTTCTGTGGCAAAGTCCGCCTGCTTGCTGTAGTTGTGCTTGTGGTTGTTGTGCTTGCGAAGCCCCCACGGGGCTTTGGTTAGAGAGCGACGGATTGAAATGGCCGCTCGGCTGAGTAGAATATGGACGATAGCGCGACCCCTTCAGAAGAATGGTGCGAGCCGCCTCTATGATTAGATCGGCCTCTATTTCCACGGGCCAGCTTGAGGCAGAAGTCTGTCTTATTCGAATGCTTGGAAACGGAGCAGTAAGTGGCGAGTGTCTGAGTGGATGTAAGTTCGAAGTGAACTCAGACAGTGTTAGAGGAAGCCCATCATGTGTATTGATACAGGGAGGCCCTCAGTCGAGATCTCCCTTTGTTCAAGATATTTTGCTCAATGGTTACAATGCCTTGTGCGAGTCTTTGTGCCTATCGTTACAGCATTTTAATATAGAACTGGGTTTCTTTCAACGAGAGCCTTGCTTTGTTGAGCCAAATATCGAGCAACTCCCAAGTGGACAAAGCTACCCTGTTCTCTGTTGACCCCCACGTCTCAGCAATCCTGGCTACTTCAGCCATCTCACTTGACAGAATGCATGGCAGCTGGACTTGTGGATGTAGCGACAGCGTGGGAACCATGATCACCTGCACACGTTTCTGTTCGAGGGCATTGATTTGACGACGGCAGGAGCCTTGCTCCGTCAGTTGAGGTTTGGTGTCTTAGTTTAATCTCATTGTCGGCCCATGCCGAGCGTCCTCGACCGAGCCGCTGGTTTTTGGAGGCTTAAAAAAGCAAGACGGACCTTTAAGTTCTGGGGTTGAAACGGTGCCAGCGAATGAGGAGCTGCGACAAGCTATCTGATGGAATGTGACTTGACAGTTCTGGCTCAATACCATAGTAACGCGGAGGATTTGTATTGTGCCGAGCGTGCTTACTTGAGCAGTCTATGATCCTTTGATGAGAAGATCGAGAATGAAAGGATTTGGCGTAGTCTGTTGCTGGGAGCCAACAGACTTGGTGTTGTTGGGCGGGTGCATGTCCTGAAGTGTGTGACGTAAAACGAGTTATCGATCGGGGACGAGGGAGAGTTACAAAACGTTACAAGCGCATTATCACGAGCGACTCCAAACCATTGGCTTCTCACTGGCCCACCGACCGTACCTTAGGTAAGTGGCTCTCATGTCGTGTCGCGCAATTGGAAATCTGGAGCCCTCCAGACCCCGCAAAGATGCCATTCCTGGAGTGGTGGTGGAGAGATCGCATTTAGGGTACGCCCGAGATACATTTAACGTGGGAAAAGCGGATTACGGTCGAAGTAGATCGCCCTGAATGCGATCTTGATGACACAAGAACAATAACCACACCTGCTCGCCTCTTCCGCCCCGACAGAGCTTGCTCCGAATTCGCACCAACCGGCCTGCCCGATGGATGCATGTCAAGAATCTCAACGGCGGTCGGGATGGGGCTCAACAAACGGCAGGCCTCTGTATTCTTCCGTAGTATCAGTCCTCAAATTGCCTGATTGCATGATTGCTACCGCACATTGCAGCCAAAAATACTCATGCGTTGCTTCATTTCACGTGTTGGTCAGCGCTGGAGGAGCATGCAATTGATTGGAATACACCACACAAGTCGGCCGGCATGAGACTCGAGAAGCATACCGCCAGATCGTCTCACAGATCTTCAGACGGGGTTACCCTAGAGAGTGAAGGTCATTTACGCTGTGAGATCAGATCATCCCGCCGAGCGTCAGGTTACAAATCTCGTGCGCCGAGGGTCACGAAAAAAGCACCTCGAGGTCATGGTGCCCGGCAGCGTGCTTATTAGGGACACCTAGGCGGTCTTAGTGCGCAGGGTGGGCCTGGCTACCGCCTGGAGCGCAGGGTCGAGGCAGCTCTAGCTGCTGGCAAGCCTGCACCGCTTGTGCAGAATTGCTAGAACCCTTGTAAACGTCGCAGGCTTGCAGGTGCGCCTAGCGTGGGCCATACGTCACTGGGAGCCAAATTACCCAACCGCCCGCTGCAGCTATCGCTAAAGCTCCTCGTTTCCACCGTGACCCTGCCCCATTCCCATGATCGCCAGCAGAAATCTCGCCTGCCTTTCCGCCGCCGCCGCCTCCTCACCATCATCCTCACCCTCCTCCTGCTGCTGCGACTGCTCATGCGCAGTTCTCTCCCGACTTTTGCCGTTGTTACTCGCCAATTTCTCATTTGTCCTCTCACGATAAAACATATTCCAAGCTTCACAAGACCTCTGAGCAGACTTTTGGAGCTTTAATTTTGCTGGTGCAAGCTTGGGTAAGTCAGTAGCTTTTACTTTGTTTGGATACGGCCCCCAGCACAGAAGCTTGCTTGGACTGCCGATGTTGTGACTGGGCGCATCAAGCTCTGCAGCTTCTCTTTCCTCGCCACAGCACCTGCTCTACCTGTCATCCGCCAATTCGCAGCTTCTTTCCCTTCCAGAGCTTCATCCTGCTCATATTGCGTCAATTTAACGCTCTACATTGTCGGTTTAGCTACGGTGCGAGACTGACGATAGCTCCCTCAACAGGAACATCTCCCCACTTTGCAAAATGTCCACCGACGACGGAGATCGCGCACCTCGAGAGGTGAAGAACCACCTTCTCTTCGAGATCGCCACTGAGGTTGCCCATCGAGGTGAGTTTGGGCTTCGCAATGGCTCCCAATTGACTTTGGCCGACTTCTGACACTTCTACAGTCGGCGGTATTTACTCCGTCATCAAGTCCAAGGCCCCAGTGACGACTGCCGAATATGGCGACCGCTATACGCTGATCGGTCCTCTCAACCACCAATCTGTGAGTCTCACGCCATATCACAGAAGCTCTGTTCATCCGTGCAATCAACTGACCAGAATCATAGGCTGCCGTGGAAGTCGAGGAGCTAGAACCTACCAACCCCGAGCTGGCTGCGACCATTCAGTCCATGAGGGATCGTGGCATCGGTATGCTCTATGGTCGGTGGTTGATTGAAGGAGCCCCAAGGGTTCTCCTCATGGACACAAAGACTGCCTACCAATATTTGAATGAGTGGAAGACGGACTTGTGGAACGTTGCCTCTATTCCCTCGCCACCGGGCGATGACGAAACCAACGAGGCCATTGTATTTGGATATCTTGTCGCTTGGTTCCTTGGTGAGGTGAGGACTGCTACTGCTCCTGCTACTCGCTACTTTTCACATGCTCACGATTTCTATAGTTTGTCTGTCATGAGAAGAAGAAGGCCGTAATAGCCCACTTCCATGAATGGCTAGCAGGCGTTGCACTACCTCTTACCAAGAAACGGCGCATTGATGTGACAACTATCTTTACAACCCACGCAACGCTCCTTGGTAGATATTTGTGCGCTGGTTCTGTTGACTTTTACAACAACCTCCAATATTTCGATGTCGACTCTGAAGCCGGAAAGCGTGGCATATACCACAGATACTGCATCGAGCGAGCCGCCGCCCACTCGTGCGACGTCTTCACAACTGTCTCCCACATTACGGCTTATGAGAGCGAGCACTTGCTGAAGCGTAAACCTGATGGAGTCTTGCCTAACGGGCTTAACGTTACCAAGTTCTCGGCTATGCACGAGTTCCAGAATCTCCACCAGCAGTCCAAGGAGAAGATCCATGACTTCGTCCGAGGACACTTCTACGGTCATTATGATTTTGATCCGGAGAACACCTTATACTTCTTCACGGCGGGTCGGTACGAGTTCAGGAATAAGGGTGTCGATATGTTTATTGAATCACTCGCCCGTCTCAACCACCGCCTTAAGGCTGTCGGGAGCAAGACAACTGTTGTCGCTTTCATCATCATGCCGGCGCAGACAACTTCCCTGACCGTGGAGGCGCTGAAGGGCCAGGCAGTGATAAAATCGCTGAGAGATACGGTCGATGTGATTGAGCGAGGCATTGGCAGGCGCATTTTCGAGCGCTCCCTGAAGTGGCACGACGGAGATCCGCTGCCGGATGAGAAGGAGCTAATCACTACTCAGGATCGGGTCCTCCTTCGTCGGCGACTCTTTGCCATGAAGCGTCACGGCCTCCCCCCAATCGTGACACATAACATGCTGAACGACCATGAGGATCCAATCTTGAACCAAATCCGTCGCGTACAGCTCTTTAACCACCCCTCGGACCGTGTCAAGATTGTGTTTCACCCCGAGTTCTTGAACTCTGCCAATCCAGTGCTCCCAATGGACTACGACGACTTCGTGCGAGGAACGCATTTGGGCATCTTCTCCTCTTACTACGAGCCGTGGGGCTACACGCCAGCTGAATGCACGGTCATGGGCGTGCCTAGCATCACCACCAACCTGTCGGGCTTTGGCTGCTACATGGAGGAGCTCATTGAGAACTCTAGTGATTACGGTATCTACATTGTAGATCGTCGTACTAAGGGCGTGGATGATTCGGTGAACCAATTGACGTCGTGTATGTTTGATTTTGCCCAGAAGAGCCGCCGTCAGCGTATCAATCAGCGAAACCGAACAGAGCGCCTCAGCGACCTCTTGGACTGGAAGCGAATGGGTATGGAGTACGTCAAGGCTCGCCAGCTAGCTTTGAGGCGGGCTTACCCCGAGTCATTTGACGGCGACGAGGATGAGGACTTCATTCCCGGTGTCGAGCAGAAGATCTCGCGGCCCTTCTCTGTCCCAGGATCTCCTCGTGATCGGACTGGAATGATGACCCCGGGAGACTTTGCAAGTTTGCAGGAAGGCCGAGAAGGACTAGGCACGGAGGATTATGTCGCCTGGAAGCTCCCGTAAGTCGCTTTGTTCTGGGCTCCGTGACTACATCGTTATTAACTACATAACAGAGAGGAAGAGGATCCCGATGAGTACCCGTTCCCTCTCACCCTGAGGACGAAGCGCTCGGGACCGGCTAGTCCGCTTGACGGTGTCCAACTCAACGGCAACTAGTCGCACTGTTCAGCTTGAACTCAAGCCTCCATACTCCTACGACAAGTAATCACATGAAACAACCTTCTTAAGAATGACCACGACAGGGTTCAGGCATGGCAATAAGGAAGAGCTGGAAGATAGCTAGGATGGTGACGGGCATGGCGCAAGAATCGGCAGTTTGTAACGGAGGATGGGTTGTATGTATGATGTATGGTGTCGTCGAATACTTGCATAAGGAACCAGAAAGCATTATCGTTTTGGCTTGTTGAGTTGTTCTTTGTTAATACTTAGGTTGTTCTTTCCTTGACACTACTATAATACGTCTTGATGGCGATACAAGTAACATAAGAGACTCAGCTGCCAGGGAATGTTTCCGAGTAATACTCACCATGACATATGACCGGACTCCATAAGCATTTGCGTCTAGGCATGTGTATGACATGCAATAAACAGCTTTACAGAAAGACACGACCCTTTTGAGGAGGAGTTTGAGAGCTGCGTGCTCCCTGGACTTGCAACAAAGGTGTGTGAGACAGCATCCAGAACAAGGCAGCCTGAATAGCTAGCTACCTAGGTAGGTACCTAGGTAGATTGGCGGGCCATCCCTTTGTCAACGTCTTGGGGCATGCTCAGCGGGAGAGGACCTGCATAGCCTAAGGTAAAGCATCTGCTAGGTAATATATGCAGTACACGGTACAGCCTCACCAGAGGCAGTGTCAAAGAAGGCCCCTGCAGCTGAGTCGAATCAGCAATGCTTTGAAAGGCGTAATGCTATCCAATTTTCTATGAACCAGTCTAGTCAAAAACTTATCGTTCACTGAGGGAGAGCTTCCCTCGTCTCCTCCTCTCCCGCACTCACCTACTCACCTCACGGTAATCTTTCACATATCTCACTACTGTAAATCCGTCGTCACCCCAAGGTGCCGCCGCTGATGCTGATATCGCTAAAGCTCTTCAGTCGTCTCGAACTCATTCCTTCGGGCCATTCCTTCGACCAGTCACCATTGGGGAGGGAGGAAGAAAGCCCCTCTGTGACTTGCCTCCGCAAGCTCTCACCTCCAATGGCCTAGACGATCCCTGCCTTTTACCTTGCTTCTGAGCAAGCGACCCCACCCCACCAAGTCCACAGAGAGCTCCCCCAACGTGGGTCTGCCCTGGAAGCTGGAGGACAGATTCGCTGCCGGCTGCCCTATCAATCATCCCTCTGCAGAGCACGGCAGCAAGCTGCATACATACCTACACACCTACATACCTGTGCTGACTTGTCCTGTTGGTGCTGCATCCCTTTAGCAGAGCACCAGCAAAGGCACGGGCACAGGAGCAGCCAGCCGATCTGGCTTACCTCTTGTGTGTGCAGTAGGAGGTCAGGCAGGACAGAAGCGGCGTGCCCCTGGCCGTGACGGGTGGCCACTCACACCCGTCTGTACCTGTACCTGTGCCTCAATCTGTTAGGTACAGTAGTGAAGGCTACTTACTTTAACATCTCACCTACCCCCCTTTTTCCCTTGATATTCATCTGCGCCACGGTGCAATGAAGCTGCTCCCCTTTCGCAGAATGAAGTTCCTCCGGCGAAAGGACAAGCGAAAGGACGCCCAGGCCGCCTTCGAGAAGGGAGACCTCAGCAGCCAGCACCGTCAATTCGGAGGCTCCCCGCAATATCAAGTACAGTATAGCGGCCCGGGCCTCGGGCACGGCGGCTACAGCCGGGCACCGTCTAGGGCCTCAGCATGGCTCCTTGAACAGCTCCCCGGCCCCGTCCTCGAGCGCATATTCGCCTTCGTCTGCCCGCATACCCAGGATGAGACATACGAGACGCAGGAGCAGTCGTCGGTGGAGGATGCCTGCATGCTCTGCGACTTGCGCGACCTGGCGCACTGCGTGCAGGTGTGCAGGAGGTGGCGGAAGGCTGCTGTGAGAGTCCTGTAAGCTTTCTCTGACACCGCCAGCTCGACTACGGCCACGAGACCTTGACGTGTCGATTCTTTTCGTGCGAGACTGCTAACACGCGAAATACTCAGATATCATAGTATACGTATCGACTC
Source organism: Phaeoacremonium minimum UCRPA7 (assembly GCF_000392275.1). NCBI lineage: Eukaryota > Fungi > Ascomycota > Sordariomycetes > Togniniales > Togniniaceae > Phaeoacremonium > Phaeoacremonium minimum. Next base: position 218,734 of record NW_006921337.1, read on the forward strand.
GGTACATTATTGCGAACGCGAGGCTGTCCTCTCCGACAAGCGCAAGCGGCGAACCTTCTTTGACCGCAATGGCGAGCCAGAAGACACAGCGCAGGCACGGCTCAAGCTACTATGTCGAACCCTCCGCGAAGACCCTGCTCGTCTAGGACCTATAGTCGAGTACTTCAAGACACCCTATATGCTACGTGAGGCATCACAGGCGGATTTGGCCCGAACTATTGCTGTCCTACCAAACCTACGATATGTCGATCTCCCCGAGGGCCTCTATACGGACGAGGCTCCGTACATCACGCTCAGGCTAGAGATACAGGCGAGATGTCATAATCTGCGGAAGATGACCTATATGGCAGGCTCCGAAAAGAGCCTTGAAGCCTTGGCGAGCGGACGTATATGGAGAAACCTCGAGGTCCTTGATCTCGTCAGGATCAGTATGGATCCTACAATTATACTACACGGCCTATCCGTGTTAGGGAACCTCAGAGCCCTAAAGATTACCGAGTCTTCGGTGTTCACGGACGAAATTCTGGGACATGGCAATGAGATGTTGCCCCCATTTCCGCCTTTGGAGGAACTTATCTTGAACCAAGTGGCTGGTATCACAGCAATGGGTCTCAAGGTCTATCTCAGTCGACCGGATACGCAAAAAGCGCTGAAGGTCCTGACTTTGACGGCAACTGGCGTCAAGCCGTGGACACTTCAGGAGGTCTTGGCACAGGCGACCTCATTGAAGAGTCTCTCCATCAACGAGACTGTATCGGCCGCCCTTCCAACAGCAGCTGGTACAAGCCAGATCCCACCGCTCAATTCTTCGTCTTTACAAACGTTCCACTACGAAATTGTGCCCAAGCCTTCTTCAAGCCCGTACAAAGGCGTAGTCACATCATACTACAACTACCTCTCCGGATCCCTTTTGATGGGAGGTCTACCAAATCTCCGCGCTTTATATGTTCGAGATGCAAACTTCCCAGACACACTCCTCGGTCTACCACCGCCAGCTCCAGCTTTTGCTGACGGTGGCTACGCGCGGCCCGCGTCAAGCGGCTCATCCTCAGCGTTCTCATCTCAGATGTCGTATAACAGCCTTGGCCCAGCTCTGTCACCCGTAGGCTTTCTCTCACCAAATAACTCTCCGGGGTTCGCGCGCCCCTTGCCTCAAGCGCAGAACCAGAACATCAACCCGTTCCAGAGCCCACCGCAGTCGCCACCTTCGACAAAACCCTGGACACAGGGCCACAACCCACGGTTCAGCTCCAATAATCCCTTTGCGGCATTCGCCGGCCCCGGTGGTCCCTCCGGCCTGCCCCAGACGCTCGAAGTCTTCACAAAGGGCGACGATGAGCTGGACTGGAGCTTCGTCAAAGTTGAGCCTGGCCACGCGTCGACGAGCCGCAGGACCAATGCCGCGAGACCCGTCAGCAGCTACGGCCTTGACAATACGACCTTGGGCTGGAATTCTGGCGCGGGGGCCCGCAAGAGCGTCTTCATGGGCAACGGGGCCGGGGGCTTTCTCGCAGTGCCGGACCCGTCGCCAGGCGGAGCGGCCTGGAGGAGAAGTGATGCCCAGGATGAATGGCCGCGCCCGAAGAGCAGTGCTGGGGAGAAGAAGCGCGACAAGCTGGATCTATGGCGGTAGGGTGTCGCTCCTCAGACAGGATGCTCTCGGCAGACCCTTGAGCGTTTGACAAGGGAGCAGACAGAGGCCGCCGACATCAAGTTACGATGTTCACGGGATGTAACGGCTAGGGGAAAAAAATCTTTCTACGAGAGGGGTTCACGATGGATTGAAGGGATGATGTTCTGACTCGGGGCCAACCAATGCTGAGGTTCATGGCTGGCATATACGTTTCTCTATGGCATGTATTATACCCAAAATTGCTCGGTCTAGGGCGTACATATCTGATTTTCGGGGATGAATTGAATGATCAAGGCCAAAAGTCTTCTACTCGTGTGATAGTGGCGATAGGCAATTACTAATACTCTAGCCCTGACATACTAGCTAGCTTATATGGCAGGTATTCAACATTCAGCTCCGGCCATGCTTTCACCATCTCCTTCACTTAAGTGCTCATGGAATTCACATGGAAGGTCTGGTCGCTGAACACTCTGTGAGTGGCGCTGACTTTCGGTAGAAGTTATGTCTCTACTTCACGGCCCTTCCCCGCTACCTTGAGCTGGGCCGCATCTCCCATCAGGGGGTTGGGGGTCAAGCCTCGGCAAAATTAAAACCCTCTGCTTCTCCGCTTAGTGGGAATCCTTTAGTGATAATCGGGAAGTAATTTTCATCCACGACGATGACTCGGCGATAAGTCTTGCAATTTCGTTCTCACTTTCAGCTTTGCAGTTTTTGGAATGCGTGGATCCCAGACTCGTCATGGATACAGCTGATCCACATGACATCCTGTAACGCCTGGGAGATATCGTCCCATGACGCCTCGGGATCTACAGCAAGCTTCCACTTGGCACGTAGCCACGGCTCATCAGGCTCAAGCACCGAAATAGCACCCACAATAATGAGCCACGTAAGAAGCTCTTTCAGCTCGCGGGTATTTGGCTCCAACGTTTTGCACGAGGCCTGCATCTGCTTGGTCAGGTAGGCATAAGGCACTCGGCGCCCCGGTACGCGGAAGGTCGTTGACAGGAAAGCTAGCATTCCCAAGCGAAGGGTTTCGTCTGTCTCGTTATTGAGATTGGGCTTGATGCGCAGCAGGCGGAATTGTATGGAGCTGATCGCATCTTGAAACGTGTCTCCGCTAAGACGTGTGTTGTTTCTCGAATGATGGTTGATCAGGTTGGCTAGATGTCGAAGATCTTGGAAGACAATGGCTAGCCTCCGGTCTCGAAAGCAATGTGTGAACTTGTTGGTTGGAGGTGGGTCTGAGTGGATGATAACGGGCGGGTTTCTGTAGAAAGCATCCCATGATATGGGGCCGGTGTAGAAACGTGGCCGTTGCCCTGTGCTGAGAGCCCAGGACAGATCGAGCCGGTCGAGCTTGAAATGAAGTTTGGAGTTGAGGCGAAGGTGCTTGACACCCCCTCGAAGCCTAACTATCTGTTGTAGACCAGCGATGTGGGTGCTCGCAGCAGCGTAGTCTCCGAACACTCCAGCCATCAGGGCCAGTGTTAGAATGATGTACACTGTCGAGTCCACGAGATGTGCATCCTTCTCCGATAGTCTTTGGTTGAGAAGGGACAGAGTGCGACGAAGATGATGATGTGTAATATCAGTTGGCGGTCGTTGTAAAACATAATCGTCAACGGCTGAGATGGTCAGGAGGACAGAATGAAAGAAGGCATCATCGCAGCAAAGCCACTGGAGATACTCTCTCTTTTCGACCTTCTCGAACTCTATGCACTGATCTACAGGATACATCGTGTCCTTTATATTGTCGTATGTGAAGACTGACGGTAGTATCTGTTAGAGCCAAAGAGTTGACTATGGTCATAGGACACAGGGGTGACTTACACTTGTGGAGCAATTCCCGGGTATACCCATTGGGAGCCTCCACGAATTTGATTAGACCTATGTCAGAAACGGGAGCATGTAGTGACGGCAGCCATGCAATTGCTGTCAGGGCTTCAACGTCATCAAGAGAAGGCTTTTCCAGGTCATCGGACCACCACCTACTTTTCGCGTGGATGAGCTCTGATGCGCCCGACGAGGCCTGAGCCGTTTGTCGCTGGCGGGCTTCCCGGAGAGAGCGGCGCGAGTCTGCCCTCTTGTTTCTCCCTCTCATGCAGTGGCTGCGGATGACACTTCTGTCCGTTGCCTTGGGCTTGCCCAAGTCATCTGCCTGCACGAAGACGAACTTGGCCTCCGTTGACTCAGACATCGTCGTATTTCAGTGGCGGACCATTAGCAGGTTTGTTTGTACCTTTCCTAAATTGATCAGCAATCTGGCCCGAGGACTCCTGCATTCTATGTAAAGAATATGTAGTAAATTGAAAGACCGAGCACCGAAGTCATTGCCATGGTCTAAGTGTACGATCTTTAAGCACCAGGTTGCCTCCTCCATACGCTAACCCCAGAAGGGAATACATTTTGGTCAACTCCACTCTTTAGGCGGGCCAATTAGACACCCCACCGCGTGGATCGTCTCCGCCGAACCCGAACGGTCATGGATATGCCTGATATTGAAGCCAATCATTGTGCACCTCTCCTCCAGAATGCGGGTACTGCAGTAGTGCGATACTCTAATTCACCACTGTCCAATCAGAGGGATACAGAATCCTTGGGACTTGGAGAACGCATTTGGAAAGCAGGGGAGGTGTTTGTGTAAGTCAAGGCCACAGCATCATCCCAAAATGGCAGTTAGAGCATCAGGCAAGCCAATACCGGGAGCAGCTGTGCTGCTAGATTCAGAATACCATCTGGTCTTAAAAAGAAGGGAGATCTTCTCCCCTAGTTGTGTTATTCTTATAAGTAGGCCTTCTCTCCGGCTTTCCTAGATTCCAAGATGCAAGAACAGCTTTATACCTCCGCCAAACAGCCATGGCCTCCTTTGCCCTCCCTCCAGCCAGATTCACAAACTCTGGAGTTTTCGTGCAGACACAGATAAAAACGAAGTCAAAAGCTCCTCCAGAATCTACTTCTTTCGCGAATCATACGGCGATAATCACAGGAAGCAATGTCGGCATTGGCTTAGAGACATGTAGAGTGATGCTGGGGTATGGTCTCTCGCATCTTATCATGGGCGTCCGAACGGTAGCCAAAGGCGAGAAGGCTTCAGGATCATTACGACAAGCGTATCCCAAGGCAAGAATTGAGGTCTGGGCATTAGACATGGCATCCTACGATTCAGTGCAAGCTTTCGCCAAGCGTTGCGATGCACTCACCCGACTCGACACAGTCATACTCAACGCAGCGGTGTTTCAGGGCGACTTTGTCCTCAGTCCAGCGGGCCACGAGGAATCCTTCCAAGTGAACTATCTTTCCACAGCCTTGCTATCGATTTTGCTTCTCCCGATACTGAAGGCAAAGAGCCCACCTGGTACCCCCGGCCGCCTCACCATGGTGTCATCAGGGGTAGCACTCACTGCACAATTTCCAGACAACAAGACTATTCCCATTATCCCTTCATTTGACGTTTCGAAGAACTGGAATGTCGCAGCTGCCACTGTCCGCTACTCGACAACCAAACTTCTTGAGCTGGTTATCCTGCAGAAGCTCAGCGAGATCGTGTCACCCGACGACGTCATCATCACCGCTGTAGATCCTGGGTTCACTGGGGGTTCGGGATTGCACCGCAACCTCGCAGCACCTGCTCGAGCTATCTTTGGCTTAATCAAGATCTTTACAGCCCGGTCACCAAAGGAGGCCGCTTGGATATATCTGGATGCCGCTGCTGTGAGAGGCAAAGAGAGCCATGGTGGGTTCATAGTAAACTGGGACATATATCCGTGAGTTTGTTCGCTTCCTGATGGCATCTATACTTGATGATGTGTTAGCCCTTGCAATCGGTACTAATTCGGTGCTTCAGACTCCATCCTGCGATGTATACTCCTGAAGGGAAGCAAACCTCAGATAGACTCTGGGACGAGACTATGAAGGAGCTCGAATTCGCTGGAGCACCGGATATCCTTCGGTCCATCAGCCGACCGTGAAGATAATGGATTGTGTTTGATATTGATAATCCATGTCAGGAAACGAGTCTTGTGTATTTTAGGGTGCTGGACTAGACGATGCTGTTTATTTATACTGTGTCTGCCATAAGGTTAACTTACCTGATTGAATATTATTCATAACAGCCCTGAAATGAATTTCAGATATGGCCGACTATCATATTAGCTGATCCAACAATCAGTGAAAACCTGCCATCTTGATCGCCTTCCGGAGTCAAGGCTATCCTGTACCTCACTGCAGATTGATCAACTAAGGCAATCTGAAGCTACTTCATGATTTATTATGCGCTATTGTAGTACCTATCAAAGGCAGGCCAGTAGCTTAGTTACTGGATAGCCCTTTTTGGGTGAATTTCAATCAGAGTCTGTTGAATGGACAGGCACGGACAGGCATTTAGTGCAGAGTTTTTTTGGTCTAAACATGTTGGAAAGCACGATTCTCGTAGTAGCCTCCGATTGGGGTAACGGCGGAGAAGCTCACGAGTCATTACTGCGCAAAGGATGGAAGGACAGCTCATTGCATCACAGCTCTTTGAATGACAACTCATCGTTGCTACTCCCTATCTGTACCGATATTGAGGGCATATAAATAGACCAGCTTGGCATCACATTTAGAGAAACTATCTTGCCAGACCACAACGAAACTTCTCAAGTAGAACTTACAAAGGTCACACTAGGCTCTCCTTTACTGTTCAATTCTATCCAGACTGATAAAACTGGTGGTTTTCCATAACTTCTAGGCCACGATTCGTCTCTGAGGACGTCGTGGGGGACGTACAACTCTAGGGTCAGCATTTGATAGCTCTCTACAACCACCATCATGTGGAGTCAGACATTTCCATATCTGCTGTCTATCTCGGCATGCTACTTTTGTGCCGTGACCAGTACAGCAACTACTGTCCACCCAGATACTGCCAGAGGGAATGAATCACCAACCAGCGCTATAGAACTGGTTGCCAAGCGAGGCTATGAACTACAGTGCAGCTGTATCTCCAGGATTGGTGCCTGCCTTGCTAGCCATACAACCTGCGGCATCGTAGCATCAGATTGCCAGAATTTGTGCACTTGCGCGGCTGACGGCAGCGGGTATTCCTGCCGCGCCACCAGTCGATGCGCTGCGGAGGTCATTGGAGCCATTTGCGCGGCTGATTCGCCTGGGCATCGGACGAGGCGAGGGCTGACCTGTTATTGTAAATAACCACGAGCTTACGAAACCCCCGTCCTGAAGTATTCTCAGACAGGATCTATCGAGTTTGGACCGTGGCTAGCTCTAGACAATTGGTAGTTTGCAAATTCTACATAACATATTTGCAGAGAGACTGGTCTCTTTTGCTGCCGGGACTTGATCTGAGGTCACAAGTGAAGAAAGACCGAGGCATTTGATATGACAAGCTAAGTTCGTCTCAAGCTCTATTGAAACAGACATACACCGGAAGGCTTTCGGGTAGATGCTAGCGTGTCGGAACTGACGATGTTAATGTGGAGTGGGGAGCAAGGGGCCGCTTCGACAAGGGGAGCACATCGTTGTGGACTACCTAGGTAGCTAGACACATCAGATGATGCTATACCTGGAACGTGAGGGGATAATGTAATGGGTGACCGTTTTCTTTTGACACTGTGCTTGCCGTGATTTCGGACATCAATGACAGGTCCGATAATTAGGGACGGTGTGCGACAGCTCGCCATACAAGTCCGGATCCTTATTTCAGGGTCCAAAGCCCCAATTCTGGAGATCTACCACTCTCATATACAGTCATTCTGTCCTCACACGAACCATATTTGCCCAATGAGGTTGGTCATTCTCTTTAGGCGGAGGCTGTGTGATGAATTCGAAAATCCTTTCTAGCGCTCTTCACTATGTCGGTGAGATACGGGTATTGTAAGCCGGCGAGACCCGCTGACGATGGATTCTTACACGGATTAAGGCGAGGTCGAAAAGCCCAAGTAAGGCAAGTTGGCGGGAGGCTGATGTAGGTTGATGGAGCTGAGCGACGGCTGAAAACGTGGAGTGGCCATTTTTAGCCATACACCATGCCGCATCGGGGCGTAGCGCTGCAGATTTACTGGGGCCGAACCTTTTGCCATTGGCAAGAATGCGTGGCTTGCACTTTCCTCTCGCTCGTCGGCCGATGACGTTATGGGGGGAAACTGTGCCGTTCTGATCGTCTTGGAAAACAGAATAGTTCTTCTCCCAGTTTTGGCTGCTACAAACCGGTATCCCACCTGGGCCACCAGTGGGCACCGTTATCTTGGATCCTGAAATCCGCAAACGGCTGCACGATGACGGCTTGTACAGTTGCACTTTTGCATCATTTCTCGCCATCGAGCAAGTGCACAAGAAAGCTTGCCTTGTCACACCCACTATTCAGGATGCTCAATCAAGGATCTTGACCATGTTACATCGCAGTGGATACATAAGTCTGTTCTCACCGGCTTATCACTATCGCTGATATGTGACTTAAGGTTGTTCTGACACATCTAGAATGCTTCAGGTTGGGTTTTAAGAACCACGGATATCGATAGCGCCCGGTGTGTACGGGCCCGTGCCTACGGTGCAGCGGTCGGCTTGAGCAGCGAGTAGCTGACACGGGTCTGTCACAGAGTTGGGATGAACGCAACACAAAAATCGCCGACTTTGATGTTTCATACATCTCACTGGCTGAAAGCGGTGGGGTCGTGCCCCCTTGACCCAGGCCCTTCGGCAACATAGTTGACGAAACACATTCCAAGAGGGGGCTCTGCCAAGCACAGTCCACTCACACCAGACACTGCTCCAGGGTTGGCAAGTGCCAGCATCGGCTTCGTGCTTCGACACCAAGCGAAAAATAAGGGGAACTACTGCGAGATGCTCTGTCATCCCGTGCCATTGAGGCATCACGGGAAGCTGAATGTTGATGATGATAGACAGGAGATGTTAATGCATTCAGGAAAGTCGGTCTGATCACATCTCGACAATACCGCATGTACTAGGTAGGCTGTTAGACTGATAGGGATGGTGAGGGCTGCTTCAAACGATGATTTGCGGTTGCAGAACAGCCAGAGCACCCTACCGGCTGGAAGGTGGTGTGCTGTACTTGACGCAGACGAACTCACAGATTAGTCTTCGACAGTTATCCGAAGGAAGAAAAAATGACAGCCTACACACCGCTCACAATAGGTGGCAGTGTCCCAGCTCCTACAATGTATGTTGGCCGCTCTGAGTGGCCGGAACCCGACCAACTCATCTGCAACCACTTTAGGCCTCCTGATGCGCCTTTTCTCGCGATGATGTGCGTCCGGCTATCTTACTTGCTGACCAGGAGGCTTAGGGTAAGTAAGTCAAAGGGGAGGAAGCAACCCAACCCGGGACTGCGTTGCATCAGCAGCAGGAACAGAGCAACACCTGGTGGGCATGCAATCAATGCACAGTAATGTTGCCACACAGAAAACGTTGATCTCCAAGGAAAACGGCGGCACCAGCGGCACTCGGTGCGTTGAGCGACTCACAGAAGCAATTAAGCAAGTGAGGATAAATTACACGGTTGAGGGAAACAGCGGCCGAAGCCAAGTACGGACGGATGTCTGACCAGTGGCTGTACTCACCTCCAGAGTCTCGCAGGAGGCAGCACAGGTGGCCTCCCTTTGCCCGTGAAGCTCATTGAAGGAAATATCCGCCGCCAACAACGAAAGCTTCTGGTGTTGAATGCAAGCCGTAGGAGGGACAGAATCCGTTGTGCCTTTTCTTGCCGCATGAGGCTGCAAATGGTGGAATTCATGCTGAACAGTGACGATTCCGGCCGGATGCCCACTACGGCGTCAGGCTCCGAGACTCCAAATGTGGTGGTCCGACACGCATGCTTGGGCAATGCGACAGGGACAAGCCATCGAAAGTGCACCAGCACCTGGCTAGCTATTAGTCTGTCCGTGTCGCTTTTCCCACCGTCAAACCTAATCCTGTCAGGCCCGTCTAGATTCTGCGATCCGCTCCGTGCCTTACTCGAGTTCCTGACTGTCTCCCATCCCAAGTGCTCGACTTCTTCACGATCGCAGCCGAGTCATGGTGATAAAAAGTTAAATCGGCACGCTTGCACCGGCTGGCCCTCCAAGAGTTCAGGTTTGGGCGCAAATGATTGGTGAAGCCTCAAGATGCTCTCTTTTTGCCGCCCTGTCCTGCATCCAGATGCTCAGCCAGGCCAATCAAGCAAACTACGGCATCGACGCCAACGCGGGCGACGCCTTCGACTCGACTTGCTCCAACTGCGCCCTAGCCAATGAGCATCCAGACGACCCCTCGATGGACCCTGCAACCAGCACAGCACCACCCCCATGACAGCACCTATGCTCGCTATGCTAGTCTCGCCCCTGCTCCCTTGTCGCTAACCAGCCCCCCCTGGTCTGCGAAAACGGTGGGCAGGTATGGGGTCTGGGTTTGCTGGAAAAGCAGGAAACGCTGCAGCCTGTATCGTCTGGCAGGTTGGTATGGTATGACGAAACGAGTCAGGTCAACTTGAGAGGTCGAGGAATAAAAGGTGGTGGCTATGGTAGATTACAGGAATAGGCACACCCCTTCGTGATAGACTTGACCGCTACCTCTGTATGTATTCACAGTCTTTCTGAAGAAACATCCTTTTTCTTCTTCAGTAACTTCCACATCTCATTCATTTTCTCTGCCCTCGGTGCCAGTCAATTTCCACGCATTGCCAGCTCCCTAACTAGTTCAAGCTGCGTACAGGGTCACAACTCACTAACACCACAACCACGTCAAAGAAGGCCGGGGGCTGCATGGTTAAGCTGAAACACCGTTTGGGCCAACAATCGCTGTTCACTCAATCCGCCCAGACAAGCCTCTCGTTTTGTTCAGTGCTCTCAAAAGGAGCAGCTGTTCCTATCCCTCCTCCGTTACGCCAATCCCTAGGGAGATCTCTCGAACACAATACCCCAGCGTTATCCATAGTGCGCAACTAACGGCACGGAGTACGGAGGTACGTGAAGTCCAGGACAGAGTGATCAATCCCCTTGCAAGTCGCAACCCCTTCTTCTTCTCCAATACAACCCCAATTAAGGGCAACGCCGTGCGTGGCAGGCATGTGCATCTCGTGTACCAGGGGCCAGGACCTGGCTGGGTTATGCAGGCCCTCTGGACACAACCTTTCTTTCCCTCAACACCAGCCAACTCATTAAAATACCTTGCCTCCCACCTCGCCGTTGTTTCTGGCCTTTGCTTCCATTCCAAACGCCATAACCCCACTACAGATCGTGTGTGAACAAGAAAGCTCACATATTCCAACAGGCAACTAGTAGATTCACTTTGTGTGATCTGCATCAACGAGGGGTAGACATTGTCTCTTATATCCTCCCTAGCGAGGGCATAGGACACCACCACCCCTCTATTGATCGGCCATGTCTCTGGTAGACCAGTCTCCTGAAAGAAGGGAGGTGGGCCGTTCCAGCCACAACCACAAGGTCGAACAGACTTATAGAAACGCTTCTCCGGAGACATCAGAGTCGGCCCTCACTCACCACGAAACTTACGACGACGCTATTTTCGACGACTTCTTAGATATGGACCAAGACGCTCTTACACAGAACCCAAAGCAGGTCCAGCCTGTACCTGAGGTGCCAGCTCTACCAGAGAAGAGTGCTCTCAGGGCATCTCGACTGCTGGATAACCTGGTTGGTCTCAAGTTCGGCGGGTCCATTGAGACTACGAGCCTGACACAGACGACCCCTCATGATGCATATCTGTCCTCCGAAGAGGATGCCTCCTCATCGGCAGACGACTTTTCAGACTTCGACTATGACTCGAGCAGCGAAGACTGTAGATCACCGGTTTCAAGCAGGCGGAGCCACGAAGACACAGCTCGAGTGGTTTCTGTGGTGTTCTCTGGCAAGCCGTCCATCATCGACCTCTCCACCATTCGACGGTCAACTTCTCCCAATTCGATTGAGGCGAGGAGACAGAGCATCATTGGTACATCTCAGAGCGCCCCTACAATGATACGGAGGACTTCAACGTCGTCAACTTTTACCGACTCGCCAACGAAGCAACAGACTACAAGGACCAGTAGCATGCTCTCCAGCTTCATAACGAAGCAGAAGCCTCTCTTCCTCCAAATTGACCCGTACGCAAACGGAAGCACATACTCCCTCGATGTTCACAAGGAGGAGCAGGAGGAGCACGACCGACCTAAGACGCCGAAGACGCCCACAGCGATGTTCAAGAGCATGCAAAGGACCTTCACGCTCGCGAAAAAGCGCAGTAGGCCAATGTTGAACAACAGCTTCCATGCCACCGCATCGAAGGACGACATGGCGACGCCGATCTCACCCTCTAAGCTTGACCTTGCGGAACCTACACAAGAGGCCGAACTCGAGGAGACCGAGAAGCGCGCCTCGATACAGATACCTCAGCCACCAGTCACTTACAACGACATCATGCGGGCTGCCAAGAAGAATGCGCATGCAGCACCGCAGACGCCGACTACGCAGCCACAATCTCCCGAATCGCCTGCCTCGATCAAGCGAGGTATCTTGAACGGCTTCACAGCGAGGAGAAAGAGTATCAAACTCAACAGTAAACTGCTATAGGCACAGACAGCTGTGCACTACACTTTGCCTTGCAAATATCATTAGAGTTGGGCAACTTTTATTTTGGCGTTTCACAAGGCTGGGACATGATCGGCGTATCCGGCAATGGCATACCGGAATGGGGGAACGGCGCTGGATATTCACTCTTTTTCCAGTCATCATGAGGCGCACGGTGGCAATTTTGGAAGAGACGAAGCTGCAGATGGGAATATGTCAACTACGAATGACGGCTCCTGCGGGCTTGGGCCGCTATGGAGGAATGAGAATTACGGGATGGGCAAGGTCGTCAGCAGTACCTTACGAAGATATGATACCAAACTGCTTCAATTTCAATCTAAACATTTCATCATCATGATCAATACGCAGTTGAGAGCTGCCGTGCCATCACCATCCGTGCTACCCTGGTGATCACCAAGACTCCTCCACTCAAGCTACTAATCAGTAGGGAAGCTCGTGCCGCCACCCATGTCTTTCGTCTTGTGTGCTTTCTGGGCTTTACTCCTCTGTCCCCTGCATTGTTTCGATGTTTCTGGGATCTCAGCCACGCCCTCGGGGCCTTTTCAACTGATAAGCTCGTTGTTACAGACTTACAGATCCGTTTGACAAGATGTTTCGAGACTGCCTTTCCGCATCGATCTCAGCATCTGTGCGCCAGCTATAGCCCTGGTCTGCCTCCCACGGTGCTTACCAGGATCCTGTTACAGAGGCCTGTCCCAGCAAACGCACGTTAACGCTGGCATCCTGGACAACTGCACGCAATTAAGCAAAAACGTCAGGTTACGGATACACTCGGCCGGGCCGTTAAAGTGTAGGTCATGTTTTGTCACGTATCACAACGAAATGGCAAGAGAAAACGCCACCAAAAAGAAGAAAAGGTCTAAGACATAACGGCGAACACATTTTCTCCTTCTACTTGCATCACCCTCCAGCCGCTTTCCGTGCGCCTTCGTCAAGTTTGCAGTATATCATGTCCAATTTGTGCGATATGCCAGCCGGGAGAGCCTGGCCTTACAGTGGCCTAAGGCACAGTTACTTCAGTCCAAACACCCACCTCAGCAGCGCTAAGGCACGACTCACACGACAGACAGTAAGTCATAGGAGCGGGCAGATGCAGGAACAGGTCATTCATTTGCATTTGTCCACAAAAAACGGTATGTTAGTACAGTAAAGGACCGCCGAAAGTGCATCGGCGTCCTTCCTCCCAGCCGGCCGGCCGCCAACGAACAAGGCAGACCCCGCAAGCAGGTAGAACCCCAGGGCGTTCAAGACTAGGCTAATGTGGCCCTTCTTTTTGCGAATATATTGCTGGTGCAGATGGTGCGGCCCGGCCGAGTCCACTTACACAGAGCGCCCCTTGCGCAGGCGAATCCCTTTCGTCTAACTCTCTCCCTATTCTTTACATTAAATCATCACGTATTGAGACTAGGAGGCCGGCCAAGATGCGAAGGCTCTTCTGATGCTATTCCCACCAATCTGCTGGCGTCGACGCTTTCGATGCGAGAAGCTCTATAGCGATGCCCAGACGGAGGGAAGCTCCCACAGTATGACCCGTTTTGGCAGCGTGTAAACGGCGCTCTGCCTTGAATTCAGACACTTTGGCACCATTATCTGAACAGATCAGTCGCTGGTCATTGATTCGACAGGTTCCTTCAAACATTAGCCCGCACCAGCTAAGCACATTGGCCCCTTAGAGTGACCAACAGGGATCACAGAGCATCTCGTCAAGGTGGTACTAACACGGTATATTGTAGCTACTATTTGTATTCGAAACATAGCGAACCATACAAATACCAGCGTCATCAGAAACACCAGCAAAGGAGGGGCTTACTGGAACCCCTCTTCTTGTGATATATCTAGATGCCTTGCAGATTTGTAGAGCTCCCTTTTGGACCAGAGCGAGCGCCTGCTCAGACGACCACATGTGTCAGTCAAGGTCTCAGACTTGGTGTGAGGGAGAGCGGCCTCTAGGCTGGCCGGTCATGTCAAAGCTCGCCGGCGATGTCTTTTGTGCCATGCATGTTCTTTGCGTACTGTGTGCCATGGGAGACAATGACTTGCATCCGTCGTACTTGCACTACGGAGGTCATGACAATTTTTGGAAATTACAAAACGGCGGGATGGCCCGAACGGTCGGAAAGGGGCTGAATATAGGCAAAATACGTGCCTTCGCTAAGTTGCCAGATACAGCATCAGCCTATCTCCTAATCGAGCAGCAAGGACTATGGAATGTCATGCTATGAGTAACGTAAAGCTTCCTTTCGGGTCTCTGGAGACGATGCCGAATTGTTGTCTCGCATAGCAGCCATCAACTTAGAGCTCGCTAAGAGCTGTACTCTAGCATGCGGTTCGTGGAGACAGTGACTTTGCCACTTAGACGGTCAGATATTGTAGCTCTATGGGTCCATAACAAAACCCTCTGATGGTGCATGAAGTGTCTAAGTCACTACGGCCTTGAGGTATACCGTGAGGCGACATGAAAACTAACCTCTTCGATGGTCGATGTCTGCATAATCATGATATGCTTTCTTTGATTGTATGCATCCATACGACCCTCAAGGTAACAACACTTCAGATAGCATTGGCTCATGTGAAGAGGCTCTCGCACGGCAGGTTTACGCCTGGAAGAGATCATCTGAGTCGCCAAGAAGCACAGCTAAACCGGCTGTGAAGCTGTTCGTATTGCCACATGGAAATTGCGTCTATTCATTGCTTTTTTCTCTCTAGTGCACATGCAAAGCTCTACTAGTCGGCATCATCACGAAGGTTGAAGCTGCAGTGATTAGAAGAACAGCCTCCCTCGGTTACAAGTCTGAAGCGAAGGAGCTGTCTGGAGCTCACGAGATCGAGCACACCATCTTTTTATCTGGTGCAAAATACAAAGCGTGCCCTTACCGCCAGTATGAGGTCCTAGCTGTCCTCATGAACCACTGAGAAGTCGTGCGACTAGCCATCGTGTGCTTCCAACGATTGCGTGCAGTAGCTCCGTCCAGCCTACAGCCAGTCCCAGCACAGCGGCTCGGGGCGGGCAGCCTATCAGCGCGTGGCCGACCCAAACCTGCTCCGGATCCGGTTCGGGCGAATTTCCCCATCTCGGCCTGTTCTGGGTGTTCTGAGGAAGCTGCTTCTGTACGATGCCATGCTCCAAACTGTGATTTTGCTGGTTCAATTCTCACAGTTTCCCAAACGTCGGCCACAAATAGTAACAAGTCCGTGTGTCTGCAGACCTCGGCGTCGATCGTGGAGTGTAGTTCGCGGGGTTGAGGCGATTCACCTGTCAAAATCAGAAGCTCCGGACCGTCACATCCCGCAATTGCAACACTGCGCGGCCGGAGAAACCCACCGCCGGAGGACACATACGATGATAAGACAGCTGATCTTATTAACTTAAGAACGATAGTACGAATCCATAGTATCGATTCAGTCGATAAGTGGTCGCTTACGGTAGTTCTTGCTGGTGATGGCGATGTGCCCGATCCGTGGCACTGGATCGCTTCGAGCAGCAGTCGTGACCACGGACTATTGCCAGACCGAGTTGCTAGCTTGGGATAAACTGGGGAGTGTCGTCCGAATGCTCTCTTTCCAGCCAGGCGGATGTTATATCAAAATCGGACGGTAACCTGGTGGATGGATTAACATTATTTGTATTGTCTATGAGCTATCCCGCGCCGCCCAATTGCTGGGGGGAATGGCCGACTAAACCTGCAATTATCAAACAGCGAAAAGGAAAAGTCGGCTGAGCCGATTATCCGCAGTGTCTCGCAGAGTAAATCGAGCTCACGGAATTTCGTGGTCGTGCACAGGTGCCCCGTTCAATACCATCCATCCAAACCAAAGCCGTGTGCTCCATCGACCCCCTTCGTACATACATCTACCACCTTCTATGGTCTAATTGACCTTTCCAGTGCATGTTTGGCCTACATCCGTCATGTTAGACCCCGATAATCGATTTTCTTGTGTAGAACTCCTCCCAAATGTCAATTCCAAGATGCCAGTAGTACAAAAGCCGGCTGTAGGCTTCTGAATCGCAAGATGCAGAATTTCCTCCATGCCACGCCCCTCAGTTTTGTACAAAATATTGAGACAGACGTCTGCAATCGGTGTGGACATGTTTCCTCTCCTTTCGCGGACTCATCATAGACAGCGGTGGCATTATTCCACTCTGCTACGCCCAACCTGACATTGGGCTGCTTATGCCTTGCGAGATCGGGTGGTGACGCCATTGGTCTTAACACCGGTGGACTTTGCAGTACCATTGGTGGCCTTCTCGTGCTCGTGGATGAGGTTGTGAGGATCCGGAAGCGGAGCCTGGCTCATTCGTCGCAGACTCTTGCGTCCGCTGGGGGCCTTGCCATCCTTCTTGTAGGTCGCGAAGTAGAAGGCAATGAACAGCACCAAGTAAGAGCTGAGAATGATGATGCCGGCAAAAGCAGCGAACTCCTCTCCGGCGCACTTGCCGGCATTGGGGATCCAGGGCCAGTAGGTGGAAGTGAAGTATGTCCATGAGGCGAAGTAGACGAAGCCTGGATATGTTAGCTATCCTGAGTGAGAGATTAAGGGAAGCCGAAAGATAGAATACATACCAAGATCAATGACGAATTGAATGATCTGGAATCGAGTGACCCACTCTTTCCACCAGATACGAACACCACGAGCGCTCTGGAAGTAGTACCAGTACATCACGACGTGAACACCCAGGTTGAGCGTAATCGGGACCCAAGAGACAGCGGTTGATCCAATGAGCTGAGTGTAGCAAAGAAGAGCAGTGGCACCGTGGTGATAGCAGTGAAGGAAGGCTGCGGCGCATATTAGCCAATTAGCTTCAAGCACCGGAATTGAGAACACCTACTCAGGGGCTTCTTCTTCAGGAAGAGGAAGACAGTGTCCAGAAGCTCCAGATACTTGGTCAGATAGGTAAGCTATAGATAACGTTAGCTTGATGTCTTATAACGTGTTGAATCCGGTGACGTACGTAGTAGAGAACGACAAGGGGTTGCGTCCAGCCGCCCTCGGCATGACAAATGGCATGGAAGATACCGTGGCGAACGACAGTGGGTAGCAGCTCCTCGATGTAGAGGGCTAGCAGGATGGCGCTGACTGCGGTGAGGAGGAAGTTGTGGATCAGGAAGAGTGCCTTAAGCTTGAATGGCTCTCGGTTGCGCATCCACTCTCGACCGCCGAAGATGATCGTGTAGTAGCAAACAATGAAGATTCCCGTCTCCTTCAGTGTAGACATAGGTGTCTCACCAGGCTTGAATCTGAAGTCGGAGGCTGGGTAGCCAACGGTAGCAGTCCAAGCCTTGTCGAAGATGGGCCATAGGTGGATGCCGAAGGGCCGATCCAGGGTGGGGAGCGGGAGTTTCTCGTAGAACGTCGCCATGACTGATATATCGCCCTGATGCGCAAAGTTAGCACGAATCTCAATCTTACGATTGGAAAGATGGAAGTGCAGATTGGCACGTACAGTTGTGGTACCTCAACTTTATATCGAAAAGTCGCGTCAAGGAACGCGGACTTGGCGGGAAGCTCGCGCGGGTGATTAGGCGAAAGATAAAATAGCCGAGAAGGCAAGGAAACGAGGGATGAAGGAGTGACAAGAAAAGAGAAAAGACTCAACAGATGCGACGATCTGAAGAGCAGCAATTAGGATGCAGTAGACGAGAACAGGGAGGAGGTGAAGAAGAGGACGAAGGAAGTTTGGGGATGCGGACACGAAGGTTAAGAAGCCAGAGGAGCCGAAAGCCTTCCGTCAAAAGGGGAAATTTGGACCAGGACAGGGATTGTTGTCCCAAGACTTTTTACAGCCAATTTCAAATCCAGCATGTGATGCACGTGACCCGGCTGCCCGCGGCCGAACCGTGTTAGATTGCCGGTGCTGTAATTGGGCCCCTGAGCGTTGGGGTACCAGGGGCCTGAGAAGTTGCAGGAAGCCACATCTGGATAAGCTCATGAGGCGCATCGTTAGCACCGCAACCTTGGAAATCCAGCAAGTAGAAGCCGTGGAAACAGTGATGTAGTATCGTCGTAATCAGATCTCCATTCTGACGAGATAGGGTGCAGCGATCGCTTCGTACAGAGGTCGTACTCTGTAGAGCATCCATAGCGATCATTCAAACATTGATATCCCTCACTGATGGATCCCTACTGATGGACCGAGGCACACCCCTGGAATCGGGTGCTCACGATGCCGGCTGCCTCGGACCTTGACCAACATCGTACAGGCCGTGTCATCGGGGATGCCGGAAGGTGGTTTCGGTCGTTCAAGAACCCTCGTTGTCGCTCATATTGTTTTTGTACCATCTGGGGATGGTGCGAGATAGCAATCAGCTCGACCTGGGATTTGCTGCATCACAGAGCGCACGCCATTTAATGTGGACAGTGACTGCAGTTCTAGAGACCAAGCTTCGATCTCAAAACGTAAAATGCGAAGAGTAGTGTAAGAATCAAACATACGAGATGAGCTGTTGACCTCGGAGAATTTCCCAACGATAGAGTAGCCGGCCTGTTTTGTTGCGAGGAGAATGCGGATGAGGTTGGCATGGACGCTCTTTCCCAGTAAGCCGAGTTGATCCTTCTTCGACGTGGAGGCTTATATCATCCAGATCCCGTGTTCATCTCGCACGGGCTGTTGGCTGGTACAGCTTGTGAGTTTTCATGACCTTGTGGACATATAAGGTGGTTCACGAGCACTAAAGAGGTAAAATTATTGGACCAGTAGCATAGCATACCAGCAAAAGGGACTGAACGTGCATGCTTCAACCAGCGATATTTAAGCTACTTTCTAGAACAAATCAAACACATTAAGAAGGTTCTATAAGTTGAGTCGACTGTTGTTAAAGTCTAAAAAGACTCCAGAGTTGAGACTGTCACACTGGAGACTCAAATCCAACCGTCAATGCCCCTGCGCGGGAACAGGTAAGTGTACGCTTTCAGCGAGCACGCAAGCCTAAACCCATTACTCAAAGCCAATCGTATCGGCTCAGAGACAGGCCGTAAGTCAGATAATATTATGAACATGATGCATATGGCAATAGAAGCAGCAGTTTGTTGTAGATTTTGTAAGATACAGACTATCCCTCTAACAAGGGATGAGGTTAATCGCACGGTGGAAGCAGGCGACTGGGACAGTGCCCAGACTGTGCTGAACTGTGCTTGAAAATACCTCGCTCCAATTGGTGCACCCGGCCCAGTGGAGCTCCCAAAGGACCAAGGTAGTCAAAAATCATGCGATGACCTTCAGCGTTCCTCCTCCACCCGAATTTCCCAGCTTTCACGACCTCGATCCACGCTCACTTGCTCTCTTCCTCGACTCACGACACATCAATTGAGCCTCGATCGATCCCCAATGTCGGCCTCAATCCTCCGCGTCGCCGCCCGCGGCCCCGCCACCACCTTCTTCCGCGCCAACACCCTCCGCTCTGCCACCCAGCCGCTGACTGCCCGCGCAGCCGTTTTCGTGCCTGGTCTTCTGGCTGGCGTCCCTTCGGCCAAGAACAGCTTCAGCAGCACCGCCCGCGCTCGCTCCGAGCACGGCGAGGAGACCTTCGAGGAGTTCAGTGCTAGGTGAGGATACCCTGTGGCCTTTTGGAGCTCCCGGAGCTGGCCAATCGTGAGCATGGCGTGAGGGTTTTGGGGGAGATTGAAAGCTTCGGCATCAGGCCATTGCCCTTCTTCTCCTACGCCGGCGCCACCGCTCGCGACAACTCAAGAACTCAATTGCTAATATCAATTGCCATACAGGTACGAGAAGGAGTTCGATGGTGTTCAGGATGTTTTCGAGCTTCAGGTGAGTCCCACTTAAACGCGCACTCAAACCACCAGACCATCGGCTGACCCAGGTGGTCCTCAAACAGCGCAACCTCAACAACGCCTTTGCCTACGATCTCGTCCCATCTCCCTCCGTCCTCACTGCTGCGCTAAAAGCTGCCCGGAGGGTCAACGACTACCCTACTGCTGTGCGGATCTTCGAAGGTAAGGAGCCACCATGAGGCTGACTAGCTGCCGGGAAAATGCATCAATAAGAATAGGGAGCTGATCAGTGTTGCTGGATATAGGCATCAAGGCCAAGGTCGAGAACAAGGGCCAGTACCAGCAATATCTCGATGAACTAAAGCCTCTGCGGGAGGAGCTCGGCGTCCTGCTGAAGGAGGATCTCTACCCGGAGGAGGCGTCGTCTTAAATGCCATGCACGCCAGTGTCCTTGTAAGGACGGCGCTGCGGTCCAAGCTGTGGGCGGGCACTCTGTACGCGTTATCTAGACTTTTAAAAAGCAGCCGAGCCTTGGCCCAAGGAGGTAGATATCACGGGAGGATCTCGGGAAGTGGATAGTGTGTGTTGTGAATGTACGAGGTGTGAGAGCATAATTCAATCCGTGTTCAACTTGACCGAGACTCTGTCGCAGTGGCACATGATATGATTTCTGGTGTCATAAATATAGCCGAGACGGTATGACCACTATGTGCTCACGATTGTCGCATCATATCTCCCGGCAGTTCGCTCAGGCCCCCGGCTGGCTGCATACGAAGGCTTTGAACATTAGAGTGGTGTAGAAACACTTGACTGTAATCGTAAAATGAACAGTATTTTCAGTCTATCGGTATCTAGACAACATTATACACGAACAAACACAAGTCCTCGGCTCCTATGCTGGTCCATCAAAAAGTATACCGGTTCCTGACGCCTATAAAATCAGGCGATATGACAGACACCTTGTCTAAGCATGACAAACAGCTCAGTAGCATGCGTCACAGAATCACTCTCTCAGATGACTAAATCGACCGTTACCAGCTGGTTGGTTGAAGTAGGTCATGCCTGGCATCGGGCCGACAGGATCAAAATTGCCCGCCGGCGCCGGGCTCGTGCCCCGGCTTCCAGGTCCGGCGCCACGACCGTTCCTCGGGCTCATCATACCCAGCCGAGGGCTTCTGGGGACGCTAGCCTGGCGAGTCTCCCGGCGGCCGTTCCTCAATACTCGCAGCTCTTCCCGTATGCGCTCGAGTTCTGCCTCCCTGTGACGGCGGATCGCCTGCTCATCCTCCCACAACTGGCGGAAGCCTGAGCTCTCCACCTGGGCATTAATTTGATGGATCTTGATCAGGTTCTCAGACGCCTGTTGCTCAAGCTCTTTGACCCTAGAAGATAACTGCGAGTTTTCATTACCCAGGTCTGCCCCTTTATTCGAAGCCTCTTGATATGCTTCGCGCACATAATCCGTGTCTCTCTGTAGGCTTGCCAGTTTCTTTTCTAGAGACTGGACTTTCTTCTGCTCTGCTTTCAACTCGTCTTCAGCTCGTGCGAGTCTGGCGATTTCAGGCACGCTTGAATTCGCGAGTGCCGCTGTAGCCTCGGCCAACTTTGTCTCCAGTTCCTTCTTCTCCTCTTTGAGTTTCGCAACAGTCGCCTTGCTGTTCTCCACCTGCGTCTTCATGTGATTTGCGTCTGCTACGGCGGTGTCACGCTGAACCTCGAAGATGCCGCGATCACGAAGAGCTTCCATGTATTTGGGCTGCACCTTCTTGATTGTCCGTTGATAGCCATGGAGCTGAGTTGAAAGGCTCTTAAGTTCTTCACGAATCGCCTCTTCAACGCTTATCTTCTGCTTCAATCTGTACTCGAGGTCCGTAATCTGAAGTAAGGTTAGTATAATCGCAGCGGAAAGTTTCAAACTGTATCTGGAGGAGCAAACCTTTGCAGCGAGAAACTCGAGGCGCTCGATAGGTACCTCGGCGGTGCCTCCATTCAAGGTGACATGGTTGCCCAGAAGTTCTCTCAATACATCACTTATTTGGGACTTTGGCTCGATACTCTGTCGAAGGCTATCTGCCACCCTCACACGTTTCGGGGTACCTGTGCCGCTGCCAACATCGTCCTGAAACTTGATTAGCATTAGTCGGTGATGTAAGCTGAATAGCGCTCACCAATTGTCGCTTTCGGCTCGTGGACCGGTCCGAGTCGACATCAGGGGGGACGGGGGATCTTTGTGTTGCTCGAGCCTGAGCTTGCGAGCTCATATACACTTCAAACACCTCATCAGGGATTGTTTGCTGTTCATAGAAGACATCTGCGGTGGGATCCTTGATCATACTAATAAATATGTCAGCCACGGCGTGTGGCTCTGGATAGCCACGTTCAGGCTCAGCAATGAGATCTCGGGCTTGAACCACAGATACAACCAACGCATTCTTCCTCTCTAATGGATCCATCGACGAGGAGATGCGCAGGTCAATGTGCTCAACAGAGTGTGTTACCACAAGAGACAAGACCATTGGGCCCAGCTCATCGGAATCGCTGTTAGTCTGATATGCCGCCAGGAGACCGGATGAGCGTGCTGTCTGGTCAAACGCAAGCACAAGTCCAACACCTGCTGGAAGGTCTGTGGGAGATGTATTTGTGGGTGCAAGAATAATGCTCAACGACTCGTCCGGATTGGCTGCATGAGTTTCCAGCTTATCTAGGCGGCGATAATTGAAGTGTCTTGCCGAGAGAAGTGCCTCGAGAAATTCCGTAACACGACCAGGCCTTGCAAGAATAAGGACCTGGTGACCCACATCCCGTAGCCCATCAAGAAGCTCATATACGAACAAGAATTTACTGTTCGTGTCACGCGCGTACTTCATCATGTCTTCTGCAGTCGATAGGGGTATGTCCTCTTGGGAAGCGGGAAGGTCGCAAAGATCGTACAGTCGCCGAAGCATGTCGTCTACCTTCAGAACCAGAGATTCGTCTGGAACTCTATAGACGTCCTCGGAGAAAATTTGTGTGAACTCTTCCATGACTGGCTCGTTCTGAGCAAGTATTGACAGATAGACATGACGCAAGTTTGCTGGGAGCGGCAGCGTAACAATCTGCTCGTTCCGTCCAGGTATGTCTGTTTCTCGAAGGATCTGCTCCGAGAATGCAGGAATCTCTTCGCTATCAGGAGATGAATCCGGTGAATCAATGAGCGGTAAGATGGCAGCCACAGCACCTTCTACTGTGTCTGTGGGGATAACCGAGTTACCGACGATCGGAAGCGAACTGGTTGGGAACAACTCTGCTTCAGCGTTTGTATTGAGTACGGACGGGGCTATCGTTGCTGGGATTGCATCTTGGTCAATCGGTTGCTCCACAAGACCTAGATCAGGACCATGGAAGTCCAAATTGAGACCCAGACCTGTTTGGAAGTCATTTGCTGGTAGCGGGGGCAAGTCTGTGTTGCCAGAAACAGAAGGATCAATTTGTGCCGACGAATCAACGAGCCCAGCGACTGGTAAGGCATCTGCGGTATGCCATCCCTCAGCTTCAGTTTCACGGAGTTCCTGTTGAGGATTGCTAGACGTGTGTTCGGGCTCAACACTAGGTAAAATGGCGGAAGGTGAAGTCATTGGTTGATCTACCGCACTGGCTTCTGCTTGCGCATTGCCCGGGTTGCTTTGGTCATTCTCTTCTGAGCCTCCCCGGCTAAGAGCCTCTGCTTGTATCTGTCGTAGTCTCTCTACTATGGACGTGGGTGTCCCTATGGTGTTTGAGCTTTCCATGTCGGTAGACTCATGCCTTGACGGCCGCTGGATTTCCTCTGGACGAGCACGTAAGCTCGTGTTGTTGATGACTGACCGCGGGCTCGCAGGAAACGAACGGCCCTCGTTGTCAATATCGCCTTGCTCGATGCTCTGGAAGATATGCTCGGACCCGTAGTAACCTGGACTAGGGCGACGTTGTGGCGACCAAGATTTATGCGCTCGTTTTCGTGTTGTCTCAGGGACAATCTGAGTATGCTCACTATTTCCCTCCGGAATCCAATGATCCTGAGTTTGCGCCTCGACGACAGACCTACTATCGGGGATGATCTGAGCAAACTGTTGGGAATTATCTGATGTCGTGCCACGGACGGTCCCCGTCGGGTCCTGAACGGACTGAGCACTCAGTTGACTTCCAGACTTCACAGCCGAGACAGCAATACCACTTGGAAGTGAGCTTTCGACTGGCGGATAATTGAGGACGAAATCAGGTTGGGTCAGAAACCTGGGGAAACTTTCACTTGTTTGATCTGATCGCTTCTGTTGTGAGGTGGTAGATGGAAATCTTGGTAACCCTTCGCGGAGAGCTTGCGACGAATATTGCTCTGCGAACCGCGTCGGTTCGTTGGTGCCGTGAGATTTTGGTTGACTAGTAATGGATGCCACAAAGCTATCTGGCTGTCGTGAAGGGATATCAGTTGATGTAGATCCACCTAGGTTCTCAGGGTTGAGGTCTGGCAGTTGTGCCGCGTTTGTTAAATGATGCCCCGTGCTGGAATACTTGGTTGGCGAGTTTGAGCCTCTCAAGGGTTGCTGAGTAGCGGAATCGCAGGAAAACAGTGAAGCTGAAAACCCTTGAGAATCTGCAATGGTCCGTTGACTAGTATTGGCGCGCGGCCTATCCCTCGAGGCGATTTCAAGGCTGTTGAGACCTTGCGAGGATGGTTCGTGGGAGAGTTGCGAGGATGAAATCGCAGTGTACTCTGCAGGATCAAAGTCTGGCTTTGACTTGAGCTCTACTATCAACCTGTTGCTCTCGCCCGGTTCACGAGATCTGTTTTGGGCAAGATCCCACGGATGTGGATCTTCTGACTCGTACGGAGACGAGCTCCTGTCTGACTCTACCACGGTTCGGAGCCGCTTCTTCTTTCTCCTAGCCTTGCTATCTGATGAAATAGAGAGCCTCCTCTTATGATTTGTGCTGGGAGCCTGTTCGCCCTTGCTAGAATGGGTATCGAAGCTGGACCCCTGAGAGGGTGGTTCAGTTTGAGCTCGCCGGTGCTTCTCCCTGTGCCAGTCCTCTACGGCGTCCTCGTTCGCGTCTTCTGCGGGAATCTTTAAAGAAGTTAGCCAAGGGCTACAAGCAGGCAGGGGAGGGTTTAGATCTGATCGAGACTGACCCAGCTTTGCTCGTACGGTTCTCCGGTGGTGGGATTGTCGGCCCAATCGATTTTATATAAGAGCTTTCCCTTGTCGTATTTCTCGTCGACGATGTCCTTGATCTGATACCAGACGTCGTCGGGATCCTCGGCGCGGCCGGGCTTCTTTCTCGAGAGCGGAGTCGACTTGCGCTGCCTTCTTCGTGGAACGGAGGAACTACGGGTTGCTTTGTTCATTGACACCACCTTATGACGGGGAGGTACTGCGACGGGTTACGATGCCACCGACACCCATTCCCTAGGTGTCGCAAGCAGCAAAACAACTTTGCGCGAGAAGCAATTTACCCCCCGCGGCGAAGAATTTGGGGGTTTGTCACCAGTCGAGCTGTGACCTGCCTCTGGCGATTGGTGGTATTGGTGTAGGTGTGTTGCGGGCCGAGAGGCTGGATTGCACAGGCAATAAATAATGGCTAGTGGCTCGCCGCCTTGCGAAACGGAAGGCAAGGCTTCACTATCTCGCTTATCGTTCAGGCAAGTTGGCCCTCACGTGTGCGTGGGAACTCCACTGTATTTAAGGGACCTTTAAGAGCCGCCGCCACTAGTCCGGCATGGCAGGCTACCACGGCTACCTACCGCTAACTTATAGCTTAGCTACAGGCTACAGCCCGCCAACTTACATGGCCGATTTAAGAGAACAAAGACTACTTTTTGCTTCCTAGCCAAAACCGGATATTTTCTCTTCTAATCTCAGACTTTGGTATCTGCTATTGTCAGCAACATACCTACAATATACACAAGTTGGCCAAGAGAGAGAATGAATGAGCGTAGCTTCGATTGCCTCTATCAGGCAGGGAATATCGGACACCGCTCCAGAGAGATAGAGAGGTGCCCCTTTATAAGGATCTCGTGGTCTTCTCGTGATCCTGGCTCATCTACCGGTAGTCTTCAGTATGGAAATGACTTGATCGTTTCTCAACGCTAGACTTGTGTCAAACAAATCCGCAACCTGTTAACGAAACCTTGTCAAATAATTGGTCGTCCTCCTCACTGTTGGTGTTTCATCATTACATATAAATCTGTAGTTGTTCACTTTGGAAGCACTTTTTGGTAAGCAGGTATACTTAATCCATCAATCATGGTTTAAATGGCAGGAGCCGCCCACAACCGTCAGCGACTCATTTTGGAGCCATGGAGTGTTGAGCAGGAAAGAAGAATAAGGTACCGGTAGTAGGGTTATTATAGTTTCCGCGATACCTTATTGTCCCTACCTACCAGTACCTAGGTAGTTACGGTAGGAAGGCACGGTGGACCGAGTCTCTATTGTGTCATTATCAGCCAGCTTCCGTTGCGGCTTCCTTCCAACATTGTTGATACCTACTACATAGTACCTCAGGTGCCCGGACCCCCACCACATGCACCTGTAGCTCAGCATTTGCATAGGCAGGTAGTCAGCCTTTAGCAGCCCCGTGAACAACATTAAGATATCTACCTTACCTCGGTAGATACTCCATACCTTACCTAAGTATGTAGTACCTACCTAGTAGTAGTATGTGGATTCACTGTAGGTATTTACAGCTACTTCAAGCTCCCCGTCACATCACTCACGTCTGCATCTTTTTCGGTGAGACGCACCAATCTTCTGCTTTGTACCTTTCCCAGCAGATATCCGTGCCTTTCTCTGTTCCAAAGTCCGCAAGTGCAAGATGAGACAAATCCCCCCCTAACAGAGTTTGTAATCGATGCCGGCGCATGGCGCGTCAACCTCGCGAAACCTTTGACAAGACAAGACTACTGAGCACAAACAGTCGCGGCTTCGCCGTGATGAACTCCCAAACCACATCTGTCACCATTCCCATCGATGGCAGCCGGACGCAAACAGGAAAAAGCAATGTAAGCCATTTTCATCTCAATTCCAAATTCACTTTCTACACAATCAAAGCCCCCTTTTACCTGTCTGATTGTATTCCGAGCGGTGAGATGCTTCGATGCCGTGTGGCGGCAGGTGTTTGTCTTCAGCGGGTTGTTTGTTAGAGGGGCAGCGCTTGTGGGGCCTGGACCTGGACTGCAAGGCTGAAAGCGCGTGGGTCTCTGGTCACTACACTAGACCTCCCCATCCTCACGATCCCCAACTTTCCACTGCCTCACCGAGCTCGGCACCTCTCATGGTCGCAGCACACAGCTGACAGTTTCTCTTCCAAAGGCACATGCCACTGTCAAATCTGCACCACACGTCATCATTCTCCTAGAATCCTCAGCGTCAGGTGCAGCGGCAAGGGGAGAGGAGGACTCAAGTTTGCCGTAGGTCTTTTCCACATGCAGATAATGACGACAATTTTGCTGACTATATGGATAGCATTTTCGACACGAGTCCTCCATCAATCGAGAAGACTAGCAGCCCCGCGATCACGGCTACCAACAATATTCCTGAATCGACGCATCAAAAGGCTAAATGGTACGCGATGGTGCGCCCGTTTGTAAGGTACATGGGCTGATCTTCTTAGGGATCCTTTTCGCAGATATTGGTCAGATGCACATTCTTTTCCTGACTATGGGTATGGCTATACCACGCAACTTTGAAACAAAGTCATATGCTGATGCTCAGAGTTTAGGAGCCCACAACTGGGAGAAGGCATCATGATCGGCAGAATCAAGAACTTGGGCGTGAGTGTATTCTGCTGAAGATCGATAAGCACTGGCTGACCGGCCATGATAGAAGACTTTCGGTTTCGCTCCCCTGGACAGGTTGAATGGCAGCAAAGCCGCGGACTCAACGCCGCTCCAAGACGGCACTCCGAAGCGTTCGCAAGAGTCGCAAATCAGCCTGCCTCAGCCTAAGCGAGCGAAAGCTACACACCATACATCCCCGGCACGGTCGATTGGTGGTGATAGTGATGTGGTTGAAGTAACTTCAAAGGATATGCCGAGTCCGGCGAGAGATTTCAGAGGGAGTATGAGTACTCAGTCAAATGGAGAGAGGATAGATGATCGAGATATTCCGGAATATCGACAAACAGAAGCACATGCTGGTTTCAACCGCCCGCGTAAGCGGCGGTATAGGGAGCCAAAGGCACAGGGAGGGTCGCATGAGCCACCCCCCACAGAATCTCGAACTTCAAGAGTTGGCTTGCTCAAGACCAGGAAGAACGAAATCATGTCTGATCCTATCGAGGACGCCGTTGACTTGGTTCAAAAGCCACCATCCAGACATGCCCGTCGCGAAGCAACACCAAAAGCGGCGCAATCGTACACGAACTCAACATTTGCATTGAACTCTAGTGATGAGGACGATGAGATAGCCGAGGCTCCCCCCAAAAGTTTGTCAGGGTCATCTGCCGGACACAGGAACACCTCTCAGAGACAAGTGCGATCACAGGGCAAACATTCAGCAAATTCCAGCGACGACGAGTTGCAAGCTGTAGACCAACAGCCTCCCTCTAAACGGCACAAGGGTGCCGCCTTCTCATCAAGCCTTTCTACCCGGGGCAATATTGCCCGCACGCAATATTCGCCGCAGGCCCCACCAGATGGCTTTGGTGATGGCTTAGTCGTAAAGAGGGCTCTAAGTCAACCGAAGTTCTTATACCCATCATCAGCAGGTGCCAAAGAGCCTACATATAGCACATATTGTCTGTTGAATAACGACAAATCATCGCCGGCCAGCTTGAAAGCTATCGATCCGCGCGGCGATGATGTGGCTGGACTCGAGTGGCTAAGACTATCCTTGAAGACAGCAACGACTATTTGGTATAGCCCGGGATCTCCCATCATCAAGATGTCACGAGCTACCACTATCAGGCCAGAGGCCACTACTGGGGCCTTGCTGATGATCGAATTCGGCGACGCCAAGGATGCAACCACCTTCGTGAAATGGAGTCGAGCGAACGGTCCCCAACATCTGCATCACAGTGAGATACAAGGGTAAGTTCTTACTTCAGCGAAATGCAATATCTTATCACTCACATCATTATAGCTCAAAATTGCAGACAACTTTCGAGAAGCAAACGATGGAAATTTCTAACCACATTTCCAAGCAGCCAGACGGAGACATCCATATGAGCGCGGATGACTTAAAGCTTTTAGAACGGAAGAAAATTACGAAACAAGAACCGGTTCCAACAGCAGAGTCGCGGAGAACA
This sequence comes from Phaeoacremonium minimum UCRPA7, assembly GCF_000392275.1. Taxonomy (NCBI): domain Eukaryota; kingdom Fungi; phylum Ascomycota; class Sordariomycetes; order Togniniales; family Togniniaceae; genus Phaeoacremonium; species Phaeoacremonium minimum. Next base: position 247,927 of record NW_006921337.1, read on the forward strand.
CTTCGAAGTCGGATGCAAGCGCCAGAATCAGGGGCGTCCTATTTAAGGCCTGTCACTAGCGATTTGTTCTATGAAACACCATCTCGTCTGCGGCCGAGCACACGGTCCTCACAGCGCCTGCCCAAAGAGCCCTCGCCGAAGCCTGAACTCTGGACTGAGCAACACCCTAACTGGGCAGCCGAGTGGAAAGTTCCCTTAATATACCAACGAACCACTGTCGACAGGGAGGACATTATCAGGCTAGATGAGGGCCAATTCATGAACGACAGCCTGATCTCCTTCTACCTGAAATACCTCCACCATCAGTTGGAGCTCAAGGACAAACGTGCCGCCGATAAGATCTATATCTTCAACTCATTCTTCTACGAGAAGTTGAAACCGAAAGGTCGCAATATCAACTATGATGGTGTGAAAAATTGGACCGCCAAGGTCGATTTGTTCTCGTTCGACTACATTATCGTACCCGTCAATGAATCTTCGCATTGGTGGGTGACTGTCATCTGCAACCCCGGAGAATTACTCCCCTCGCGCCAAGCCGTGAAGGTGACTGATCCGGATTTAATAGCGCTTGACGCCAGGGAGACGGGTCATCCAGAGACAGGTAACATTGAAGTGTCAAGGAAATCGCCGTCATCTGTTTCTCCTCTCACTCACGAAATCAGCCATGTCACTATTGATAGTTCTGATGACAAAGACAATGCAACCAACGATGAGGACATAATGGTAACGGAGCAGAGTAAGAAACATACAGATCCTCGTGAGCCAATGGCAGACACTAGTACGCCTCGCCCAAGCAGCAGCAAATCGTCGAAGAGTGGAAAGAAGCGCGCCCCGCCGCCGCCTAGAAAGTACAATCCTCGAGACCCGAGGATCATTACGCTTGACTCGCTTGGAAGTTCTCATTCGGCTGTCGTCAGAAGCTTGAAAGAGTACCTCGTGGCTGAGGCAGAAGAGAAAAAGGGGGAGAAGATGGAGAACCCCGGGCCTTTAGGCACGACCGTCAAAGATATTCCTATGCAGGATAATTTCACCGATTGTGGTGTCTACCTCCTGGGTTATATTAGAGAATTCATGAAGGATCCGGACAAGTTTGTTAGCGACATTCTTCAAAAGGAAGACCGAGCATGGCAGTTGAACTCTTCGGAGTTGCGGAATGATTTGCGGGAGCTCATCCTGAGTCTACAGAAGGAATATCAGTCTCAGGAACAAGAAAGGCGAAGGGCAAGGGCTCAACAGAAGCGCTCCAAGGAACGATCTAAGGAGCAGTCCGAGCCACGAAGTTCCGAGAAACCCAAGGAGAAAACCCCTACACCTCAGACACCAAACAACCCTTCTCCAACCCCTGCACCAAACACAGCCTCTAAAGCGGTTTCACGTCATGACTCTCCTGAAGAGCCTGGCGAAGCTAGTGGAAGGCTATCAAAGGAGGCGACTCACGACTTTAGCACTTCGCTCGCGGAACAGCCATCTGGTCTAAACGTTCATGTAAAGCCAGCTGAGGACTGCCCTCGTAGTGAAGGCGACAAGGGCCACTTGCCAAATAATGTCCCGACCCGCGTACTAGATGACTCTGATGATGTTGTTCGAGAGTCCATCGAATCTCCTGAAGAACTACCTTGCCAGGTTGCTTCGCCGCCTCACGCAATGTCCACATTCGCCGTCATTCGCGAGTCTTCTGAAAATAATTTTCTTCAGCCTTTGCCTTCAAGCTCAACTCCGCCTTCGACTACTAAAAAGCCTCGGTCAAAGGCACAACTCTCTCCCAGGAGGCTTCTTACGGACCGCAAAACGGGTACCTCAAGCCCCTATTTCCCAACATCACAATTCGGCGCCAATGGCAAGGTGACGAAATCGAGGCTCATTCCAGATGACGATAAAGGTCATAAGAAGGAGACTATTGATCTCACAACGTGAAGTCCCTCTCAAGGGGATGTGACTGGAGTTGTGGCGAGTCATGCATGTCTCTTTTACAGCGCGTTGCATTGTCTAGGCGTTGCGGCTATCCATGTATGGATGCATCTGCTTTGCTTGGGGTGTTTGGGCTCATAGCCTTGCGATAGTAGTGTGATCGTAGATTAATAGAAAATAAGCAATAGTGATCTCTGAGCTCCTGATGGATGCCAGTACGTAATTTCCTCACGACGGGTACGTGGTTGTAATTTGCAATCAGGTGACGCTGAACCATTGCCATGAAATCACCATTGAGTAAGTGGTTGTTTGATCTATTCTTCTAGTCATCCCGATTAGAGCATAATCATGAGCTCTCATCATCAGAAGCAGCATGCACACCGTTCGCCAGCGATTTGATGACTTTCGGGACTTCAAATACCATAGCCCCATTTCGGCCTCCTTGAATCCTTTTCCAACGCCCGAGACGATGCTCCTTTCCCAGCGCAATGACTACACAAAGTCCGTCCTTGCCTCTGTCACCTCTCTCGAACATGGATATGTCGTTGACGATCCCCTTAACAAAGGGCTCGGCTATTTTCTCCTCGTTCGTGCCATTGACACCATTGGCCTCATCTGAGTGGTCCAGCGAGGCGCCGAGGACCCCAACAGGCTCAATCTTTCGTTTGTCATCGCTGAGCTTCCATACTCTGACATGACCATCCCAACTGCCGCTAAGTATTACATCTGAATAGGGTATTGTACGTAGTGCTGTAATCCACCGCGGTTGAGGTGGTGGTATCACCTTGGGGTCAGGGTTCTTTTCCCCTGAGGCTTCTTCTAGTGACAGCGCTGGCTCTATGCCGTGAGCTCTCGGTAGAACAAAAAGGGGCTTCTTTTTCTGAAGACTCCATAGGGCTATTGAACCGTTGTCACTGCCTGTAACGAAAAGATCGTCGTCGATCATGGCTACACGGTCCATACTACCTTCGTTCGCCATTGACTTTGGATCGATTCCTGGACGGGGTTTCTTGTCCACTGCACCTCCTCGGAAGACTAACTGTGTCTCCTCAACGACTTTCCAGAGTCGGGCTGTGCGATCTCGTGCGCCGACGCTCACGCATCTCTCCTGTGCTAGTGCGTCTATGTCCACCACGTCGTCTTGGTGGCCGAAAAGGGTCTCCACATAGGCCAGCTCGTCTAAGCTCCAGACTTTGACCGTTCTATCTTTGGAACATGAATACATCTGATTTGTTCCTCTTCGAAATGCTAATCCTGTGACCGAGTCTCGGTGGTGTGAGAAGGCGCGTAGAGGCTTCAGAGTTTCTGCGTCATGGACGACGATTCTCCTATCTGCGCCGGCTGTAACAACGTATTTTCCGTCCTGAGATGCTGCCACCTTCAGAATTGCGCCGGTATGCCCTTGGTAATTCTTGTCTCTTGATTTTCTGGTATCCCCCCGACTGGATGCGACTCGTTCCGGTTTCCGTTTGGGGGGAGCCGGTGGCTTCTTCGGCTTCTTCTTCGTTGTTTGCGGCCATTGGTGTTCGGGGAGGTCTTGTAGTTTCCACTTGACAAGGAACATGTCCTTGGAAGTGGTGTAAGCATATGGGGCGCAGGTTGCTATCGAGGTAACGTTTTCGGTATTCCACCTGAAGAGTGTATGTGAAGCTTGCGAGAAGGAGAGCTCCGAGACCAATTTGCGGTAGACTTTGCCTTTGGCCTCGGCCACATCCTCTTGTAGTCGTTCGGCGAGAAGGTCCCTGTCAATTTCTTCTGCATCGAACCCGTACTCATCCACCTCTTGCCTGACATTGTCGAGGTACCTCTCTGCCAATCTTAATCTTCGCTCGGCTGCGGTCTCCCCTTCAGCTTCCGAGGCTTCTGATTCCTCATCCCCCAAGTCGTGGCCGGGAAGGTCGTCTGAGACATCGTCATCCGACTCGCTGCCTGATATAGACTCGTCACGCTCGACCCTCCTCTTTGCCGCGGGGTTGACTTTCGTAGGGGGCTTCCCCGAGTCTTTCGAGGCTGCAATTCGCTTTTTTGGAGCTTCTGCAGTGTCGGGCCGCTTGCGCTTCTTTTGGACCTTTGGGGCCGTGAAGAAGGACGACATGGCGGGCGACGGCGAGCTTGTCGACGGGTGCTCAACTCACCAAGCAAAAAGTCACCAAGCAAAAAGTCGGGCCTAGAGATTTTTTAGATGGAGGGACCAGAGGGACCAAAAAAAAAGTTGTCGGCCAAAGTTGGCGGCAGGCTCCGATTCGCTCAGCGGAAAAACAGCGGAGCGAGACAAGTGATGCAGGCGGGTCCCGCCTACCCTACCGTTACCTACTTGGCTGGGCGGCAGGCTGTAGCTGAATGCGCGTCTAGTGCCTGGCTACTGCTGCCAAAGGGAAGCTCCAGGCGGACAGACCAGCAACGAAGCTTCAAACGCAGTACCTGACAACAACTTCCGCCATCCACAACACCAAACAGCACGATGTGAGCGCACCTTCTCAAGCAGCTAGCTGGAGCGATTGGGATATTGACTTGATATTTCTAGGGAAGTTTTACTAGGTATCACCGGCAAGGACTTCACCTTGATCGCTGCCTCCAAGGCTGCGATGCGAGGAGCTACGGTTCTGAAAGCCGCCGACGACAAGACCCGAAGCCTGAACAAGCACACTCTGCTGGCATTCTCCGGAGAGGCTGGAGATACAAGTACGGATTTTCTTGGGGAGCAGATTGGTGTCGGATGCTGACCAGCTGTGCAGTCCAGTTCACAGAATACATCCAGGCGAACGCGCAGCTCTACTCGATGCGGAACGAGGCGGACCTCTCACCATCAGCCCTGGCGCACTTCGTTCGAGGCGAGCTCGCATCAAGCCTAAGATCGCGCAAGCCGTACAATGTCAACCTGCTCCTGGGAGGAGTCGACCCCATCACACACAAGCCTAGCCTGTACTGGCTGGACTACCTTGCTTCGCTAGCACCGCTCCCATATGCCGCACACGGCTACGCACAGTATGTATTCTGTTCTATGAAGTCTTCTGCGTGGGAGGTGTGGTATGTGTGCTGACTCGGCTCTTCTTTCTCTCTAGATACTACTGCCTCTCCATCCTCGACAAGCATCACCACCCGGACATCACCCTCGGCCAGGGCATCAAGATCCTGACAATGTGCACGGACGAGCTCAAGAGACGGCTACCGATAGACTTCAAGGGAATGGTGGTCAAGGCGGTGACGAAGGATGGCATTGTGGACATTGAGTTTGACGACGACAAGGTGGTCAAGGCTGCTTAGGTTGTGATGGTGGTGCGATGAGGCTTTCAGTCCGCACAGGACTGTGTACTATACGTAGACAGGCATCAATGAATGGGAATTGGCGTCAATGTGCTAGATGCTAAATATCACCAACACAGCTGGGGTTTCTTGATTTCGAAGGGTATTTACTGTGATGCCGCTATTCTGCCTCCCACAAGGGAAAGCTGAGTAATCAGGAGAGACTTCACTTTCGCCATTTTGGAGAACGTCTCTCGTTCAGCTGGGGCACTTCCCGCGTAGGAAACTCGCAACCAGAGTGGCACCAGCCGGGGCTATTACGGTCAGTGGCCTCAGTAGCGAACATCAATCACAGCCGTGCGTCTAAATAGCGGCAACAGGCCAATCAGGGGGTGTCATTATCTTTCTCGTCACACTGGATGTAAGAGAACAGACTGTGGCTTGTTAGAGGAAGGGGAGGAAAACGCGGAGAGAGCCACAAGGCGCTCGAGGGATAGAGTACTGATATAAACGGGCATGTAACAAGACAGGTGGCGGTGAGCATAACAAGTATCCGCTGGTTGCTGCTGGTGGGCTACTAAGGTATGGTAAGCAGAGGCTGTTGAATTGCAGATGCAGTACGCCGTCACAAGTCCCGGTTGGTGAGAGGGAGGGTGGCTCACAAGGCTTGCAATGGCAGATCTGAAGCCGCCTGAGCGGTGAGCTGGCACACACCGTGAACCTAGGTAGGTGTCTCGTGTCTCATGTATGGGCTGGGGGGGTTCCACCTTCATGACATATCTGGGACATTTGGGGGGGCCACCTGGGGGACAGTCTCATGGCATCCGGATAGACAACGTGACGAACACATAAAGCACGGGTGCGGTAACAAGATAATTACGGAGTAAGCTTGGGATTCGGGCAAGGCTGAAAGAGGCGAATTCCACTTAGAAGTTGAATAATCTGGAGTATCGGAAGAAGATGGAAAACTCTTCAGGGGAAACTCAGAGAAGAGGTGTTATTACGTATCTCTCTGATTCGGTTACCTAGGGAGGTAGATTGTTACACGACCTTATCTCGAGGCTGCTGGGTATTTCCCATCACCTAGACAGACTCCTCCATGTACTTGAGGATGTATGTACTGTACCTTGGAAGTCCGGTACTGTATCCAGTGGCTTCCAGCGCAATCTGGTCTGTCATCTCATCTACGGAGAGTTCCCCGTCATGATCGGGGGAGATTTGGACGTAGAGAAATACAGGCGCCAGTCATAGCAGTGCCACAGTGACGAAAGTGTCTCGTTAACAAGGCCTGCATCGGTGGCGACAGTCCTCCAGTCCTTGTGGAAGGGCTGACCACTGAGAGGGCCGGGATTTCAGGGAGGTGACCCCTAGCAGGCCCCTACTGGGCTCCCACGCCTGCCTGGCCTGCCCGGGCCTGCCTGAAGCTGGCACACTAAACCTTACCTGGTTTGTGCTGGTTCCCTTTCCCGTACCTTAGCGTGGCCTGGGCTTTCCCTTTTTCTGGCTCGTTGGGAGCGCTTCAGTGGATCTCCTCAGGTTCAGGTTCCAGTTTCTTGCCAGTAGCCGACACAAACCTCAAAACCCCAGGCCCTCTTAAATTTTTCTTCTCTCCAAAATCTTTTGATCTCCTTCCTCCCTCAACCCCCCATCAAACCCTTCCCCCGTATCATCGTCCTTTTTTCTTCCCCCAAGGAAAAATATCTCAGTGTCCCCGTCTTTCTTTTTCCTTTTGAAGATTCGTCTGTTTTCTTCGAGAGGATTCTGCAAGACTCGTCTTCTTTCCCGTCTTCCATCTGGTTCCAGTTCCAGTTTGCTGCACGTCTAGAGCAGCCCTCGGAAGGCACAACCTAATAGAGGCAACGCGCGAGGAGAACCCCCAAGGAAGGATTTTTTTTTCAGCCTTCCCTTCGACTCTCCTGCATCATCTTGGTTTTGCATTGTTTTTGCAACGCTACGCTACGCAGACACGAACGATCGATAGATTTCTCGTCTCTCGTCTGAGACTTTTCCCCCCACGATCTAGACTCTCATTTGAGCGAATACTTGCCGTTCCTTTCGAGAGTTTTTCATCGACTGTGTCGCCTATTACTCGACAACGACAAAAACAATCACGAACAAGCCCCTGTCGCCTTTCCCAAACACGAAAACGACAACTCATCCTACAAACATGGCTGATCAACTGAACATGGGCGGCCTGAACCTTGGTCCCGACCAGCAAGGTCCTCCTGGCCCTGGTGGTCCTCGTTCCTACATCCCGCCTCACCTGAGAGGCAAGGTCTCCCAGGGCGGCCCGCCTCCTATGAATGGTGTGCCAAATGCCGCCATGAATGGCCTCAACAACAGCGCGTGGGCTGGGTAAGTTCATTCCCCTCTTCTTCACCTTCCTTGCTTGTCTGGGAATGTCGTCATCTCATATCAGTCTGCTAACACTGCAAAGTAACAACGCCTACGATGCCCGTGGACCCCCGCCGCAGGGCAACTGGGCTGGCCCGCCGCCGCGCCAGCAGAACAACAACTGGGATCGTCCCAACACCTTCAACGCCAATGCCTACGGTGCTCCCGGCGGCATGCCCGGAGGCGGTAATCAGGGCGGCGGCGGTGGTGGTGGTGGCCATGCTAGAGGCTCCGGGGACGGTCGGTGGCAGGACGGGAAGCACATCCCTGGCCCCGCCAATCCTCGGGCGGAGCGCGAGCTCTTTGGCACCCCTGATGACCCGTCCAAGCAACACACTGGCATCAATTTCGAGAAGTACGACGACATTCCCGTTGAGGCTTCTGGCCACGATGTCCCGGAACCCGTACTTACCTTCACCAACCCCCCTCTGGATGACCATCTGATCCGAAACATCGAGCTTGCTCGCTACAAGATCCCCACTCCCGTTCAGAAGTACTCTATCCCCATTGTCATGGGCGGTCGCGATCTGATGGCATGCGCCCAGACTGGTTCGGGAAAGACTGGAGGTTTCTTGTTCCCTATCCTTTCCCAAGCTTTCCAGACTGGTCCGTCCGCCATTCCTGCTGGCACTGGTGGTGGCTATGGCCGTCAACGCAAGGCCTACCCCACGTCGCTGATTCTGGCCCCCACTCGTGAGCTGGTGTCTCAGATCTACGACGAGGCCCGCAAGTTTGCCTACCGGTCTTGGGTCCGCCCGTGCGTTGTGTACGGAGGTGCCGACATTGGCTCTCAGCTGCGCCAGATCGAGAGAGGCTGCGATCTCCTAGTTGCCACCCCTGGACGTCTGGTCGACCTCATAGAGCGAGGCCGTATCTCCCTCCAGAACATCAAGTACCTTGTTCTTGATGAGGCCGATCGTATGCTTGACATGGGTTTCGAGCCCCAGATCCGTCGCATTGTTGAGGGCGAGGACATGCCAGGCGTCCAAAACCGCCAGACTCTCATGTTCTCAGCCACCTTCCCCCGAGACATTCAGATGCTGGCACGTGATTTCCTGAAGGACTACGTCTTCTTGTCCGTCGGTCGTGTCGGTTCAACCTCTGAGAACATCACCCAGAAGGTTGAGTATGTCGAGGACGTTGACAAGCGCTCTGTTCTCTTGGATATCCTCCACACCCATGGTGCTGGTCTGACACTTATCTTTGTCGAGACCAAGCGTATGGCGGACTCTCTATCCGACTTCCTCATCAACCAGAACTTCCCCGCCACTTCCATCCATGGTGATCGTACTCAGCGAGAGCGTGAGCGTGCCCTGGAGATGTTCCGTAACGGCCGTTGCCCCATCCTCGTGGCCACCGCCGTCGCGGCACGTGGTCTTGATATTCCCAACGTCACTCACGTTGTCAACTACGACCTGCCCACCGATATTGACGACTACGTCCATCGGATTGGTCGTACCGGCCGTGCTGGTAACACAGGTATCTCCACTGCTTTCTTCAACCGCGGCAATAGGGGCGTGGTTCGAGAGCTCATTGACCTCCTCAAGGAGGCCAACCAGGAGGTTCCAGCATTCCTAGAGACGATTGCCCGCGAGTCTTCCTACGGAGGTGGTCGAGGTGGTCGACCGGGCGGCGGCCGTGGTCGTGGCCAGGGAGCCAACCGTGACTTCCGCAAGTTTGGCGGTGGTGGTGGTGGTGGCGGCGGCGGCGGCGGCTTCGGTGGAGGCAGTGGTGGAGGCTTCGGTGGCCCCCCACCGAGCTCTGGCTTCGGCGGCGGATATGGCGGAGCACCCAACCCCAGCTACGGCGGCGGCGGTGGTGGATATGGCGGCGGCGGATATGGCAACCCTGGCGGTCCAGGTGGCCAGAGCTCTTGGTGGTAAATCTTTTCTCATCACCATGGCTGATTTGGTGAAGCTTCGAGTCCACTCTCGCGCTCTTGATTTTGGACTTTCACCGACATTCTTCTTTCGCGCAAACGAACATACGCATTGTCTTGTCATTATCACTTTTCGGGACAAACCAAAAAAAGCGCGGAACTGACCGAGGAGAGCCGAGTGTTATGCCGCTTGCTTGGGAATGGCAGGTTCGGTTTTCTCGAGCACTCTCAGGCATCACGATAGATTGCATTTCTTTGTTTCTGCGGCCCTGGAATTCTTGATACCCTTTAGACGAAGAACAGAATCCGGGGAGACACCATGGACAGAAACTGCAAAGAGACGCTTGAGGCGTGCAGTGAACGGTGATTGATCTAGGGAGTATGAAATGGCCCTGGATCTGATCAACGCATTACGACGGTCATGTTTTTTCCGCTCTTCATACCTCACTCCCAAAGGTATCATTTTCGCTTTTCATAGATTGCGGGGTTCACCGGCATCACCTCCTATTGTCGTTATTTTTGGACGCATAATTCATAGACAAAAGTGGATTTCTCGGTTCTCTGGTCGACACGCACGCTCGAATGGTCTACCACGAGCATGGGGAATTGATAGAGGACATAGATGGGTAATTTTCGGCTCAGGAAGGAGTGCGGACTTCGCGCACACAAGGCTTCTTCCATCATCAGGGGAAGGCGGAAGCTTATCTGCTCTCGGTTCTGGGCATATGGAAAACTTGGAGTTTGCTCTAGGAAGCATCATCGGCCGGGGCTTCATTGAGATTGATTCGATATGGACAAAGGCAGAGAAACATTTGCTGTTTCCCCCTTGGTAGGCAGACCGATAGTCTGGTGGACTGAGATATCCAAGAAAAAAAAACTAGACTTGCTTTTATATTGTTGTCCGTTCTGTGTATCAGAATCCTTGTGATCTATTGCCTTGTTGAGGTCAGTTGTAAATGGCCAGGTCTTCGTGTGTCGCTACATCCTTGATGTCCCCACTGATACATGATAACATGGAGCCGACTTCCTGATAGCAAGGCTTAGAGGCTTGAGCCAAAGGATCATATGGTTGTTAATTAGTCCACTGCGGCTGTGCGCTTTCACTCAACGCCATGGCTGACTGTGTCGATCTCTGTGTACAACTGTCTTGAGCTTCAGCCTAAGCCTTGCTCGACCCGACGGTCCGAAAATGATGAAATGTTGCCATGATGCCATTGCCTGAAAGGTCTGCCTCTGTAACTAACGGTTCAAGGCAGGAAGTGTCTTTTCTCTTGCAACTTGAGTGTAGCATCATAGCATTTACCTGATTGGGCTGATTAGGCGAAGGGTCGAGATACTGCCTGTTTGGTAGGATTGAACTCTCGATGTCATGCAGCATGGTATGGAGTCGTAAACCGTATTGTATGCTGCTTCTGCCTCGAGTCAGAGAAGATGTAGATTTGTGCTACTATTTTTGTTGTCGTTCTGGTTGAGCACTGGACGAGCCTCGTTGAGGTTGAACAGCCAAACCTACCTATATAGGACGATGTTTCCTGACCACCACGAGTTTGTTTGTTTTCGGGTATCTCATCTATCAAGATTCTTAATATTGTTTGGTATATTTTATCATGGACGCACTGCTAAGATCTCATTTGGCGAATCTATCCCGGTTCATATCTGACCATCAAGCTCATTGCGAGCTCGCTTGGCACGTCCTCTGCTACATCTCAGTCACCAGCTATCACACCCGCAGGAGCGTTCCTCAGTATAACTCCAACTTTAAGAGATCGAGCAGTCTACCCCTTGCACTTCATACTGCCTGCGCCTTGGTAGAGGTCTTTCGATACCATATCCGGGCACTCGATGGTCCAGTGACACCGACAGCCCTGGATGCCTTCATCTGCCTTCTTCACAGCATTACCAGCTTTGAACTCGCCAAAACGCTGATGAGAGGCCGTCCCAAGCCCACCCGAGCGGCATACCAAGCCTTTACGTTTCTACGTGTCGGTATTGGTATCACCGCAGTTGTCTGGGAGGATATACACCTGCACAGAGCAGCAGTCAAGTGTCTCAACTCTTTCCTCTATACGCGCGTGAGCATCTTCCTTTTATACAATCTCAAGGCCCTCGATTCATACGCCGATATCTATGCTCTGAGCACGTACTTTGCAACGGTCATGGCCATGTGGGAAGGGCATGTCCCTTGGTTTCTCCTCCATGTGTATAATGCGATGTTCCTGGGACTGGTTGTGCTGAATCGATGGGTCTCGAACCAAGCTGATCAGCTGTGAGTATTGTCTTCAGTCTCGGCACACCCCCCCTTCTTTTCCCTCTTCCTACTTGACATCTGACATTTTCTTTTACCAGGACCAAAAACAAAGGGGCCACAACATACCCCTTACGGATCGTATTTGTGAGCGGCATGATACATCTGGGCTTCGCAGAGCTGCATACCATCAGGACATGGCAGGGACAGCAGTCTTTGTCCCAGGAGATCGAGGATGACTACATCGAGGCAACACCTGCTGCACCAGTTGAAAAGACTGTTGAGGCCCCGTCCTCTCCAGAGGCAGCCCAGCTCCAGAACCGACAGCTCAGCTCGTCTTACACTCTCACGCGTCGTTTTTCTGAATATAGCGGTTGGAACCATGGCATGCATGGACACGTCAGCCCGAGACATCGAGGAGGATTGAGTGAAATTGGATGAATGTTCTACGAGACAGCGAACAATGGTGACAATCATTTCCTTAGAACTTGATGAAAATGACTTTCCGTTAATCACGAGCATTGAATAAAAGTTAGCTCCCTCAGATAGACGTAGCTAGAACAGCATATGACATATCGGATGAGGAAGGCAAGGACCATAGATAGACAGATTACCTCAACTATCAAGACTACTTTGATTTTTACCTCGCTACCCCTTGTTTTACGTGAGTGATGATGTGTTGTTCTGGCCTTACATCATGCTTTGCTCAGGACTGGTAAAACGAGTGACACAGCAGGATCAAATATCCCGAAGCTGGGTTGCTACTTCCGAACACGGATCTTGGAAGCTAGGTAGAAAGGAAAGAAGGGACCAACAACTGTAGTACTTGCCCATTTTCAATATACCTACTATATTGTACCTGCTAAGGAGAGCCTTATATGAGTGGATGCTTCTTGAAAATGTCCAGGATCCTCAGCATCTCGGAAGGAGCCTTCAAGGAAATTAAATTTCGCAGACAGAACGCTTAGTTGCACAATGCTGAGATGTTAGCTGGATGTAACAAATATTCCAGGTTCGGGGGAGGTATTCTTAAAAATCCAGAGACAAGCCACATATTACTAGCCACAAAGGGCGGCACATGGTGTCTTGCTTTGAGGTTTCAAAGGAACCCCGGAACCCTTGGTATTCTGTCAGCAGGCTGGAGGGAGCTTCGGGAGCTAAAACAGGCCAGCCATGCCCTAAATTGCAAGGTTCAATGGATATTAGCACACATCATATACCCTGCCGGGCTTCTGTGTGCACACGCGCACCACACCACACCAACGGGAGGGAAGCAGATCCAGGGGTCAGGTCAGACCAGGAGGGAAAAAAAATCAAGAGTGGGAAAGCACAGGCCAAGTCGCGCCTGCTAGTTGGGGCCACCAGCATGAGCACGGACCTTCCCTGTTCTGTCCTGGGGGTTTGCTCCAATTAATTGCTTGGGTGAGTGAGCGATCAGGGCAGCCGTTTAGTAGGAAAAGGGCATTGTTCCACTGCTGAGGAGCAAAAGGTTAGCTAGAGTCACTCACCTAAGACAGGGTCACGTTTGTTGGACTGTGAGCCTCACTCAGGTCCGCGTTCTGCTGCTAGAGCTCCGTTTCTCTCAACTACTTCCTCACCTTACCTAACCTTACCTCTCTTACCTCCGCCACCTTCGCGGTACCTCTCCTCTACTCACCCACCTACCAGAGAGGGTTCCCGGTTTGGTGCTTAGGTTCCAGGTTGTCTTGTCTTCTTGGGCGAACTGGATTCTGGAGTTTGCAGCTTCTTTTTGTTCTTGATGACAAGCTCCGAGTCACTCCTTCCCTCTCCTTTTCGTCCATTTTCCTCCTCCTCGGCGCGCGTAACTGCCTTACCTACCTAACTACCTGGTGGCCCGCCTTACTTACCTGTTCCTCGAGCTCTCATATCCCCCGCCAACCAACAACGGCCCCCTCGAACGGCCAACGACGACTCCAATCTCCTTTCCAACGCACCTTGCCGCATGCTCGCCGTCAGTCGAATAAGCTGATCCCGCTTAATTCGACCTGTCCGCCGCCGCCTCCCCGATCCGATCCTCGTGTGACTCTATCGGGTCCTCGTTCTGCCCAGCTAGAGCAGACGGCCGTCAACGCTCGAGACAAGTGCCCCAACAGATCCGAAGCACGTCCCCGAGATGCCGTGTGAGTGTTCTAACCCATTGCTTCTTGTCCCGACCCGCTCCCGTCTGGCAAACAAGTGTTTCCCTGCTTCGTGGCCTCTCAGATACGACCCGGAGATGCGCTCCTTGTGAAGAGCTTGCTGCTTCCAGCCTTGGAGTGTTGCCGAGGGCCGCCAGGGTTGAACTGCAATGCATTATATTCTTGGGATTATATCTTCGGGAGCTGCCCAGGATGACTGGCTTCCTGTCTACTTCCTTGATGGAACTACATATAGCTCTTCTTGGCTCTGGCTGTTCCATTTCTTTCTTTGTTCCCCTGGCGCTTGCGCGGACTCTACGAGGAGCTCAGCCTAGCAAGGTGGCACTGCGATCACATGCGCTTGCTATTCTAGTCACCCCTCCGTGAAATTGCTGGACAATGTCCCTCCCAACCATACTGACTAAAAATCTTGAAGCTCTCGTGGAAGATGCATACATCAGCGGAACTGCTGTGTAAGTTTACGCTACCGACTTGATTGTGCCAAGACATGTGTATGCTAATGCGCCTCCAACTCTAGTACACACGATGTCTCCGAGTTAGAAGACTGCGCCATTGCCGTCGATGCCACCTATTACCTACAAGTTCTGCTCGACAACTCTCCTTCCCATGAGCCTCTCCTTCCGGCCCTCGGGGGCCTGACGGGTATCCAGGCGCACATCGAAGCAGACCTAGACTCTTGGAAGACTAATAAGATAACTCCCTTCTTCATCTTCGACGGCCAGACTGTCACCGGTCAGGACGAGGTCGCTGTCTTGCGAGGACGGGAGGCTATCAAGAAGACAAACGAGGCCTGGGAACTCTACTTCAACGGCCAAGCTGACAATGCTGTTGCTGCCTTCGGCGCAAACAGTGGTATGCATATTGTCTGCCACGTTTTATGAGATTATTCTTACTGACGACGGAGAACAGGTGCCTATCGCCCGCAGAAGCTGTATCCTATGCTCCAGACTCTGCTCAAAGAGAAGAATTTGCACTTTTTGGTGCCTCCTTACAACGCCACTGCACAGGTAATGATCACTGTTGCCATTCCTCAAGAGGTGTACTAACTGGATTCAATGAAGATTGCGTACTTTGATATGATCGACTCAGACCAATGTGCTGGCATCATGGGTTCTCAGGAGCTTCTACTCTACCCCATCAGAGACATGGTGATCAAAGGCATTGACTGGGAGACTGGGAAAGTGACCGCGATCTCGAAGAAGCAGATTATCAAGAATCTGAATGTCAATGAACCTATGTTCATCGACGCTCTGCTGATGACAGGAACCTCGTTCCTTCCTACCTTTCCTCCCCTCCAAGATGCGGCCATTAGTCCCCGTCAGCCATTCACGATTGTCGAAGCCATCAATATGCTGAGGACTTCTGATAAATCAGTTGCTGCAACCTGTACTTCCTTCAATGACATTTTGCAGGCCCAAGACCCTCAGTGGCTGGACAAATATCGCAAGTCCAGGATGGTCGTCTCCCATTTCATCTATATCGCAGAGAATGGCGAAGTCAAAGTCAATGATTATGACAAACTCACCGGCGACAACCATGAGTATCTGGGCCTGCAGCTGCCCGCTGAATTGTTTCACTACCTCAACAATGGTCTAATTGGACCACGGATGCTGAGCTGGATCACACACACACAAATCGTGGTCCTGCCTCCACTGGACGGGGTGTCTTCAGAAGAGTATAGGAGGCTCATCACAAACCAACTTGTCTCAGTAAAGGAGATGACACTTGGCCTGCTCATCCCCCGCCTGCACCGTGGCATCCAGCACGCCAACATTACTATGAAGGTGTGGTATGACGATAAGTACGGCTATACTGTTAATCACAGGAACCTCAATCCGTCTCCATCACAGCGAGCAGCTAGCTGGGATGTCAAGGAAGCGTCAGTAAAACAATTCTTCCCTAAGGCACAAGCCGGCACCATTGCCTTCGAGATACAGGCCCTGCAGAACCCAGAATTCGCGAAGCTCACAATAACAAAAGAGAGACCAAAGGGCATAGACTCTACAAGCATGATAACGTCTGTTGCGATCTGGCGATTCCTTCATCTCCGCGGATATATTAATGACTCCCACGAGTTGACAAGCTGGGGCTTGGCCTTAGCTAAGGCCATCTCCGCATTGGAGCCGACAGTAGTAAAGAACGCCGAAGTTTCGGGACTCAACGAGGCCCTCTTGGTCGCATTTGAGATGATCAGGTTTGATCTTTTGAATGCAAAGCGTCGTCACGAGGAGCTGCACGGTTTGCCCCTGAGTGGAACGGAGGAAGATAAGGACAGCCTCCTGTTGTTAAGCCGTTGCGCAGCTCTCCTCAAATTAAGGCACCAAGCTAATGGCTATACCGGGCCTCTGAGTAAGAATCTTCTCGCCTTCCATTCTCTGGCATCTGCGGTTCGTGAGGCCAACCGGGATCTGATTGAGGCCATTGTCGCATCAATGTTCATGTACGCGCAGTCCAAGCGGGATCGTGATGACTGCTGGGAGCTCAGCCATGGGTAGGTGGCATCTTATATCTGGTTGATTACGAAGGCACAGCTAACCACTCTATAGACTGCCCTTCATTAATGATCCTGATGTCGCAATGGGTATTGCTGTAAAGACACTCATGGATGATGTCGTTGTAGACGAGAGCGCACAGGCGCGAACACAGCGGAAGACCGAGTTCCCTGGAAAGTTTGTGCCATATGCTACTCACTTCGACGAGGACCTCGAAATCTGCTTTGCCTTTTTCGACGCTCTCGTTGTCGGTGTACGGTCCCTAGATAAGGAGATGACAGCTAGTGACAAGAGCTCCTGGGAGAAAGCCGCCAAGTATCTTTCTTTGAGAAGATAAGGCGACTAGGGACCGTTGGCACATTGTTACATGTATTGGTATGGCGAGAGGCGCTGTAGGTAAGCTTGGAAGGGAGGCCTTAAATGAAAGATTTTCCTACGTACCTTACTCAACAAACCTCCTTCGGATACCCCCGTATCGGCGTTGGAGAATCAAAAGGAGAGGCAAAATAGAGTCTTATCTGTTGGCTGATGAAAGTCATTAAACTGTCTTGCAATCTCGAGATGACGGTGACATTGAAACATCGTTTTTGATTCCCTTCATTGCGTTTACCTAGTATCACGCTAGGCGCTTACACTCCGCCTTGGAACAAGACCTATGCATCATGTCTGCAATACAAGTGTTTCCCTTCAAAGCCGGATCCCCAACCCACGGGGTCCAATTGTTACCACGAGGCACACCCGCCTCTCGTTATAGCCATATCATAATCCCCAAGCACATGCCGAGCCAGTTACCAATTCGGTTCCGCCAGTGTCACCAACGCCGGTAATAATAATAATAATACAGAACTGTAGGGGGTATCTCCTTGAGCCTTGTATGAGGAAAGGGAAAGAGAAAATGAGGAAAGTGCGGAGATGAAGAAGAGCTCTGTTAGACCAGCAGTCGTCGCTTGATCGGGTCCGGCAGAACAGTGCCGTTGAGCACGACTTCGTCGTCCTTTTTGGACTTTTCGCCAAGGGCTCGGATCTTCTCGAGGAGATTACTAAATGGGAGGTTAGTATTAGCCATTGATGCTATGACATGTGCGTCTTAGGTCGTGAGTGGAAGTGGATCATACCTTATGGGTAGATGCCCTCGAGTGCCCTCGTCCATGGCCAGACTAATCTTCGCGACTCGATCCTCGTGATACTTGAAATGAGCAGAGATCAGGTCCTGGCCCGCCTTCTCGTTCGCTGCGCGCACGACGTAGCCGCATTCTGGCTCTTCACACGTCCACGTCCCGTTCGGCCCACTAGGCGACATGCTTGGAATCTTCTCTGCGCGGACTACGATACGGACAGCCTCGGCGTCGCCAGATCCGCCTTCTTTCTTGACGGTCACCTCGTCGTCACTCTCCTCGCTAGAGCCATCCTCGTCATAGTCGGAGGAATCTGAGGTCTTGGCTGCCTTGGTCACACGATCATCTGTATCTTGGTCAGAGTCAAGGGACCTCTTGACAGCGAGACGAAGACCAGCAGCCTTCCCTGACCGGCGACCGACCAGTGGCGGCTGCAGATGCTTCCCGCCCTTCTTGGAAGAGGAATCGCTGTGAGGGCCATCGCTGCTCCGGCCAGGTTTGAACAGCGCCGAGGACGATGGTTTTCGCATTGTGTTGCGTCTCACGCATCTAAGAGGGATCTCCTCGAGTGACAGGATGTGAGGCTGGAAAGGTTTGTCTACTACCTCTTGCAGCCAGGCGTAGAAGGGGGAGACATGCCAGCGATCCGGTAGGCTTTTTAGTAGTGCCCTGGAGTAAAAACGAGTGATCTCAGGAGCAGCTTTGTAATCCTTGATGCTGCACTTGTAGAACAGCTTGGAGTGGATGGTGGCGGGTTTGATCTTGGCCATGCCGTGGCCGAAGTCTTTCTCGACTTCGTCACAGAACTCCAACAGGAACTCGATAGGAGACTGAGTAGGCGCGGGTGAGCCTATCTGTATCGCTGGTGAGGAGGCATCACGAATTGAATGCCTGTGTGCGGCAGTACTCTGCGCCTCGACCTTCACCTGGGCTGCTGGTGTGAGAACCAGAGGCTTGTCGAACAAATGTCCTGATTGGCGTGTCGGTTGTGGCTCAGGACTCGCGCTTGACTCCGAAATATCTTTCATCTCAACATCGTCTTCATCGCTTTGCTTAAGTGATATCTCTCGTCTACTGCGACTTGGAGCTTGAGCGCTGGTTCCGCGGCTCGATGATGTCCCCCTAGCCGATTCAATGGAAGCTCTCAGTGAGGCTTGCATAACAGGTAAGGGTAGCTTTGGTGTTGCTTGGTTCTTGGCGTCGGCTTCCGGGTGTCGTTTCTTCAACCAGTGATAGAAACTAGTTGCCGCCCAGTTGAACTTCGGTTCTTTGCCGAATTGTGCAAGAAGGAATTGGTGGTGTTTATCACATAACTCCTCAACTTCACTGCGAAATACGCCATTCCCAACGGCAACGGCGTACTGAAAAGGTGAAATCCGTCAGTAATGTCTCATAGAGCTCATGTGACGAGCTACACACCTTGAGTAACACTTCATCAAGAGTTACAGGGCCGGCGGCCTTATTCTTTTTACCGCGCCGGGCTTTCTTTGCGGCTTCGTATCCTTTCATAACTTCATAATACAATGTGATGGCTTCAGACATATCGTCGTACATCGCCTGATACTCGGGGGCTGGGTTGATCTCGAACCAACCCGCGCCACCAGACGCCCATATACAGATGGGCTCGTAGCCAATGGAATAACTGTGAGTAGGTGAAAGTTCGATGTGGACAGGTTTCGAATGTGAATTGCGGACTGCGGGGGAAGGAAGATCAGCATCGAAAGCTGCTGGAGGGATGATCTGGATCTGTGCTCTTGCCTACCCAATCCACGATGGTCGACAGGGTCGATCTCCAGGCGTCCTCGCACGTACAGAGGCCCCTGCTGGTCGACCTTGAGGAGGTTGCCAAGGGTGCGCCAGTCCTTCTGGTAGACGACGGCATCGTTGAGAACAAAGCAGGGCCAGTCGTCGGAGTGCAAGCTCGGTGATAGCGACTTGAGGATGCTCGACTCCTTGACGTACTTGACGTGGGCGGCGTGGACGGACTCGACGCTGCTGGAGGAGGCTCGTCGCGGGCGTCCTGGAGGGCGGCCCCCTCTCCCTCGTCCTCCTCGGCCGCGGCCTGCCATATCACATGTGTCTAGGTGAGTACTTGGCGAGCATGAAAGTAAAGTGAAATAAGGTGAAGTGTGTGTGGTTTGGCAGATAGGACACTTGTGATCAGTTATTGTCGTTGCTATTGAGGTACAATGCTACGGCAGAGAGGCGTGGGCGGTAGTGGGGTTGTCGTGACAGTAGAAGTGACGAGACGGTGGTTTACCACACGGTCGCGAGACCTTTGAGGCGGCACGCGCCCGCGATTAATCAGATTGATGGCACTTAAAGTGATCATCGATACCCATCCATCGATGGATCCATGGAGGGAAAGCACCTGTACTCCAAGTACCCGCTAACGCTACAGCCAGGCCCCTAGTTTGACTGCCATTGGGAAGGTGCTACCCCACATTCCATGCGTAGAGGGTACCTTCCTTCCTTAACCTGGACCTACCAGCACAGTCGCTGCCTGAAGGCAAACCAGCGAATTATGCTTTACAGATGCTTCGTTTCTGACCTGAACAATCAGTCTAAAGGATGCCACAGTGAAGCACAATAATAACGTAACGTGGAGAGGCGCATTGTTCGATAAAGTGTTAGGTATCTACCTTATTGTTCTTGCCTCTTACTTGATAGAGGGGCCCATTGTCCCGCCTGAGTTCAAGGCAAGGTTGAGGTGCAGTGCAGCCCAACCGCTAACATTGGAACAATAAAATAGATATTTACCTACCAAGGTACTCCTCCTCCACCAGGGTAACAAAACTTAGTTCTTGAAGGGTGGAGATATAAAGTTGAGAGTCGTAATTCTCATCAAGCGCTCGAATATTCTGTTAATTACTACGGGTCTATCAACTTCTACAATGGTAGTCACCTATTGTTGAAGAGGTACCGTTAGTGATGCCCTTGTCGAACTAACACTTATTACCCTGGCAGAGGAATAGTACGCAGTAAGTACCTAGATAGCTCAATCGATAAGCCCCCCCGCTACCGGTGTAAAATTTTGAAAATAGCAGACACTCATGCAGCACCTAAGGACGCCCAAGAAAAATCCGAGACAGTAAGGGCGCCTTCTAGCAAACCGAGTGACTGAGCGACAGAGCGACAGACAAGACACACCCACTCACTCACTAACTGACACCAACACCAACCTACCGTTGGAACCTGCCTGCCCTTATCCGCGCCGCCAAAAAAATTTCCCCCGAGATCCCCCCATCCTTTCTTCCTTTCCTCACTATCATCACACCGGCGGCTGGTAGACGGATGAAAATCGCCAGTCTGCTCAAGATGGCGAAAGGCAACGTCCTCGATGGCGTTTTCGGTATGTCCCAATTGGCTTCGCGAGAGTGCCTGCAGCGAGGGGCGGGCGACGGTGTCCGCCGCATGGACAGCATCGCGAACCTCTTCGTCTAAGTGTCTGAGTGTCTAAGTGAGCCCAAGCTAACAGCCCTCTTCTTCTTCCTGCTGCAGCCATCAACAAGCCCTACGGCATGAGCTCCGCCCAGGTCATCCGCGATTGCCAGACGTATTTCAACCCCTCCAACATGTTTCGCCCCATGATGGAGGAGCAGACCGCCCAGAGAATCCAGGAGTCCAACAGTGCCCAGCGCCGGCGGAAGAGGGACAAGCGCAGAATCCAGGTCAAGCTCGGCCATGGTGGCACTCTCGACCCTCTCGCAACCGGCGTCCTGATCCTCGGTCTCGGGAAGGGGACAAAAGCCCTCAACCAGTTTCTGAACTGCACAAAGACGTACGAGACTGTCGTTGTCTTTGGCGCGAGCACCGATACCTATGACAGATGCGGCGTCATGTTGAAGCAGCGTCAGTACGATCATATCACAAGGCCGATGGTGGAAGAAGCCCTCAAGAGCTTCAGGGGAACCTATCAGCAAATGCCACCGCTGTATTCTGCATTGAAGATGGAGGGCAAGCCTCTGTACGAATATGCACGGGAGGGCAAGCCCATTCCGAGAGAGATTGCTACCCGGGAGGTTACTTGCACCAATATGGAACTTGTTGAATGGTACGAGCCAGGAACTCATCACCACCACTGGCCGGGCGAAGAAGGCACTGCTGCAGAGAAGACTTATGCCGAGCAGGTCTGGCGGATCGAGAAGCTGCAGACCGAAGGCAAGAAACTCACCCCTGAGGAGAATGAGGCCGAGAGCCAAGCTCTCGCGGCCCACGAATCTTCCAAGCGCAAATTCGAGGAGCGACAAGATGATCTCGTTTATGACAAGCAGTCCAAGAGGAGAAAGCACAGTCATGAGGCCCCCATGATGTCTGGTGCTTTGGGAGAGGTCCGCCCGCCCAAGGGTAAAGGCTCAGATCTTATCCCGCCCCTTATTCCCAACACACCTCCTCCCTGGGAAGGCAAGGGTCCGCCGGCCGCCAAGTTCCGCATGACAGTGACATCCGGCTTCTACGTTCGATCGTTTGCCCATGATCTTGGCAACAAGGTCGACTCGGCTGCCATCATGACAGAGCTCATCCGCACCAGGCAGGGTCAATTCACTCTCGATGGCGAGAACTGCATGGAGTACGACGATCTTCTCAAAGGCGAGAGGGTTTGGGCCCCCATGCTCGAGGGAATGCTATCACGTTGGAATAACAATCCAACCGTCGATAGTGCTGCCACAGATGCGGTCGGCTCTAGCTCTGCTGCACATTCCGACGGGAGAGTCAAGGACGAGCCTGAGAACATCCCAGAGTCGGTAGAAACGGACCCTGTTGAGGAATCTGCCCCCAAGGAGGCTTCTTCAAAGAATGTCAAGAAAGACGATCAGCCTGATCTACCGTCACAGACAACAGTTACCAGCCGACCTGCCGAGGTCGAAAAGGCCACTCCATCTCAGGACACATTAAAAGTCCCCGCGGAGGACGACAGCAAATCAGCCAAGAATGCGGATGAGGAGTCGTGGGCCGGCTTTTCTGACGATCCCACTCCTGTTCAGGAGGCAACGGCCTAGCCAAACTCTGCTGGCTTTACATCGTTGAAAGCTTATCCACAAGACATATGGGAGGCCGGAACTTCGCAGTTAGTAGTGTCACTATACTGCAAGGACCCCTTCATTATAACTTTAGGTGTCTGATCTCCGTATCTCACCATACTACTGATACGAGCATAGCGAATGGCGTTCTTGAAAGGGGGAACAAAGGTATAGGGCTAGATATGATTTGCTCTTAGCTGACCTTGATATTAAAAATTACTGCTAAATGCAGAAGTGGTCCATACAGTCATGCTTCGTGTCTTAATCGTACATATGCCGCCCAATGCTGTCACTTTACTCCCTATCCATAATTCGGCCGTCTATGCTCCTATGACCTAGATCCATATTTTCCATGCTCAACCTTCCATGATGTTATGCTCCAAGGTGATTCCCCAAATCGCCTTCCCCAGGTTCATGATATCGTCATAGGCGCATGATCAAGCTGTTGATCTTGTGTGTAAGAGGTCGGGAAAGATAAACATCTCGCCTAGCTCATCTTCCATCATTCTCATTGTCCTGTCTCACCGATCAAAGCACGGACTCTGTCGATCCTATCCATGGCCTGTTCAATCTTATCAAGCCGTCGTCTCTTTTCTGTGTCCCGTTTTTCTAGGACCTCGACCCGTTCCTCCAATTTCGCCCGCGCCCTGCGCTCCGTAGCCACCATCTCATTAGCCTGCTCGAACAGTTGAACGCTCAGCTCTTCCACCTCACGGCTGGTATCGTTGAGCTTGCCCTCCGCCTGCAGACGGAGCGACTGCTCCCGGCTCAGTGCATTGAGGAGCTCGTCCGTGCTTGGCGTCGGCGACATGGGTATAGCAGGCGAGAACTGTGACCGTGGCCCGCCGGGTGTTTGATAGGGAGAGGCCGGGGCCTGAGCCTTCAGATCCGGGGTTGACTTGGCCGACCGCGGCGACAGCAGTGCAGAAATCCTGTTCGCCGCTCCCTGCGGGAGGAAAGAAGACGCGGGAGACCGCGACGGGCTCGGCGGGCCCTGCGGCTCGATGGGCGGAGGCGGCGCCGTCGCAGCAGCGGCCCGGCTGTTCGCCGCCGCCACGGCGGACCTCAGACGCGCCAGCTCGTCCTCGTAGTCGGCCCATCGGTCCACCGCGGCGGTCGCCTTCTGGTTAAGCAGGCGGACCTGCGCCTGGAGGTCCTCGATCTGCTTCTGCGCGCTGAGCAGCGCGCCTTGTGTCTCGTGCAGCGGCGGCAGGTCCATGTCGAAGCCGCACTTTGGGCAGCACGGCACCGCGCTGAGAGACGCCATTGAACTGGACTGGGTCATCGTCATCGTGACGGTGGCGGACATGGTGTTTTCCTACACTTCAATTCGGCTGGTCGGGTCGCGATTGCGGGGAACACGCGCGTGTCCTGTGTGTAGTGGTGGTTCTCGTTTCAGTGTATTGATTTACTGCAATCCCGTAGCTCGATTACGGGTACAGAAGTCTTTAGCGGAATGGTGAGGAGTAATGATGATGCAAACATGAGAGGGCTAGGAGACCCAGCATCTTTATTATTGGGTCTTTGTCTTTGCTTGCATTACGAGCCGCAGCAGCACGAGGTGTCAGTCGGTGGCGGGTCGTGATTTGTTCGACTGCGCCTCTCCAAATACGCAAAAATTCCAGTCCTCGGACCCTGGCAAGCCTGGATGACCAGGGAGCAGGGGGGTTGGCCCTTCCCACACAGCCCCTTTCATGCCGACATGTACATTTATAGCGGCCTAAATAATGCAGTCAGGGACTATCAGGCCCCAAAGGGCGCTTCGAGACACAATGGTAGGCGCCATCTGGAGATCTCTGTCCGTTGGGACCGATTCGGCATCAAGGAAGCAGCGCACCACGACATCAATTGAACTAGATTGGATTGCTGCATGAAGCCTAACGGCGTGGTATCTGCTGCTATCTTCTTTATCCATTTATCCCTTCGTCAGCACCATAAGTGCTTGCTATGTGGATCATTATGCTCGATTTCCTGGACGGCACTTGCGCAGGCGTTTCGGGACGCTGCATTTCGTCATCTAGCAGCCCTTTTTTGGGTGCTTGCATTGACAGCACAATCCTCACCCTTGCGTTGGTCACGGTGATCCTCCTCTGGCGCTGCCCAAACCCAGTAAATAGCCGTACCATTTTCAGAGCCGCACATCTAGGACGGCCAAACCCGGAAGGGTTCTAGATGCCATCTGGCGGGTGAACTGCGTAGGAGCTCTCCTGGTATGCGACGTGAAGACTGCAACTCTCATTTCTGCAGGAGAGTATCAGTATGGCTTCGCTACCTTCCGGGCTTCGCTCAGCCCGGTCTCCGGATCCTTGTACTCCTTCCAGCTGACAGGATACATGGTATTTCCAGCCTCGCTGGTGGCCATGATGACACCCAGCTCGTTGCTTCCTGTCGAGAGATAGTAGTTTGCTTGATCGCCGAGTGAAATCTGCAGAACGGTAAGCATTTAGGGAAGCGAACATTCGATATATTGAAATGCATACCACTTTTGCGCGCACAATGTCACCGGGCCGGAAGCTCTCGTAGACCTTCACTCTGTCCTTCTCCGTCGCCCTGACGTCCTGCACTCGGATGAGTCCTTGCCATTCGGCATCTAGAACCGTGTCGCCGCAAACAAGAATTGCGACCACGGCTTGTCGGGGCGTGATCCTCGTAACACGGCAGAGCACAATGTTGTCCACCTCCGGTAGCACTTCCCGCTTCTCTGATATGCCGGACCGCGATATTGAGATGGTCGGGAGCTCCGCTGGGGGAGGTGCGGTGATCTTGGTCAGTCGCTTCGAGGGACCTGGGGCCTTTGCTGGTTGAGCAATGTGGACTACGCCGAGTAGCGATGCGTAGAGGTTCGCTTCGTGGATATGCGTGCCTGCGCCGGGCAGATACTTGGCAGCCGGGCCAAGGAGCTGCCCTGGAATAGCTATCGTATGCTTTGAGGACGCCATGGGCCGGGTACTGGGATCTCGTTGGTGTCGAGCTGGTGATGGCATTCGCAGCCTCGGGAATGGAGATTTTCGAAAGACCGTTTGGCGGGGCGGCGCAATCGGCAGGCAAGGCAAGACACTGCGCCGGCCGCTCCTGCCGGATGTCCCTAAACCCCTGTCAGGAACCACCTCAAAGCGCTGGAAACTAGGGGTCTTTGGGGTCCAAGCTCTGACCGCCTTCGCGAAAAAGTCCTCTGCTTGCTTATCGTCGTCTGCTGTCCACTCGGGGACGTGTTTGTGTAATTCTCCATCCACCTCCTTTTTCTTATATCAATTCTTGTAATACACCTACCTCAGTCGCTCCTTTATCT
Organism: Phaeoacremonium minimum UCRPA7; assembly: GCF_000392275.1. Lineage (NCBI taxonomy): Eukaryota > Fungi > Ascomycota > Sordariomycetes > Togniniales > Togniniaceae > Phaeoacremonium > Phaeoacremonium minimum. The sequence goes on from NW_006921337.1 coordinate 273,672, forward strand.
CAGTTCGAAATCTCGATACAAAGCAATGGCTTCGGCTCGCCTCCTCACCATTATCGCGGCGGTCCTCGGCGTGTTGACGCCGTTGGTGTACCTGCTTGAGCAGAACCTCGAGTCCTTCTACATCTTCCAGCCCGAACAGCTTCACGACCTTGCCAAGCGCGGCATCGCGGCTCATGGCAACGACACCCGAGGCGTTGTTAGGTACATTGTCGAGGAGTTGAACACTCAGGTTGGCACCAAGAGCCACATCAACCTCGATGAGGAATGGGTCTTCAACAATGCTGGCGGCGCAATGGGAGCTATGTATATCATTCACGCCAGTAAGTCTGCTCCAAATGGCGAAGCATGACCCCGTTGCATTTCATCCGACCATTCCATAGCAATCGTTGAGACATTACTCGTGGGCATCGTCAACTAACGTCCAGTAGGTGTCACGGAATACCTGATCATCTTCGGAACAGCTATTGGCACCGAGGGCCACACGGGACGCCACACCGCCGACGACTACTTCCACATCCTCTCCGGCGAGCAGTGGGCCTACACTCCGGGCGAGTACGAGCCCGAGGTCTACCCTCAGGGCAGCGTGCACCACCTGCAACGCGGCACCGCCAAGCAGTACAAAATGCCCGAGGGCTGCTTCGCGCTCGAGTACGCCCGTGGCTGGATCCCGCCCATGCTGTTCTTTGGCTTCGCCGACGGTCTCTCCAGCACGCTTGATTTCCCTACGCTCTATCGCACTACTGTTGTGACGGGCAGGGAGATGATCTCGAATCTGCTGAAGGGCAAGTTCTAAGGCCACTGCTGATATGACATCAGCAAGGGGCACTTGTGGCGTCTCCAGTGATGCGAGGAGGGTTGGGCATTGTTGAGGATAGTCGTGGTTGATTCTCTCCGATTGCGGTCTATCAGTGGTAACTATTCTCTTAAGAGAGAGCATCAAGTCAGATGTGGAAGACTCTTAAGCCATGGCATGTGTTGGGTCGGTTGGTTCGGGATCGATGCCTCCAGGCTGTGTAGTTGTGCTGTAATGTCTAAAACCTAGAAATTCCTAATTCAAACCGTGGGTACCGAGGGTCATCAACCACGATTATTCTAAAGCACGTCCTTGTTCCTACTGTGGAAAGAAAGTAGGTCAAGCGGGCTCATCTGAACAGAGTCGAGTTTGCTATAGAGGTCTAACACCGTTATGAGTACAACAGTTGAAAGAGCAATGCAAGAAGAATAATTCATGACCAATGGTATACGACTTTAGTCCCGAGATTGAGATATTTCTTCAGACTGACAGACCATGTCTTTACCTAGTGGTAAATAAATTTAGAGACCTTATTAGTAGCTAAGAGTTGTGTTGCTGGCTCGATATAGCTCATTATTGAGAAGTTGGGCTGCCACTTCCATAGACTCGCATTCGATTTTCATCAGGAGACAACTTCGACGATCGTCCTGGGTCGAGCTAGTGAATCCATCAAACACTATTGTGCATCTACTTCTGCCAGAACCCTCGATCGGCAACCAGAACCCATTTGCTTCTGACGTCAAGGGAGCACTATAGATAAGATAGGGGTGGGTCGAATTGCCTGGATGATCTTCAGCAGAAAGTATGGAATAAGGGGTCCTGTTCAAGTGGTTGTCTTTGCTTAGGCAATTAGATAGACCCGTGGTGACTTACTTGAGAAACGTCAGAAATCCGCCGTCTCAGGTCCAATGTCAAAAGCCCACCAAGATAATTGTCGAATCAAATCTCGGCCTACTTGTGTCATATTCGATCCCCATAACGTAGCATGTGTGACTTCTCAGGCCTAAGAGCACACTTCATCTCATTCGCCCATTGCCGATGTTGGTCATGTCTTCAGGTAAAAACGCAGAGGCAAAGCAGAGATAACAGATCATTCGATAGGCAGTCTCGCGGTTCAGGTCTCACTTCGGCCAAATCCTGCTGGGGACAAAGATCATGAGCTATTCCCGGGCTGAAGAGGGGAAAATGCATCAATCGACGCTCAGGTGCTAACCAACGAGCCAGAGCAACACGCGTTGTTCCTGATGCTGCCTGCCGAATCCGCAACAGCGAGTAGGAATTGAAGATGCGCTGTTTGGGGTAACATGGCACGCACTGCTCACGGTGGGAGGGCTGCAATGTGTAATGTGGCACCTCACTTGCATCTTCTCGAAGGCCATGACTTCCTTCTAGCGCCCAACATCCTGGTCTCGCAGGTCAGCTAGCCAACTTTTAAGGGAGGAAGGTGCGCTAGGGTCCCACCAATACGGCTTTCCGTCACCTATGGGGCGGGCTCTGGAGGGTCACGCTGTTTTTACTGGAGCTTCCGAAGAAAGCAGGAGACGCCGCCCGCGAGAACTTCAAGTCTGAAGATGCGATTGATGAATTGCGACGATCTCAGCCGTGCCGCATGGGCGACGAGGACTTGTTGCCGTTTGAGGGAATTAATCAACCTCTTCGCCTTCACCTTCCCAAAGCCCTCTGTTGCCTACGCCGACGCTGGCCTGCCGATGCTTCATGTACCCCACTCAGAAACCGAGCTGTGCGGGCATTTTCTACAGACATTAACGAAGCTGCGACTGTACGCAACCAGTTCTATGAGGAAGCTGAGAAGGGGAGACCACCAAGGTGAAGAGCACGGGAGTCTATGACGGCGCCTCCTATTTGCATGATTTGCCGGTCTGGATTGCGTCGACGCCTCTTCGGCTCTTTAGCGGCGGACATCCTGTCCATAATCCTGTCCAACAGTGATCGGCAAATCCAAATCAACTGATGTCGTGGGTGGTTCTCGGTGAAAGCCGCCTGCCCTCCAATGCACCACCACCTCGAGACCAGCTACCGCACCTGAGTCGACCGCCCGGCACGATGGCTCGATGGCGTCAACGGCCTCGATTCGCCCATGATTGAATTTTCACCTTCTCGACTGACTTGTGTCGTTATGTTGGCGATCTTTCCGATGCTGGAGGCTCTAGACATTGCCATGTTTGCCGGTCTCCCCGGTACTTTGCACGATGTCTTGCAGCGTTTGGGACGCTTGGCATTGCATCAACCTGCGTCGGAACCCCAAATGCTTCTTCAAACTTGGCATCAACCGGCAGGCTTGGCACCCGCCGATTGGATCCAACTCAGATCGTGGCCGACCCTATCGCCCACCTCCCTCCCGGCATCCCCTACCGCAATGGGGGTGCCCTAAGATCGACCCAGCCAGCCCTGGCGGACTTCCTTAACCCACATCTCGTCGGCCGCAACGTTGTCTCGAAAGCTGAACCATAACGCAGGCTTAATTGCCCGGCAGCCTCCGTGGCGAAGAACAGCTTTCGTGATGGCGGCAGCGTTTCAGACTCCTCTCCCAACCACTCCTCTCCCAACCTGGCCTGTACCGCTACTTCGCTCTTCACCCCAAGTCCTCTTCTTCTCTTGTTATCATTGTGGTGGATGCGGTTGGCTATCGACTAAAACGCAGGATTCCCATGGTTGAAACACTTTTGATTACTGTGCAGTGAAGAACATATCACAGCGCAGCCATGGTTTGGGAACAACCAGGTTGCCCCTCCTGCCCCTCTAGAGCATACTGTAGCACATCCAAGCGATCAGCTTCCTTTGCAAGAGATGTACAGAGGACGTATTGGTGGCTTTATTGTTCGAGAAACTCGTCGCGGCCGCCAATCAAAATGTCATCATCCCGCAAACGGGAGTGACTCAATGTGTAAGTTGCTGCAGGCCAACCTCGTCAGGTCTTTGCCGTTGTGTGAGCGGTATGCAAGCGGGATTGCCTTATCGTTCGTTTTGGCAGTATTCTGTCACGCAACCTCCCCCACTCCGAATCATGTACAGTTACAAAACCCAACATGGTCATTCTCCAGTCCTTTCTCTTATACCGCCCACTTACACGAGTCCGATTTCCTATCCTTGCTCTCGCAACTTATGGGCTCATTCTAGTCTCCCCCTCCACTACGATGCTGGTGTCTCGATAAGACCAGGATACCTTACTCGTGGGCTCGTCTGCTATATATATGCCATTGTCGATCAAGCACTTACACCCCCTCTTTCTTGGTCTCTCTTCCTCCATTGCTTCTCCCCCAAATCTATTGCGAGCCTGATTAGTCCCGCCCAGACCATCAATCATGCCTGGGGACATCGTTGACGACGCCATTAGTGGCGCTCAGCTACACGCTCAAGTTGTTGATGAAGAAAGGAAGGAGGATGCTCAGCTTGGTGCTGTTGTCTCTCCACCTTCCGTTCATGATGATGAGAAGAAATTCCTGAATGTCGACTTGGAAGACTTTCCTACAGAAGAGGAGGTTCGGACGCTTCGTCGTGTCTCTGACCATATTCCCCTGAAGCTTTTCACTATTGCCTTCGTTGAGGCTTGCGAACGGTTCTCATACTATGGCACAATCATCGTCTACACGAATTATATCCAGTGGCCACTGCCCGATGGCTCGAGAACCGGTGCTGGTGGTGCCGACGGCCAGTCAGGAGCTCTTGGAATGGGCCAACGAGCTTCTACCGGCCTGACTACCTTCAATCAGGTATACTCTGCTGTTGTCTGTGATCTTGTTCCTGTATTAATCCAATTGAATTAGTTTTGGCAGTACTTTATGCCACTCCTCGGTGCCTGGGTTGCGGATGAGTATTGGGGTCGGTACAAGACCATCACCTACGCTCTCGCCATCGATATTCTAGGTCATCTTATACTGATCATGTCCGCCATTCCTCCTGTTATCACCCGACCGCACGAGAATTCACTTGCTGCCATGATCATTGGTATCTTGGTCATCGGATTCGGAACCGGTGGTTTTAAGCCGAATATCTCGCCACTCATTGTTGAACAGCTTCACATCGAGCATCTGAAGGTGAAGACACTCAAATCTGGTGAAAGAGTCATTGTCGATCCTGCCATCACGATAAATAGGGTCTACAACTGGTTTTATATGTTCATCAATGTCGGTGCTCTCATCGGACAATTAACCATGGTCTACGCCGAGAAATACGTTGGTTTCTGGCTCAGCTTCCTACTACCAACATCCATGCTATGTATTTGCCCCATCGTCATGTGGTGGGGACGGAAACGATATGAGCGCCGCGCACCTGGAGGCTCTGTACTTAGCAAGGCCTTGAAGACGTGGCTGCTTGCACAGAAGGGTCGTTGGCACATCAATCCCTACGTCACCTGGAAGCGCATGCATGAAGACGACTTCTGGGACAATGTCAAGCCCAGTCGCTTTGCGCCTGGCACAAAACCCACATGGATGACCTTCGACGACGCTTGGGTTGACGAGCTCCGCCGTGGGTTTGCCGCCTGCGCTGTGTTTGGCTGGTATCCTATCTACTGGTTGACGTACAACCAGCTCAATAACAATCTGATCTCCCAAGCTGCCATCATGAAGCTCAACGGCCTGCCCAACGATGTTCTGACGAACCTGGACCCCCTGGCCTTGATCATCTTCATCCCAATCTGCGATTTCATCATCTATCCCTTCCTGCGGAAATGCAAGATCAACTTCACGCCCATCAAGAAAATCACAGCAGGATTCTTCACCGGCGCAGCTGCGATGATTTGGGCTGCCGTCATCCAGGCATACATCTACAAGGATTCCGTGTGCGGGTCGAACGCTTCTGGAGATGGTTGCCCCAACGTCAGCATCAATGTTTGGGCCCAGACCGGTGCCTACGTGTTGATTGCGCTGTCTGAGATCTTCGCGTCCATCACTTCGCTCGAATACGCCTTCTCCAAGGCTCCGAAGAACATGCGGTCCATGGTCCAGGCCATCGCGCTGTTCATGACCGCCATCTCCTCCGCACTGGGCGAGGCTTTCGTGTCCTTGTCCGCCGATCCGTTGCTCGTTTGGAACTATGGTGCCATGGCTGTATTGGCTTTTATAGCTGGATGCATCTTCTGGATCCAGTTCAGAAGCCTCGACCACGAGGAGGACGAGCTCAACGAGTTGCCTGAGGGTAAGATGTATGTCGATGACGAGGAGAGCACAAGATAGTTGGGTTTGCATGACAGCCGTTATTGATGGCGTTGTGACACATTCACGACACTGTTGTTTCATGATTGCTTCGGACGAGGATCATCATTGTGGTCTGGGGAACCAAAAAAGGTGTATAAAATACGGTGAAAAATACGGTTAGGGAGGAGGATCGAGATCGGTGGGTTCTGGGCGAAGTGATTGCGGCGTGCATGCTTATGGGAAGTTATATACCTCTTGAGTTTTATTAGTTATCAATATGAGTTCTGAACTGGATTCTATTTATCGAATGATACACAGTGAGACTTTACTCTTTTTGTGGAGAGTCGGTGGTTATCCACCAGGAAATCACGACTTCGCGTATTCTACCATTCCTTTCGAGATCACATCGCTGATTATTTCACTCAGAGTCATGGATAATCTGACTGAGATAAGCAAGATTAAACGTCCCTTGGCGAGGACTCTGTATTTTGGTATTCGCTGTAGCTGATGTCGCCTCACATTGTCTTGACGCTTTCGACTTTTATAAACCTGCCGCCCAAAAGACACAACCCGCCCAAAACCGTGATATAAACCAGACCATTTTATGCTCAACGAGACAACCGTTTGACGCCCCTCGGAAGGTCACTTGGCGCAACATGACATGGCTTTTTGCACTCCTACCGATGTATGTAACATACCCAGATCAACAAGAAATGAGCCCGGCATGTGGACGACGTGCCCCAAAACTTCGTTCTGATGTATCATGTCGTTCGTCTGAATAAACCTGTTCATGACCTGATATGTTATGGATGCCGCAAGATCATTATGCGAGCCACTCCTCCTCGTCTCGCTTCAACCCTCTCATCACTAGGCCATCCTCCTCTTCGTCATCATCATAGTCGTCCTCCTCGCCCTTTTCGACGTCTTGGGGTCCCCCATTAACGATCGTTGATGCTGCTCCGTTCGATTGCTCGTCGTTCTCGGTCTGGGCCGCCTCTTCCTCCTCCTCATCAAGCATCCAGGTAAGTCCATTTGCCTGCTCTTCCAGCGGAAAAACTTCTCTTGCATACTCTTCCAAGCCTCTTGGGCCCTCCCAAAGCTCTAGCGCTTCTGTAGGACACGAAAGCTCCAGTACTTTGTCTCCAAAGTAAGGCGGTTGCTTTGTCGGATCATCCTTGCCGAGGTTGAAGAGAGTCTCAAGTGCTTCCAGCTGTATCCTATAGCCTTCGGGAATCTTGACTTTGAGTTCAATCTCACCCCTGACGTACCGTACTTTTCTTCCGACTCCTGTCTCAAATAACTTGCATGCTTCCCGGGGGCTCAGCATCTCGTATGCCAGGGCGATCCTTTGGTCTTTCCATTTCGAAATACCGTCTTTGAAGATCTGAATGATTGCAGGTCCCACATCATGCTCAGCATCTAGCCAAGGAAGTTTGGCGTCCGGGTGAAATGGCGCTTGCCACCTGAAGGATCCATCAGGCTGAAGTTCCATGCAGAAGAGGGGATACGGAAGGCTAGTAAAATTGTTGTTGTAGATTCCCGTGTAGACAAACGTCGCAGGCAGTCCTATGCTCTTGACATAGTCCTCGACTTTATGCTTTGACGCCCACAACGGGAGACTTGGCCAAGTTGCATCGTACGCACGATGATCAGGCATAGAGGAGTAAATGTAGTGCTGAATACCGGCTCTCTTCGCAGCATCAGCGAGGGCCTCGCCAATCTTGATCTCATCGCCATAGAAGGTGGTATTGATAAAAGCTAGTTGTGCCCCCCTGAAGAGTTCAGAAATCAGTTGGTGATTCACACCAATGCCACTGATAGGTCCCTCGCGTGTCACGTCGGCCTTTTCAGCCGATCTCCCAGCAAGCCTAGTATAGAGTTCGCCCTGGAGAACTGTGACGTTTGGGTTCGTAGAGACTTCTGTTGCGACGACACCCTCGAGATTCCGCAGTTGTGCCCTTACATGATAGCCAACTGCAGTAGCCACACGGATCAATGAGGCAGCCTGCCGGCCACTCGCATTGATAACAGCAATTGTTTTGTTAGGCGTCGGCATGGAGCGTTTTGTTGGGCGGAATGTAAGAGAATTGTTCCGTGAAGTTAGAGGTGAAGCGTCTGAGTACGAGGAGCGGGAATGTTTGTGTCGTCTTTCTTCGGCTTGCCGAGAGCTTGGTATATTGATATTCTGCGGAGCTGGCCGATAGGCAAGGTCGCCGTGCATCGCGGACGGCATTGATACGTATCCCCCTTAGGTACCCAAGCTCTCAAGCTCGGTTCCCTTTAAACCAGCAAAGACAATATTCAACAAAGCCCTTGCCTCAGGGGCGATGTGAATTTATATAGACACGGATAGCGACCAGCGTCTGGGTGAAGGTCCCAGCAGTAGCAACTTCCGTGCTGTCAGGTTATTATAACTCGAACGACTCGGTCAGATGCTGACGGGTGGGCAGGGCCAGGAAACAGCTAGCCGAAGATGTTTATCAGGGTGGGCTAAATAAGCTGTTCGAATGGCGTAATCTCGACTTCCTTGTCTTCTCTTGCAGCTTCCGTGCAGCAAATGGAAGGTACGATATGAGCCCGGAAGGGGCCTTAGGATCCTCTACACTCCAGGGAGTGGTTACTCGAGTGGGCTGCAAGTGATCCTTTCTCACTGTTAGTGGGGATGGGCTGGACTGCGGGGCAGCAGGCGCGATTGACAGGGGACGCGATAGCGGCAGAAAAGGAAGAAAAAAAGTTGGAGGGGTACGAGGATGCGATCAGTGACATACGAATGCTGTAAGACAAGACGCCTCCTCTCGTCCTCCAGCGCGGCAGCAGTGATTGTTGATATTGGGCAAGATAGGGAAGGGGGAGTATTGGTGTAGGCAGGGCGCAGTGTAACCTGGGCGCGCAATCGGGTAGGTACAAGGACAATTATGGAAAAAGAAGACTGTCGTACCCTGAAGAGAGTGATGCTGTGTGGTTTTTTGTTGCTGTAGAAGGAAGAGTCTCTGTCCTATGCGGCAGACGAGGCTAGCAGTGGCGCCAGTGAGAATTTTACGGGGTAGAGATGGCGTCTGTATCCACTCGCGACATTGGCCAGCGCAGTCGGTGTGGTCACCCTGATGGCTGCGGCCAATCGGGAATATCTGGTGGTCGTCGTGGCTCGAACTTATGGGTGATGTGAGAGCAGGTGAGGTCCTGGGGCCGGGGCTAGCGTATGCGCTCGCTCGAGGCACTCAGAGGAGTCTCTACCCAGGCTTATTTAAAAAAAAAACCGGCCGATGGGTGAGCGAGAGTGGTTGCGAAGTCCGGGCAGGCAGGCCGACCGGCTGGGAGCATCCGATAGGAACAAAGGAGGTTGATATGTGCCTATCCCTCTGACCCTCTGGCTGGATGAACCTTGCGAATTCAGGGCGGTGAGTTGGTGGGAAATGGAGATGGGCGTCACACAGTCTTGTCTAAGTGTCTATGCAATGACACGACTATGACAGACAGTTGTCGACTTGTGCCCGGGTCTTATCGTGATTCGCGACCAAGCCGCATCCGGCGTTTCTGTCAAGTGCCCCGTGATACTGGCTATGATACTTTCTTGTCTCCACGGGATTCGCCTCCGCAATCAATATGCAAATCCTGGATAAGAGTCCTGCCCGAAGGTGCTTGGCTTCCCGGGCGGGCCAGATAGCGATTGCTGCTATGGTTCAAAGGTTGGTTGGTATCCCGGGAGGGCGACGATCGATCTGATATGATATCGGTGTCAAAACGTGACAGGAAGAATGGTGTAAAGGGATATGCGGTCGGCGTAGACCAATGAGAGTCAATTGTGGTGGTCCAGATAGCACCAGCCCTGACAGAAGTCCCTAACGAAAAGGGACGAGAACAAGGTTTGCGACGAGGCAACCTTCCTTTTCGTAGAGATAGGGAAGATGAGGTGAGGTAAGATCAGATTGGATCAGGGTAGTGTAGTGTATGTCAGGTAGGTAAAGTACGAGAAACTCTGCTGCGATGGGAAAAGAAGACCTTTAGTCTGGGTCTGGATGGGTTGTCGGATTGTCCCCTTGGGATGGACGAGTCAGGGGAAGAAAAGGAAGGGACGGCCGGGGAAGACAACTTAGATATGATCCCACCCGTGCCTACCGCATCGAGCGCACCTATCTACAGTCCAAAACCTGCATGCTTACCTCCTCCGCAGGTACTTTGCGAATTGCGAGCTTGTCTCGCCAGGTAATTACCTTCCTACACATCTATGTACCTTACCTAGGTACCTACCTACCTACCGTACCTACCTTACTTAGATAGAGATAGACCATGTCGCTCGTTCGCTCTTGCCTCCCAGTTAGGTTATCGTTACATACCTTAGCTTGGCATAGGGCCAGATACGCCGCAAATAGAGGCTCAAAACCACGGCGCCCTTATTAATATTACCTGATGTTTTCTACCCAATGCCCGGGATGGGCGCGCAACGCGGGCGATATGGGCGATGATGCAACACCAGCGGAGAGCCAACGTGCTCGCTGGTGCCAGTCATGGTGCCTGCCTAACGCGGCCTACGGGTCCTCAGCAATAGGCCAGGAGGGCCAGGAGGGCCAGCAAGCCCTGGAGCGGCGACGTCGGCGTTGGAATTAGGTAAAAGGCCCCAGTATGGTTGCTTAGCGCACAGGCCATCCTCCATTGCGATATGGAGATATGGAGCCGGGAAGGAGCCTGTGCTAGCAGCCTAGGAAAATTTGCGGCCTCTACAGCAAAAAAACATCAAGCAAGGTGTGAAGATACCCACAGCAACATGACCCTCCGATTTGCCTTGCTCTCCCCTACAGTACAGTACAGTTGGCCCTTCTAGTGGTTTCCGTGAGTCAAGATGATCCACGTTTCTCACTCCCGTCATAGATCCAGTTGCGGTGAGGGAGTGACGGATCAAAAGACGACGGACACAAGCTCCCCAGTTGCAATGGCGTGCTCGGCAGGCCCAGACCTTCCCAACCCTTAGGCTGATCCTCCCTGTCTATGCCATCAAACATGCTTCAAGACGGCTCTTTCGAGGTGTCAGGCGAATGTCAATTCCGATTCCCGCACTTGCGGTCCGCTCGGCCTGGACTTCCCCAGATGTTCTGAAGCTCTTTTATGACACAACAATGACACGGGGCGGTGTTATTGGGCCTTGCCTGGGTTGTGAGCCGATCATGGGGACGAATTTGCATGCCGCATAGGATGCCCTCCTCAAAGACGGTTCACTTTCCCAACGATCGGACCAAGGCGATCCTGGAGCTATCGGGGTCTGGTCTCAGTTCGGGGTCTCATCGTCAAGTCACTGTGACAGCAGGATATGTGGTAGCACATGAAAGCCACCATGCAAGCTGTGCGGAGTTGGAGAGCCTGCTGGAGGTCAGTGTCCGGCCAGGTCTCAAAAGCTAACCAGTCAGGTTGTCAAGTGACACTGCATGTCAAGGTCCTCTGGCTGCATCTACAACCACGTTGAAGGAGGCAATGGTCTGGTACTGAACCTGCAGAATGGTCAGTCTGCATGCAGCTATGATCTCATTGAGACGGCCGAGCAGCATTTCGAGACGATTCGCTGGGTTCCTAAGCATAGATTTTGGCGGCTCATACAGACAACTCCAATGTATGTTTCAGCTTGATCAACTTTTGCACCTCTGCATAACCTCCTCCAATTTGCCCGAAATTCAGAGAATTGGATATCTCTGCCAGTAGGTTCAACTCTGTGGTGGAAAGCGTTACAATCTTCCTCGGGGTTCTGTTTCGCGCACCAGACAACGCCTCCCGCGCAAGTGCCTGAGTCAAGTGCGTGGGCTGGTCACTACCTCGCCGCAACGCTCAAGTCTAGCAATTTGCTTTGCTGCATTGGAAGATTGCCATCACGCGGGAGCATGAGGAATTGGTGGTAGGCCGTTCGGTTGCAGCGAGCTGACGAGAAAGTCGCAACAACCGGGCGAGCCAGGCCTTTTCAATTACGTACAAATCGGCTCACTAGAACCCTTCTGGGCGATTTCAAGAGCTTCAGTGCCGTCACGAAGTTTCTCTTATAAAAATGCCCCTCTTTCAGATCCATACATCTCCGCGGGAGCCCGTAGGGATGGTCTTTCGTGACAATGCATCATTTTTGCCTGTCTATGCCATGCTTTTGTACAACTCTGCTGTTCGTGTGCCTTCCAGGGATGTCACCAGTACTAGCTCCTCCACGGGCTCAACTCCGACTTCACAACCAAGGGACTTTAGTCCAGCCTGACACTACCGATCCACTGGGCCCGCTTTAGAAGTCGGTAGATTTTTTCGATCGGATGCTCAACTCCAGCGGCTTGAGGGCTGGGAATTCTCCACTGCTCCTACGGCCTCCGAATTGCGGGGGAGGCGCCGGTTACGATAGAACGTCTTTAGTCTGCGCAAGAGTGCATAAGGGCTGTTATTCGGCGCATGCCCACTCGAGACGTCTAGCCATCCTGAGCATTGCGACCGCAATCGGCTACCTCCGCCATTGGGCTGAACCTGATAGTGCTACAAGACCGCCTCGACCTAATATTATCACAGGGCCATATTGCCCTGTCTTCGTACAAGGGCCAACTCGCCTCACTGCTCCGGGGGTTGGGTCCAGTAGTAGTTTGACATGAGGTCAAGATCGTTGAAAGAGCTGTCTCCCATCCACTGATCCGTGAGTGTGGCATCAGCGGTGCCATCAGTACGGAGAGCAGTATCCAATGAGTCCTGTGTTACCTATTCGTAAGCCGATAAGAACCGACGAGAGATCGCGACATATACTCTAAGTATACGTGCTGAAAGGAAATGTGTAAGCTTACCCAGTCGACATTGTCGTTCGTCCCTGGGATCCACGAGCCCTGCAATCCTTCCATGATCACATCGTTAGGCACAAGATCGTTCCGTGAGAAAGGCATTGGCGGGTTCTGCGGTGTCGGATCGAGGCTGAGATTGGCTATTTCTGGCTCTTGGGAGAAGGTTAGTTTTGCCTTGGGTTGAAAGCTACTACAACACCTACCGGATACACGCAAGTTCGCAACTGGCGCAACATCTGTCCTTGATGACGGGACGTGAGATGGAGTCTCGCCTATTGCACTTGTGCGCTCTGTCGTGTTAGACTGACTTCGTAATAAGATCTTCTTCAACATAGTCTCCAACACCTCCGGTGCCTTCTTCACTTCCGGGGTTTCTTTCGCAGCAATGCTCCAGATTCTGTAAGATCGCCTCAATTGGTCGGTCAATTCATCCTTGTTGGGCAGAGGGGTATCCTGAAGAGCCCAGTCGTAGTTGCCTCCAACTTCCGAGTAGGTGTCGCTCATGATTGCAAGATAAACGATCATTGCTGCGAGGAGGAAGTCGTGCATCGCGAGACTGGTCATGAACCATCCGTTTGCGCTGAGAATACCACCCGGCTGGGTGCCGTGCCAAATGGCGCTTTGATACTCCATCAAGGCCAGTGCAGCTTGGACGCATGCTTTTCTCGAATACTCGTGTTCCCTCTTCGGGAACCTCTCGAGGAGGTAACGTCTGTGTAGAACACATCGACTCTTCTGATACAATGCCGCGATACCGAAACGCTGAATGACCTGGTGCGGAGGATCTGTAACGCATTGCTCGAGCGGTCGCACTTTCATAAAGCTAGGTACATTGTTCCATTTCTCCTGAAGAAGGCCATCGAGCCTCATGACCTCTGAGTATATCGGTGTGTTCAGGGAATGAGCCTGACGAGCTACAAGGCCGAAAACTCGGCAAATTGCGCTCTTGTATATGGGATATGTCATCTCAGTATATTCTGTAGGAGGTCGTCCGGGGGGTAACTCGGTAGAGTTTTCATCGAAGTCGCTGTCAATCAGATTTCGAGGCGGAGTAGTATCTGATTCGATGCCGTGGATCACTTTATTGTTGGACGTTAGTACTATGTCCTACAGTGAGAGATCGTAACCCGAAATGATCCGTATCGCGCTGCGGAACAAATCACTTACTTGAAGGCAAGCCCATGTGGAAAGAAACCATGAGATCGATTTGAATAGCCAAGTTCCATACACGACGGCGCATCTCACCATCAAAAGGGGTTAGGTTAGCGAGCTTGCTTGGGTCACGATGTAGCCCCATATTGAGCATTATACGGATGCAGACCGAAGACAGAAGATAGCAATTCATCTGAGACGCTCGGTTGATCAAGAATTCAGCTTCCACGTATAGAAGAAACGGTGCACATGTCGTGGGCCGCGGTGAAGTGTACTTGCCCGACACTAGTGCCCACCCTGCTGCCTCACGATATTTCTTGAAACGCTCCATAGCGGAAAGTGAGGAATCGCTTTCGACTTCATGGGGCGCTGAGTATGAGGAGAAGAAAACTCCCAAGGCAAGGACCATGAAAAATAGAGCAAGCCAGTCGAGGCTCACAGCTGAAGGATCCTGCCAGAACTCGTTGTACTACAGAATCGTTAGTGACATCGTTCTCCAACTTGTAGGGAGACTTGCCGTTTTCACGAATGTCGTTTTATGCACGATATCTGCAATAGTCTGTCAGCGCAAGACAGCTCAGGGGTCGGACATCTCCATACGCATTGACGGGGCGTGTGAACTGTAATACCGCATAACAAGCCGATCGGCTATATTTTTAGGGGGCAGAAGGTTGATCAAGTCTTGCCGACTCCTTGGTTGAGCACGGGACATCATGAAAAGCTCCGGAGAGTCAGCCTCTGGCGTTTTCTCAGGTGACTCATCTTCCTCCGGCTGGGCGGTTTCGTCAAAGTAGCTCTTCAGATCTTCGATCTATAAAAGGTGTTAGCTCACTGCCAGACGTATGCACCCTAACCACGACTGTGAGTGCCGAAGGGAAACCTTACATCATCCAGGATAGCCATGAAATGCGTTGCACCAACATAGGTGGCGCCGCGGCCGCCTTCCCCCTGAATGACTTGACCGCGAAGAACCTCATCCGCTTCCGTGGCTGCCGGCCGCGCTGCAACCCCTTCGAGCTCAGGGTCTATCATCCCTCTGACCATGCCCTCAAGGCGCTTGAGACGGGCTGCCATGCTCTGAGGCGGCTTGTTCTTGACAGGCTTCGGCGCATAAACGCAAAGATCCGTCCGCCCCTTTTTCAAACATTGGCCACATGGTCTGCGCAATGATGTTAGCAATACACTGTTTAAAGACTATTCACTTATGGCTACTCACGTTGCACGGTCACACTTGAGTTTGGAGTTCCGGCATGGCGCGCATGAGAGAAGCACCCGAGTCCGCTTAGGCGGAGTGTCTACACTCGTGGTAGGTGTGATGTCTGCCTGAGTTTCTGGATCGGCCATGGCAGACTCTGAGCAGGCTGTGAATTATAGTTATAATTCCAATTCTCTCTAGAGCTGAGACAGATTTAGCCTTTCTTGAATGGTTGTCTAAATGGCTCGGAAGCTTAAGATGAGGTGAATATTGACACTCCTTGCTAGGCCTGTCTTTGTAACGTCATTTATGAATACGGAAGGATCGTGTCGATCAACAAGGAACTGGCGCTCGCCGAACAGTCTGTCGTTGAAAGCTATGCGGCTTATGAAATGACTAAGCCCGGTAAAAACGGCCCCACACGGAGTTCTAGGTACGGATGCGCCCTCCCCGGACATAAGCAAACGCGAGCCGTTCACATTTTCGCTCTTTAGCGAAACAATGCATCCCAGGCAGTCTACCGATTGTTGTATAGAAGAGTTAGGTGTTTGAGGTTTTCATCAATTGATAGATCTATTTAGGAGCACATTTTGAGCGAGGAAAAAAATCTCTTCGCCATGGTGCTGGGTATCTGGTCTGGATATCTACCCGTCCTCCCTTGAATGATTTCTTTAGGCGTATGAATATATTCCACATAAGCCCTGGGATATTCTCTCCTGGATTCTTCAACGGAGAATTCAACCTGCCAACGCCGCCTTAGGGTCATGACAGGGTGGTTTTCCCCTGGCCGCTTCGACGACTTTATAAGCCGGTTTTGTGATACCCTCTGCAAGACGGTGCGCTGCTACCGATGTGCGCACATGGCCACCATGGCTTTTTCCTGGCGTCTTACTCCCGCTGTTTGCGTGTCTAAGATGTGGCGTGGCGAGATAGATGTTGATGACTGACATGCTTCCCCGTGTTCATGTCTCACTCTGGAGCGCCCGGAAGTCTTTCAATGAGATACTTGCCTCTCGCAACACTCATGATTGGCACACCCGGAACCTATAAGCTTGACAGTCAGCACACAAACACTCCGGAGACATTGTCGTCAAATGATGGCAGTTAGTCCAGGGGAACACCCACCTTCCGTATCCTCCGTTTCAAATCCTTGTCATTGGTTGCGACAATGTAAATTCTGTGCTTCTGAATCCGGTCGACGATACAGTCATCTGCATATGTGCCCTTGTGGTCGCACTTCAGCCTTGTCAAACGCTCGTCCCTCGCAATTCGAAGCGCTATCCGGTATTTTGGTCCCAGCTTCTCTAACTCTGCCATGACACAATCGGTAATGATGGCATTGCACTTCGCGTAAAGGCAAGTCATCATTGTCTCGAGAAGCTCACTATATTTGGTCAAACACAAGCTCCTAAGAACGTCCACAGAGACACTCACAGCTTCGCCGCCACTGAATGAGATAAGAAGTTGGTATCGACTAAAACCTGGTAAGGAGGCACAAGGGCAGTGTTGTGTTGGAAGAACATGGAGCTCGGCGCTTGTGGTCTGCAGAGCGAATAAGATTAGCATGGTGGCCTGGAGTGTGGGACGTGTAGACACATACATTTCTCGTACGAGCTCGTTGTTCGCCGAGGCCGCCTTCTTTTTCTGACCTAGATCTGCTTTTTCCTTGTTCTCCTTCAGCCTGTTGTCCCTTTTGCTAATCAGGCGTTTGACCTGGTGACAGCAGGCGGTCAGTGATCCTTTCTCTTCCAACATGATGGGCTTCAATTACCGCTCCGAACTTCCGAGTTTTCTTTGCGACACCCATGTTGAGCAACGGTATTGAAAACTAGAAGAGAGTTCTAGTCGCGCTGAAGCTGCTGGCGCGCTGTCGGAGGTGTTAAGGCAGTTGCTGAGAGCCCCACGTTGGCTTGTATTGAGCGGTTGTGATGCTGAGATGCTTCACATAAAAATAAAAAAGTTTAGACAGCCATGCGATAAAGTCGCAGTCCGGCAGGCAACGCGAACGGCGGGGCAAAAATGGCCTATGCACAGCTGGACCCATTTATTGCTAAAAAGGGAAGGGGCGTTGGGACAGTGCAAATTGGGACTTCCAGTGACGCGTGACGTACGGTAGTAGTAGTTATTTTGAGAAAGCCCGTAATGCACTGCAAGTTACCTCAGTGCCCTAGGTACCTAGGCTCGTAGGTACAGTAGGTACAGTGCATGCATTCATCGTGCTGGTGAAGTTCGGGACTACAAGAGGAGACAATGATTTTTCTGTTGCATTGCTAGGTGCTGAATACAAACATGCACATGATGTAATATGAGAGGCTAGATACCATAGCAGATTCTACTCATTGCCCAGTATGTTCTTATTGAATGTCCCTCCGCCAGAGCAAGCCTAGCTCGCCTAGGTAAGAGAGTCTACTTGCTGCCCGGTTTGGCACCATTCCAGAGCAGGGCGAGGCTCATTGTGTGTAAAAGAGAATTGGGATGGGTGACGATGGAGTGCTGTGGGAGGAATGTGTGAGTCCTTGCTGCCAATAATGCGATGGCTGTCCATTGGTCCCTTGCAGGGGGTGACGAAGCGCACTCCTGGACACGAGGGGCGCTAAATATTTACAGTACACAGCCCTCAGCACCCGTAACTGCAGTGCCGGTACCGTATGCCTCCTGAGAGGGCAAGAGTGGCAGTTTACGAGGCAGGCCCCACCACTTTCCTGCCAGCTTTTTTTCTGTCCTGTCCTGTCCTGTTCGCACCTTCCCGCAAATGCCATCTGCCATCTGCCCTGCAGGCCCAGCCCGCCCCGACCACGACGCAGGGCCCGGGGAGAGACTTCTCATCACACCATCAATCCCTCCTTCTTTCTCACCCTCCCTGCTGTGAACCGCCTGGTGGCATCGTCCATTTCCTTCCTCACTGTCCTTCCTACTCTACTGGAGGTGTCATCGACTACCGCCATCACCATCGCCAACTTCTATTCCGACGTCGCCGTTCATTGCGTCCTCTCGTTTCTTTGTTTCCTACGTCAACGTATACGTCCCAGCTGCAGGTGCTCCGTCTTCCGCATTTCCATTTCTATTCGCCCGTGTCTCCTGCATAACAAGCCATCCTTTATCCGCCGCTTCCCCGTTTCTACGCACGCATATCAGAGCCCGCATATAGCCAGGAACCCAGCCAACAGCGACTGTTGTCTCGAGTGCATCCTGCCCCGGCCCTGCCTGCACTGCAGCAGGTTGACAGTCCAACCGCCAGGTGTTGGCTGCGTCTCAATACACAACACCGTACTCAATCTCGCGAGCATCTCGCAATCCCTTCGCTATTTGTGGTACCTCCATCATTGTGACGCCTAGAGCATCGAGATGGCGTCCACTCGACTCTCCCTGAAGCGGATGCTTCTGTTGTCTACGATTCTGGTCCTCGCGCTCTTTTCTGCTCAGGGTTTCGCACAGAACGATGACGACGACGATTCAACATCAGCCACAGCGGCTGCGACGACAGCTGAAGAGACTTCGAAGGCTGCCGCTACGACGGCCACGGCAGATAACACTGATGACGCCACCACAACGGCAAACACCACGCCGAAGATCACAAACACGAACACTGCGGACGACACGTCTGCTACAGGCGAGACAAGCCTCCCTCAGATCACAGGCACCTCTGGGACTTCGGCAACTGGAAGCACAGGCTCGCTAACTCTTCCGACTCTGTCGAAGACCGTTGATACAGCCATTCCAACATATCCTGCAGCCAGTGTGCCACCGACTACGAATGCACCTTTCATGCATCAGTCGACTGCTCCCGATGGCACTGTCTTTATTGCCGTAGGCGCCATTCTCGGTGCCTTTGGTCTTGCCATCCTTCTGTGGCGCGCCATCGTGGCCTGCCTCCTCCATCGCTCTGTTGAACGTGCTGCTTTGAACCAGCATCTTGCAAACGACAAAGCTTTCCCTGCTCCGCCTGCGCCTTTCTATAAATACAGCGACAGAGATTCATCTCCGACGCTGGCTTCAGCAAACGCCGGACGAGGTGTACGCAGGACGACTCGTGGCCCTATTCCTTCGGCGACGCCTTCTCAAACGAACTTGTTCTTCTCCCCCACAGCGTCTGCTGGTGCCGGCATGAATACTTCGAACCGCGACTCTCGATTTTTGCCATCCGGCTTCTATGCTGCTGGTTCCGCCTCACCAGCTAACGCTCATGGCCACTCTATAAGCCTGACGAACCTGAGGCCAGACTCGAGGGGGCACGCTCGTGCATATGAACCCAGTCCGCCTGAATCGCCTTCCATGGGCCCTACAAGGACACCTCAGCAGAGAAACGTGAGCACAAGTTCCCTCAACCTCTACCGCCCACCGAGCGGCCGCGCACCCAGTGCTTTCCTGGATGATTTGTTGGACGACCAACCCGGCATGTTCCCACCTGCTGGTCAGATGCCTCCACAAAATCCGCACCACGGGCACACCCAGTCTCAAGGGAGATTCTAGGCTGTTGCTAAGGACCTTTTCTTTTGATCTGGTACAGGGACGGCGTGTTTGAGGCTCTCACTTCAGAGGCATTGGGGCGTTTCGGTGGTGAACTAAAAGACAGGAAGGGTATTCCTGATCATCATCAGACTTTTGCATTAATGTAGTTGGAAACAACAGCTCCGCCGGCTGTCTTTAGGCTGTTGCGAATGCCAATGGTAGAAGGAGAATATATGTCACAGTGAAAAGTGACGTGCGGTGTACTATTTTGTATCGGCATTAGAGAGGAGTCCATGGCTCGGTTTGGCTTTACGCTTGTTTATTCATTGGTATATAGCTTCGATTCGAAATAAACTGGACATTATCTTGATATCATAGTCGACAATCCGTGATACTCGTATCCTAAATACATGTTCAAGTCAGACTAAGTCATTCCATCCGAGCTAAGACGTAGGATAACTGCAGATGTCAGCCTTCATGGCATGCACATACTGCGGGAAGTTGCATTCATCCAAATGCTGTCAGACTGTATTCGAAATGGATTCTTTCTGCATTGTATCGCCAGTCTCTATCTGTGCGACATCAAGCCCTGGTTTGCTGTTGTATCCCGTTACCTGCAGTCGGGTTAGAGTACTTGTACAAGGATGCTAGTTGTACCGGCATAGACTATGACATGATTAGCCGTGATCAGTCGTCTACATGGGTATGCGTTGTCTATTTTAGCTTTGCGCATTGCAGCTTCGTAAATTACCACCTACAACAGGCAAACGCTGGATCCAACAGACCGGGCCACCTCGCCGTTGCGGCGGTTCCAGCGAATGGATTGTGCCACATCACAGCTTACGGCGATCCTAAGTGCTGACATGGCAGTTCTTATGCTGTTAATTAGCCCCTGTGTCTTATCATCTTAATGGCGACGATCACAACGTAGACACTTGTTAAGTCGAATCGAGGACACTGAGTCCGCCTTATATATTTGCCTATCTCCTAACATCTCGCTAGGTGCTTCAACACGCTTCTTATATCTCGGCTTTTCTTTCGATGCTAAAACATTGTGATTTGACTCTTTGTCTCTATAAAAGTAAAACGATGCCTGAAAACGCCCACAGCCCTCTCCTGATTATGTATATCATGTGTGATGGGGACTGTATGCGATCGCTCTTTCCTTAACTTTGTCCAAAGTATGGTACCACAGAAACTTTAACAGCTTACCGCACTTTCTGAACAAATCAGCCCTACATAAGACTCTCAAAGCTCCTCCTTATTCTTGGAGCTCTCGGCCCAGCTCTCTCCACTTCTTGTCCTCGAAGCTTCAACAATCGCAGCCATGCTCTCCTTAGCACCACGGATATCTTCAACCCGGATGCCGGACCGGTCGCACATGCCCCTAAAGATACCGTCTTCTTTCTTCCACAGCTCGAGCGGTTCGTCTAGTTCGGCTATGCGGCCCTGGTCCATGACACAGATACGGTCGTAGCCAATGATGGTGCGGAGACGATGGGCGATGCACAGGAGCGTCTTGCCCCGGAATCCGGAGGCAATTGTGGCTTGAATCTTGTCATCCGTCTCCATATCGACTGAAGATGTCGCCTCGTCGCACACGATGATCTGGCTGCCCCGAACAAGGGCTCGTGCCAAAGCCATCAGCTGTCGCTGTCCGAGCGAAAAGTTCAGACCATCTTCTTCGACCACTGAGTCTAGATGGATGCGAGATGGATCTCGAACATTGGGAGCGCCAGTCTCTTCGCTGTATTGCGCGTCCCGTGGTACCAAATCAGCCTGCCGAAGCGCGGACCACAGCTCTAGGTCGGTGTGCTCATTGAACGGGTCCAGGTTGCTGCGCACTGTACCTCGGAACAGAGTTGGATCCTGAGGAATGATCGCAAGACGTTTGCGGAGGTCGTTGAGGCCAACGGTGGAAATGTCCAACCCATCAATGGTGATGTGACCTCCTGAGAGCTCCACCAGGCGGAATAGCGTGGACATGATGGAACTCTTGCCTGCTCCTGTACGGCCAACAATACCGATACGCTCGCCACCGCGGACATGCATGTTGAGCCCTCTGAGTACGAGAGGCAAGCCAGCCCGATAACGCATTTCGACATTGTCGAAGACGATCTCGCCCTTCTCTGGCCAGCTAGGGCGGACCTCGATAGTGTGCAATGGTGCTTCCTCTTCCAGTTGTGTACCGTAGTACAGCAGCCTTTCGACAGCGTTCATGCCGTTCTCAACTTCAGCCAATTGCCTAACTGTGAACTGGATCATCTGCACAATCGCAAGGATGTAACTCAACACAAGACCACCAATCGAAGGGGGCACATTGAAACGTTCCGTAACAACGAGAATACCAGTCGTGAACACGAGCGCATTACCAATCATATCCAAGCGAACAGAAAGCCATCTCTGGTTGGAGAATGTGAGGTAATACGCAGAGTTCATGTCGTCGATTGCAGTGCGCAAATCGGAGATAAAGCGATCTTTCAGGCCATACGCTCTGATAGACGCCACACCCGACAGCCCCTCGCCAAACTTTGCGAACACATTTGACCGCAGAATCGACTCGAATCGCTTGACTTCTCGGGCAGATGCCCGATAATAACTCGTCGCAAACATGAACATGAAGAATAGCGGGACGAGGGCGATAGCGAAGTAATGGAAGAAGGCGATAATCAGTGCAAAGACTGCAACAATTGACGCAATGCTGAAGAAGTACATTCGCATAGCGTCAGACAAGTTATTATCCATGACATCGACATCTCTCGAGAAGCGGTTAGTTATGCGACCCAATGGAGTGGTGTCAAAGAACGACATGGGAGCACGCAAGACCCTGGTAATCGCTTGACGCAGCATAGTCTTCGAGGAATTGGTGCCAAAGACCGACAGAGAGAACATGAATGCGAACATCAGCATAGCCTGTGTTGCGCCGAGGCCAGCATAGATGCCCATATATGCCCCCATCGAGAGCCCGTACTTGTCCGCGGTCCAGTATGACAGCCACAGACTGGTCATAATATTGGCCCCTTGAGAAAGTAGAAGCAGGCCGATCACGAATGGAGCATTGAGAATGCTTCCCGATGCTCTAACATACGAGCCGTACACAGACCAAGGGACGCTGGATACAGCACGTTCTTCGACTTGCATCAGGGTTTTGCCCTTCTTTCTCTTCTTCTTCGGAGCCTCTTCTCCGTCACCATCGGTGATCAAGGCGCCTTCCTTTTTCTCTTCCAGAGCGGTGGATTCCATTAACTGCTGGAAGCCGACATGCCCCTTCATAAGGTTTTCAAACGTGTCAACAGCCTGAATCTTTCCCTCATCCATCCAAATGATGCGGTCACAGCGATTCAGAACCCACAGTTGATGAGTTGCCAGGATACGACATTTGCCCTTGAGAAGACCAAGGATGGCGTTATCAAAGATGTGACGCCCGACATGAGCGTCAACAGCACTGAGAGGGTCATCCATCAGTACCATGTCTGCATTGAAGTAAATTGCACGGGCAATGTTCAGTCGTTGTTTCTGACCGCCGGAAATGGTGATACCTCTCTCACCAATCTCGGTCATGTCTCCGTTCGGAAGCATGTCGAGATCCGGCTCGAGCGCACAACTACAAAAGATTTAGTTAGTGACATTGCAATCCAGATATTGTGGCTGAAAGGTGGCTTACGCTTTGATGACCTCCTTATACCACTGGCGGTCCATGTCCTTACCAAAGAGGACATTCTCTCGTACTGTGGTATTCTGAATCCATGAATACTGGGGACAAAATGCTCTCGATGCTCCAATTACAACTTCACCACTAGTTTTCCTCATGTCGCCAGCAAGTGCGGCGAGGAGCGAACTCTTGCCACTTCCAACAGTGCCGATCACGGCGACAAGTTCGTCTCGCCCGATCTCAAAGTTGATATCTGTGAGCTTGAAAGGCTCCCGCTCTTCAACCAAAGTACTCCCAGTGTCTTCAGAGTAGTCGCCGGATTTCTGCACGCCCTTGGAGTCGTCCTTATTACCACCCTTCTGTTTCTTCCCCTCGCCCTTCTTCTCCGTGGGCACGGTCGCAGTACCCTCAGGGGCTTGAGTGGTAGTTCTCTCCCAGGTGAAGTTTGCATCGTGCATCTCGATTGCGTTCGGGCCATCTGACTTCCAAACAACCTCCTCTTCCTGCTCTTCAGCGAGCAGGTAATCTTCGATACGCTTCAAAGACGACCACGCATCCGTCACCTGACCAATGACAAGAGGCAACAGGTTGAGCGGCATTCTTAGCCCGTTGAACAGCGCAAGTGAAGAGAAGACCTCAGCAGGCTGCAAGTCGTGGTGAGACAGCGAGTATGTAATAAAGGAGAGCATGGACGCAAAAATGGGTAGCGACAAGCTTATAGCCATAATGCCGTTACGAATAGCCATCAGGACCTGAATCATGGAGATCTCACGAGCGCGGAAATCCTCCAGACGGTTGAGGAACGAACTTTCCCAGCCGAAAAACTTGACAAATCGAACGGATTGCAAAATTTCTTGTGTCAAGCTGACACGCTGATCCGTGACTTTGTTGATGACCGCTCGCCGGACGAAAAGGGCCTTGATTGCCCTTGTGAGGACTGGCATGCCGATAACCAGCAAAGCAAATCCGGCTAGTGCACTGTATGTCAAATTGATGAGAAGGACCACAAGTGTGATGGTGCAAGAGATGGGAGCCGTCCAGATGATGTGGAATAAACCACAGGCTTGATCGATACGGTAGGTGTCAACACTCATCAAGTTGACCACCCTTCCATTGCTCCAACCTACCCCATCGCCAGATATGCCGTCCTGCTCCTCAAGATCACCTTTTTTGCCTCTTTTCTTCTTCTTCTTTCTATCCGCTTTCTCATCTTCCGCACCTTCTTGTATTTCGGCCAGGGCTTTCCCACCGGCCTTCGCCCGGCCAGAGAGAACCATGGACTTTTCATAGATCAAGTCGATCAGAGATGCACGAGCCTGACCTCCGATGATCATGCCACGAAAAATGAATTGATTGGTCCCAAGACTCTGAAATACTTGCATCGCAGTCACACCGAGAACCAGACCTATGCCTCTGCCGATGCTAGGGGGCGGCAGGTGTTGGGTTTGAGCAATATATGCGTCTGTGGCGAACTTGATAAGATATCGCAAGGTGAAGGGAGACATGACCTGCATGATGGCAGACATGAGCTGGCAAAGACCGCCCAGCCAGAACTCAAAGAAGTAAGTCTCATGCAGAGCCCGCAGAAGGGGGTATTTCTGGCCCTTTGCAATACGATCCTTGAAGGAAGCCTTGACTTTAGCGGACATCTTCTCCACGGCTCGATCTGGGTTGACGTGCCAGATATCATTCTGCTCAAGTGGGCGCTTATAACCGACCTGTCTTCTAGTGAGCATCGATCCCGGATTGAAAATCTTTCGGGTTAAGAAAGGCATTTACTCACTCTCATCAACGGACCCTGCCAAGTAAATATCAGCTTGCTGAAGAAGCCCGCAGTGTATTCCGGTGACGGTCCTCGTTCTTCTGGTACAGGTGGCAGACTTCCCCATCTTAAAGGATTCATATTCTTATACCATGGTTTCTTTTGAGGTTCATGGTGGCTGGCGACTCCAGTTGCGACACTCGACTCGGTCGCTGCACTCTGTATGCGATCCAACTGAGGCCTATTCCGTCTTTCACTCTCAGCCGTGATGGGCTCTAACCCGCCCTCTTCATCTTTCGCCGCAGCTTCGGAGGCTATCGCTTTCTCCTCATCGACAGGTTCAGTCTCATCATCCAATGGCCGGTTGGGATCCGCAAGCGGGTCGCCTGGGCTTATCTCCTTCTCATAGTCTGAGCCTGCCATTATCCAGGCCGACTTACACCAACGTCTTTACCCCGGACGCAATGAAGGACCCGGTCTTGGCTGCGCCGCAAAGGAAAGATGGGACGTGGAAACAAAGAACGAAGGGATCCGGGGGAACGGTAGAGAAAGTCGGAGGAGTGGGTACCCTGGGTATTAATAATGAGGCCGAAGCAGTAGGCCGGCCTTTGGCACTATCACCGGACGAATGCGAATGGAGGCGGGCTGGCAGGCTACCTAAGCATACGCTACGCTACTGTGCCTGACCATGCACTCGGAGTTGCAGCTTGTCTTGGAGAGTGGATAACGAAGGGGCGCCACAGATCTGGGGTTCCCGAGCGGCGGACTGGCAAGGACAGACGCCTGCGGAATGCAGATAGAGAAAGTGGATGACGACAACAATTGTCAACAAGGTGAAGACGGGGAGGAGGGGAAGAAACAGGCCACGAGTCACCGTCGCAAGCGCTTTGTTATTACTGAAATATCGGTATAGGACTATCTCGCCCCTCCCTCTGCACGCAGCTACTAGCTACTATCTCTCGTTTGATCTCTTTTTTTTTTTCTTTTTTTTTTCTGTCTGTTGGTTCCGTTTGCCTGCCCATCACTCTGCCCTGGTCCCAATTCGCATCTCTGCCAGTGGGCAGATCAGGAAAGCGACCCGGACCCGATGCTCTGAATGCGGGTTAAGGTACAGTAGGACGGCAGCCAAGGGGGCATGGTGGGCAGGGATTAGGGGTGTATGATACGGCTATGACAAGCAGAGAAGGTCGGTGTCGGGGGTCACGGCGATTACGGTGCCGACATCCTGATGTGCAAATGGGAGCTCCTTTCTTACAAATGCACCTCGCTTCGGCTCTCGTCTGAGAGGCGTGCGACTTAGCGTAGGGCTTTAGTGGTCCTACAAAAGTTGCCAATGCTACTAGACTAAATAAATGCCTGTGGTGCGTGGATGAGTGTTCATACATTACTCCTTCAGGTTATATTCTCGAAGGGGGAAAAAAAATTAGAGTGTTCTGGACTCGCGGAGGTTTTGCTGTATCCACCGACGTAGGATGCGATACGATACGATTGTGGAAGGGCGGTTGATACGCGTGATTAACAGGCCGTTGCGCACGGCTCCGTTGATCACATCGGCTGTGGGTGTCGGATAACATCTGTGCATTCACGATTCTACAGTTGTTCACATTCGAGGCGGAGTCAAATGGGCTACTACAATGGGCGTTTTAGGAAGAACTCAACTGTTTCACGACTTGAATTGACTTTTCACGGTACAGGCAGCTGGAATCTGTTTGGAATCTTTCAAAACTTCAGATCTTGGTGAACATCACCGGCAACAACGGCACCAGCGTCCACCTCACAAGGTTACCCTGTGAGTTCCCTACACTAGGCTGCCGACTGATTGACGTGGTTAACATGTAGCGGCCGCCATCAAAGAGGTGTCAGCAGCGGAATTCGAGTCGACCCGGGCTACCGCAGGCGTTCGGAGCTCGCAGAAGAGCGGTAAGAGAGAAAAGCCAAGAAAGAACTCCGAAACAACAAGAGGGTCTCGGCCGAAGCAGTCAGATTCTAGGGCCCGACTACCATATCTCGTTTCTCGTGTGATATGTATGACATGTATGCGTCAGACACGGCTCACCCAGGCAAGTCAGGGTGCGAGGACGATCAGCGCCGCCCGGTGCATGGGCATGGTCCTCTGGGGATACTTGCAGCGGGGCTCCGGGCGACGTCCATCCCAGAACACCTGCCGGTAGTCGCTGTCGAGTCCTCTGCAACCGGTATGTATAATAACGTGTGTGATTGACCTGCACGGCGAAGCGTCACATCCCCGCATCACGCAAGTCCTACGGCCATAGGACATGCACGGCGCTCATGCACGGCGTTCAACAAAAAAAATACGACACACCTCTGGCACCACCGTTTCGGCCATCGGCACCGGAGCGCATATCGACGATGTTGCGCAGTCTGGGTTACCCGACACGGCATGGTCCCACCTCCAGGCCAAGCTTCTTGCTAGCGAGGCCGCCGCCTGTGTCGTGGCCGCCAAGTGGATTGATCACGACCTACCCACGATCCAATGGTGCCAGTGGTGAAAGAAGCACCTCCTGCATTGTACTTAGCATATCTACTGTTGGGTCTGGGTCGTAATTACGACCCTCTGAGCCGAGATGGTGCGTGCAACAGCAGCTCTTTCTCCTTATTTTAGAGCCTCATGAACAGCGCAATGCGCTTTTGAGATATGATGCCATCGCCGGGCCACCGCTGTTCCTGGAGGAGTTGCATAAAGGTCAAATGACGACAACGGTACGCGAGCCGAGTGGCTAGAAAACAGTTCAAGTGCAGCAGGCCTGAAAGGATTTCGTTGAAAATTGGAGTCTGATCGCAAACATGGGCTCAAAAAAAAAATACACGTACTCCGGTTCACTAGTACTTGCTGACGGCAGAAGCCTGCTACTATGTGAATCCTAAGACCATCAATGGAAGCTTGTCCTCCAAAACCTTGGACAATTGCCCTGGACAGGGTAAACGAGCCCACTGGACCCTGAAAGACAGGGATCGGACTTGCTTCAGTCAGCGGCCCCGCAGGCCAGACACTCTCCGTTCGGCTGTCGTTCCCAATAGCTCCATCTGGAATAGGCGCTCTATAACACTAAAGTAGGTGCCGGTCCAGAGGTTTACTGGACTCGTTCTTTATAATTACGATAGCATTGGCAAGAGGACACCTTGACCCTAGCAGTGAGAAGGAAAGTCAATGGATACACTATCAAGTAATTGCCTTGCCAGTTTACTATAGCTGGCTACCTCTATATTTTGTCTGGGCCTCAAGCAATCTACGTCTCTGTAGACATTGCAAAGCCAAAATTGGCCTACCGTACCGTGTGACCTCCCTAAATGTACAGCCGTGATAATACAACATAACGCATCCGATGTAGTTTGATATGCCCGTCTGGACACTTGTTCCAAAGAGACAATGACGAGAAGGCGGCTTTCTCGAGCCAATCGATGCCTCGTCAAAGAACAATTACTCTGTATCTGAATCGCCATCCATGCCAAGAAGAGTCTTCTCAACATCATCCAGGGCCTCATCCTCGTCATCACCATCCTTTTCAAGGTCTCCGTCTCCCTCGTCCTCCCCATCTTCACCGTCAGCAATCCCCAGGAGCTCCTTGTCGACATCATTAAGGTCGTCAGCATCTTCCATGGGGACATCACCGTTGGAGCTGGTGGCTCCGTTCAATTTGGAAGCACGGGGACGAGGCGGAATAAGCAAGCTGTCATCGCCCTTATCGCCATCTTGGTCAAGATCAATCTCTTCCTCGGTCTCATTAGGATCCTTCTCGCCATTCAGGTAGCCGTTTTGCGGCTTGATCTTCTTGGTAGGTGCAACGACGCCCAGATCCGGGCCCTGTTCCCAGCGGTCTAGTCGTCGATTGGCTCGGCGCAGTGCGGCAGCGTATGCACTAACTTCCTCGCCAAAATCATCCTCTTCGGTGCCTAGCTGAACCAGGCCACCAAAGCCTCGCTCACGGAAGGGGAACGGCTTGCCATTGCTATCAGTGAGCTGTGCGAACTGGCTGGGAGGGCCGAGGAGCAACTGGTGCTTATTGAAAGCACTATTCTCCTCGCTCTCGCTGTCATCGAAAGGATCAGCCATCTCCTTGAGACGCTTGACTGCGCGAATGATGGCTCCGTCCACTTTGCGTAGACGACGTGACTTGTGATGACGCTTTCGAATACCCCGATCTAGGATGTATTCCACTCGCTGAGAACGGTTGCGCTCCACTGCTAGTTGGTGTGCGGTCGGAGGACGAGGCTTTCGGGCCACGATACCCTCAATAGCAGGGCCACCAGGGGATGACCCTTCAAAGATCTGGTATTTGAGAGGTGCGCCGCCCCGACGACTGGAGCTACCAAAGGCCCCACTGTGCCGTCCTAGAGCTCTAGGTGGAGGCGTTGAACGGCTGCTGTCGATATCAGACTCATGCTTGGAAGGTCTAATGCGTGGCAAGATTCCCAGAGTGGCACCGCCTTCCTCGCCAGCTGCAAAAACCCGCGCTCTAGAGCCACGCTTCGACTGGTTGTCTACCATGTACGCCTGATCTGCCTCGATGATCTTTGCTCGCATCTTCTGTTTGGCGAAGCCAAAATCGATCTCTTCTTGAGGATCAACATTCTCTGCTGCCTCTTGCTCCTCCGTCATGTCCACAAGCTTTGGGATACCCTGGTTGGCGACGTCAACACCATAATCTACGCCCTCGCCAAAAGGATTCTCAATGCATCCTTCTTCCGTAAAGTCGGATTCCAAGTAGAACCACATGACCCACAGGAACGCGCGTGCACGAGACTGACTGGTGTAGTTTGTCTTCATGACGAGATCATGGAACTCCTTTCCAGGAGGGAAATGCAATTCGGCGATCTTTGCAGCCGACTGGCAGATCACAAAGAGCAGGTTTACCGGATTTGTTCTAGGAATATCGGAATCCTTAATTTTGTCGAGCGTGTTCGGCTCTGGACGATCCTCGGCTCCTCCCTTCAAAATCGACTTGAGACGTGGGGCATCTTGTAGCTGTTTGTATGCATGCGGATCTTGATGCGCTTGGAGTGAGGGAATTGCATGATATGTCCGGAGTTGCGCTCGCATTTCGGGGAAGACTATTTCGAGGCGTTAGTGTACAGCTTTTAGATAGGCTTCTTGATGAGAGCACTTACAATTGAGCGTTGTATTCATTCTGCCAATGTTCACCAGAAGGCAGACCATGGCCATACCCTTCGCGGCTTCTCGGTCACTAAGCAGTTTGTCGCGGAGGACTTTACTGGTCTTGCTGCTTCTCGACATGGTGTCGATGTATAGATCGGCAAAGTTTTGCTTGCCGATGTTGTCAGGCTCATAGCTGTTGGTGAAGACCTTACTCTCGTCATCGAAGACAGCCTTGAGGAAATCAAATTGAATATCCTTGCGCCAGAGGGGCTCGCCGTCCTCCTTTTTCAGATGTCGAATCTTTCCATACATTGATGCGCCGCCTTGATTTGTAGAGTGGCGCCCGCCCTTGCCTCGCCGGGAGCCCTCGGTGGGCTCTGGAGTTGCGTCGCCCATCTTGGTATCCTCATCTTCCGTGACATTGGTCATGAAAGATTTCTCAAATCCGACAGGGGAGCTGGGCGCCTCCAAGCCGCTCCCTGCCGGAGAGCTTGGCGATGCCATGATGCGCTGAGGAAGGTGCCGAGCAGGGCACGGCTGGGAAATGCTTCAAGGCGAGGGTGCGTGATTCAAGCCGGGCGCATGCTTTACAAGGCAGGTTAATCGATCGGCGATGAGCTGATTGATGGCTTCCGTCGATGGAAAATATGTAGTGTTCGATGGAGGATGAATGGCTGATGGAATTTTTCGAAGAAATTAGTCGTGGTGGATGAGCATGATGTGTAACGTTCGGAAGAATTTGCGCTGTCGAAATAAGCTCATGGACGTGCAGTTGACTGTCGCGTCCAGTGAAGCGAGATCGCCAACCGTGGCTCGACCTAAAAGCCAGGGCGGCCCTATTGGAGATAAATCTCAGCCACCAGCTGGAACAGCTCAGGCGCTCCTTCCAGTTCACGATAACGATCCACCACGACACAATCAGCACGGGCTCAGTCATGTGACAGCCTGACCAGATGACTGTGAAGAGATTCCCCCTCTGGCAGGGCAACATATTAATTATCTTAGAGGAGGTGTCTATGTACAAGTAACATTAATTTACTCTCTTGTCTTATCCTGAAAAACGCATAGGGTTTGTGTGTGACTGCATTCACTTTGAAAAGTACCTGTGTGACGCTGCCCGCCAATTGACTTCTACCGATATAAGTCGAATGATCTGGGCAAAACACTTCCGAGCACCTCCGCGTCCAAAAGCGAGCAGACCTCGCACTCTATCATATGTCTTCAATTGTTCAGTTTGTTCTTTTATCTTAAGATACTGTAAGCGAAAAAGTCATGGGTGTCGTCGCAAAGATCCCGATAATCGATATATCTGGTGGTGGCGAACAGCTGGAGGTGGCTCGAGAATTGGTGGATGCCGCAGTGGAGCATGGTTTCATCTACATCAAAAACACTGGTGAAGACTTTCCCGTGGAAGTCATTCAGAATGCGTTCAACATGGTAACATTTGAGGATATCGATTTCTGGAGATCAGGAACACTGATTCATGCAGTCCAAAAAGCTCTTCGGAGCACCAGTTGAAAATAAGGCAAGATGCAAAATCCAACAAAATAATCGAGGCTGGGCCGGTATGCAAGTTGAGACATTAGATCCGAAAGCACAGAGGGTAAGTGTAAATGCTGAGTTATGCAGGGTTCGCAGATTATTAATGTGTCTCTAGGTAGGCGACTTCAAAGAGTATTTATTCCCCTGAAGGCTGTATCAATCTTGGATCTAACTTATGCAAGAGCATTCAACTTTGGCGAGTTCAAGGACGGGAAGGCTCAACAGCCAATACCAGAGACCATCGAACATCTTCAGGATCAGACTGCGACTTTCTGGGAGTTTTGCTACAAATTGTGCTTGAAAATAAATTATCTTCTTGGTGTTGGTTTAGATGTCAGTGCCTAGTCAAGCCTCTGAAAGCCTCCAAGACTCTAACTTGACAAGGTCAACCCACATGACTTCTTCAAAGATGCACATCTACGAGAGAAAGGCTCTTCGGGCAATACCTTACGATTCTTGTATTACCCTCCGCTAAGCAAAACTGATGCTCGAGTTGAGGATGTCCGCGCGGGAGCCCATTCGGATTATGGCTCAATAACCCTCCTCTTCAGATTGAAGGGTCAAGCCGGACTTGAGATCAACACTCAGCAGGGTGATTGGGCGCCAGTGCCTGTATCTCCCCCGGGCACAGATAATGACCCTGCTCCCCCGATACTGGTCAATATCGGTGACCTGCTGTCTTACTGGACCAATGGTCTGCTTCGCAGTACTGTACACCGTGTCGTCTTCCCAGCGCCAGGAATAGACATGGTCAAAGGGGAAACCGACTCCGAAGATCGTTATTCTATCGCTTTTTTCTGCCACCCAGTTGATACTATGCCTTTGACGGCGGTGCCCAGCGATCGAGTGAAGAAAATCGCTAAGTCCTCGGATGTGACCCCTGATAGCAAAGTTATAACGGCAGCTGAGCATCTGCAGATGCGGCTACGCTCAACCTATCTTCAATTATACGAGTGCACGGATAAGGACGAAGAATAAGGACCCTCAACTATTTCCATAGAGGCCAAGCTTATGCTAGCAACAATGCTATACTTCTGATAAACTCCTATCATGCAGAAAACTAATCTATACCATTCCTATGCGTCCTTTAGCGCCTATGTGATGCACCCAGCGAGACCTAAGCCATGCAATATGTAACTATATAAGACCCAGCAGATGCGTCCTCCATACCTCATGCTTATGAGCGCCTGTAGCCCGAGTTTGTCGAGTTGTTCCTATCTCAGCTCGATGCAGCCGATGTTCTTCCTGAGTGATGGATTCCAGGAGACGCCAGTCGTAGACCTTCACCCATTGTTTTCTGCCATGGCGCTGGAGGTTGAGTGCCTCAATTTTGCTCAGAAACTGCTTTGTGGCTTGCCTTCGATTACGCTCGACCAGGATTATTTTCTTAAATTTCCGTCTTTGAGGTGTAACATTGAGTCCGTCACCTGTCTTATGGTCTAGAGGTGCATCTCTCCATGAATTAAGATCTGTAAAAATGCTGGTGATACCATGAGACTTGGGTAAGTCCTCTGCAACGAACGGAAATCTAGCGAGACAGGGAGAGAGCAAGATGAGACAGTTGGCCAAAGCACAGACGTTTCCAGCGTAGTGGCATGGAAACATACGGTCAACTGACAATGATGGAAGAAGTTGCTCTACCTCCAAGGGCGCCTGTTCGGTATCTTCTAAGGGACAGGCGAGGGATTCTCGGATCCCTTGCGATGCCGACCTTGTCGTTGGAAGTACATTGCTACCCTGTGATGAGGAGGTTATGTCGCCGAGGGGCTGCCTATGCTGAGATGCTGGTTTGATAGGGCTTGAGGAGACAGGAGTGCCTAGGCCGACTCGTTTCTGTTTCTTGGTTGGGACGTCATGATTCATTGGCCGAGATCTCTTCCGGCTCTGGGAATCCTTTGCAGTGATCTCTAGGATTTCGTCACTTTCATTCTCTCGTCCTTCTGGAAGAGATGATCTCGGAGGAGTCATGGGAGCGATATTGAAGGATTGTTGTGAGCGACCTCTCGCTGGAAGCTCTTCTGGACCGGTGATGCCGCGTACAGCATGTGGTGAATTGGACTTCATTTGTAAAAGAGCTTCTTGGGGTGTTCTGGTTTCTTCTTCGTTCGTAGCCTGTGAGCCGAGATTGCCATCGTCTGTGTCACGCATTTCTCGAGCGTCATCACCCAATCTCAGGATGCGTTGTACTAGTTCCTGACTGTCCTCGTATGCTACATATGAGGTCTCTGACTCGGCTTTCTTCTGAAGTTCTGAAAAAGTAAGGCAATCATCCTGGGTCCTGTCGCAATGGATTCTTGTAACTTGCGGAAACCTTGGAGCCCAGAAGCTAGTCCCCGCTTCTCTGTGGAAAGAGAATGATGATATGTCGAAGACTGCCGGATTCGCAAATATAATTGAGGGCTTCTTTCCATTGTCCACTCCACGCTCTTGCTGGAGAGTAATCTTGTCATTATCTTCCACAGATGTTGACTCAGTCCAGCAGAAACGGGCGAAATGCTGCAGCTGTGTTATGTTCAAAGTAACAACAGCAACAATCTTGAAGCTGGGCTTCTCGTGTCTACAAAGAACATCCCGCTTGTTGAGTAGACACCCAAGGTAAAAGTGCGTCCATTTCAGATCTGCGATTTTGTTCTCGTATTCTCTGGCTTTCGCTGGGTCGTGCCGGGCGCCGACAACAGCAAAGTCACCAACTTCTCCTCTTTTGGGGTCATACTGCGGCTTGCACTTGATAGGACAACAAGAATAGCGCCTGCGTCCGGAACTGAAGTCGAAGTAGGGATCGTCTGCCTTTAGCACGAAACCTTCTTCATGCCTATCGACACACTTGTCGATCTCAGTCTGAACTTGGGCGACTGCCGTAGGCGAGGAGAAGTCAATCAAACGTCGCTTTACAAGCTCAGCCTGGCCGGGAATCTTCTCAATCAAGTTTTCTAGCCGTCGGAAGCGCTCCGATCGACGCGCACTTAGAAGCGAATCATCATCTATCATGAGAGCATCGTAGTAGACAATCATAAGATGTTCATGTTCGCTCGGTCTGGGAAGATTAGATGATGGGTAGCAATATATCTTTTACGAAAACTTACCGGCAGTCATACTCAGTACCTATAGAACTTCCGGAACGGTTGACATGCTTTCGAATCTCGTCAAATCCAAGTATCCTCTTCTCCTGTGAGTGAGTAAGTAATTACTCGCGTTATGCCATGTACGGAGCACGCACTTTGTCGCTATAAACCAGTAGCTCGCCTTCCAAGATGCATCCTTTCTTCAACTTGCAGCTTGGCTCCCCGATTTTCAGAGCAGCTTTAATAGCCCTTGGTAGGCGGTCAGTGGCAGAGGCGTGCGAGGACAGTATGTGGACTTACTTATGAACACCAATACGGTCCGCAGTGCTGTCTTTCCTGCTCTTGGAGAAGATCTGGATACGATCCATCCCTTTTTCAACATTGACGTGAATTTGGCAGTATTCTCCGTCCATTTTCCTCTCGCAACTCATCAAGCCAGAGCCCATCTCAACACAATCACGGGCACTCCGCCCTTTGAGGAAGGTTTGGCGGCCAACTTTCACTCCAAGTATGGGTTTGATTTGTGTGGTGATCAGTTCTCGACTCAAGGTTTCCTGAGTGACTCCACAGTTGCGCTCGTACCTCTGCAGCAGGCCCATAGCCTCTGCAAAATTGTCGTGGATTTTCATGACATAGAGTAGCAACTCATGACAGCTCTGATACACGACGTGTTCATCAAGAACGACAGGACGATAGTCTTTGAGAATCATCCGGGTCAGCCATTTGGCTTCGCGTGGAGTCACTTGTCTGTATATCTCACGAAGAGCTTCTTCGTTTTCAGCGGCTTGAGCCTTCGAACTCAAGGATCGTACGGCGGGAGAACTGAAACGGCAATTGGCAGCAACATTCTCGAGGACTCTGTCGATAGTCTCGAGGCTGAGACTGCATCTTCCAGGGTCATTTGGCTGATGGCTTATTAGTAAGGTAGTTTCTTGAGTCGGCTCGTAGTATTGAACTCATGTCCCCACAAGGACTTGTAGAAGCTGTTGGAGGACACTTAAAAAGGACTTACCGCTTTGATGAGCGTTCTTTCAACGGCATCGGCAAAGTCTTCGGGCGAATCCTTCTTCTTGCTTGGTATGAGGTGCCTTCTCCTAGTTCCTAAACCCCAAGCGCGAGCAATGATTTGCTCTAGTTTGACTTCTTTGATCCCATACATTCGATCTGTGCGCAACTCTGGCAGTAGAGATGACAGCAGCGCACACCTGTTGGTGTTCTCGTGGGTGACAAGCGCACGGTGGTGCTGAAACCATTCTTTAATCAACTGCTGGCTTACCTTTGGGCCCCCTCGTAGACTGTCTGCGATTTGCTCCAGCAAATCACACAAATAAGCAAAGGGAAAGGGCATACTGTCCACGAGAGGCTTTTGAGGTTATAATTGACGAAGAAGCAAGTGCCGCCGAGAAGAATGGCGGAATGAAGGCATCATGAAAGAGAGGAACAAAGCAACAGCGAGGAGAGCTGCGATATAAGTAAGCAGCAGGCAGATGGGATGAAAGAAGCTAGGTTTGTTGTTCAGTGAAAATCAATAAAAGCCTAAGTGATGCCTGAGATATCCAAGTCTCTAGGCATAGACATTGGACACCTAGAGTTGAGGCCAGCAATCCTGAGGCTCGAAATATCCCTCGCGTTAGAAGTCGCGTCCTAATTCTTAGCCCTTAACGACCTTGTCACGGTAGCACGTGCTGAAATTTAGGCTTAAAGGGTCCACTCAGGCCATGCCATCAGGGTGCTCCTACCCAAAATTCGCTACCCCTTGGGCACTGTAAGTAGGTACCTAAGGCAATGATAGCAGCCTACTGGCTAGACATTTACTAGAACGAAAAATCGCTGATACATATGCCAGCGTTCTCAAATATTTTCTCTCTATAGACTCAAGACCTTCTAGCCTGTGCAGCAAAGTGCGGTCTCTCTGTAGTATAAATTGTATATAGGTTGATTGCCTGGCAACCTAGTAGACGTCGATTAGGTCAGAGCTGGGGGTGCACAGTGCATGGCCCTCCTCTCAGCTGATGCATGCTGCAAGCCAGAAGAGCAGATTAGAGGGTGCTGAAGACGATGAGAGAAAGTGTCCGAGAAAGATGGTAAATAAACTATGCATATCCTTTTATATGAAGGCACACATGTAAGCGATTTTCCATTCTGGTAATGTCTGCTGTGGCCTACGGCACTTGTCCAAGCCTGCCTATCCGTGAAATGATGTTGGGATTGGGACAGTTTGCTATGACCTGAAGCAAACTGTTTATTACTGTCTAGTTGTTTATTGCCTAGATAGAGTAATAAAGTAATAAACACGGACACCTTGTATGATTTAGTGGGTTGAGAAGCTATCCTATGCATACTTCAAATTGGCTATTCCAGGTCTCTGAGCCTCCGTTATTCTGCTATGGTCTGGTTTGATTGTCGCAGCGCTTATTATTTTTGGATAGTTCCGGCACGGGTTCAACCACTTTTCAGATCGTCAGTGCCCATACATACCCTGTGCCTCCACCAAGCTTGCGGCGCGGACATTAGAGCTTCCTTTCAAAGCCTACAAAGGAGTCCTTAAAATGAGCGCCGTACTGCTTCACTGGGCAATATTCTTTCGTTCCCAATTGAACTTTGTCTCTTCGTTTGCAGCATCAACATGATACGTCGACTGTTCTCAGTGCCGGCCGGAGCGCCGCGACTGCGCTTCTGGACTCCGTCATCGACCCAGCAATGGCATTTCCTGACGATCCGAGCACCTCAAAAAGGCTTCCGCTTCAAATATAGCACCTCGAGTAAACCGACAGACGCAGCTTCACGAGCTGACCGCATTCTCTCACGACTGCCACCCTCTATGCAGAAGTACACGGCCAAGCTGCGCAATGCGCCTGTCTCGCATGTAGTGGCTTTCCTGATACTTCACGAAATCACGGCAATTGTCCCTCTCTTTGGCCTCTTCGGGCTCTTCCACTACACGGACTATGTACCATTGGGGTACATGATGGAGCACTATGGCACATATGTCCAAGACGGTGTCAAGCGATTTGAGAAATATTTCAGGAGGAAAGGCTGGTTTGGATTTGGCGACGAGCAGAACGAGGGCGATACAGGACTAGTTGCCGAACCTGGCACACAAGACGCAGTCATGGAGAAGTGGAGGAGTGACGAGACCAAGTATAAGGTCGTGGTTGAGGTGGCCCTGGCATATGCAATCACAAAAGCTCTACTGCCTTTGCGAATACTGGGTAGTCTCTGGGCAACTCCCTGGTTTGCGGGCGTCCTTGTAACAGCACGGCAGCTAGCAAGACGGAAATAGTCACGCACAAAAATATACCGGTATAGAACGTGATAGATCTTGACAGTTGTATTTATTATCTATTTTTTGTGCGGCCTTCTCTATCAGATGTACTTCAGGCAAGAAAGATGCCATATCTCAGCTCTTTCTGTAAGCTAAGCCTACTCATAGACCCAGTCATGCAGAGCTAGCTTCCAGTTAATCACCTCGCCTTCTTTGAACCAAAGAGCGATCTCCTTCTTGGCGTTCTCGACGCTGTCAGAACCGTGGCAGACACTAAACCTTCGAGTTAGCAAAGTTGAAATGGCAGAAGATGTACACATTGAAAGAGACTTTGCTTGGAACATTTCCTATGGTGGTGGTCGAAGGAAAGCTAATAGGATCATTAGAGGCACTCACTTCCTGCCGGTTGCAATGGCGAAGTCGCCTCGAATAGTTCCCGGAGCGGATGCCAAGGGGTTGGTGGCACCGAGGAGCACGCGGCCAGTCTTGACGGCGTCCTGGCCTTCCCAAACCATGGCACAGATCGGGCCGCTGAGCATGTCTGTAGCCTCTGTTAGACATTTCGGGTTGTGTTTTGACTGTTGATCACATACACTTGACCAGACCGGGGAAGAATGGCTTCTCCTTCAGGTCGGCATCTAGGAGGCGGTCAGCAATGAGCTCGGACGGAGGCCAGTACGGTCGACAACGCACAGTGGGTCTCGAGATGCTCCTTGGAGGGAGTGACGAGCTTGATGGCCGCAAGCTTGTATCTGTTGGGAATGTGTGTGTCAGCTGATGTCTCGACTTTCTGATGGCAATTGATGATTTTGGGCTTACCCTCGCTGCTCGAAGCGAGTGATGATGGCGCCAACGAGTCCACGCTGGCATGGTCGTCAGTTCAGAACCATACTGGGGCTTTTTGACAGATATTCATACCTGGACGCCATCAGGCTTGATGGCAATGAAGCTGAGACATCGTTAGCAATCTGCAATGGAAGAATACAAAATGGAAAAGAATATCATCAGGCCCTGGCCTACTATGGCGGGGTAAAATCGGAGGAGGAAATCAGCTCAACTTACGTCTGCTCGGTGGAAGACATGGTGTTGTCTTGAGTAGAGTTTTTCTGAAGAATAGGAGTCTGAGATGGAGATGACGAGGTAGTTTTGACTTCAGGAAGGTCCTTGGTCAAAGATGTACTGGGAAGAGTGAAGGTACAGAAATTTTGAATGAGGAAAATAGAGGCGACGGTGAGGGCAGCCAGCAGGAGAAAAATTGGCGGGGTCAATTTTCGGGCTTGTACAGGTCTCTGCTGGCGGGCAGTGACGGTTTGCTGGGGCACGGCCGCTTCGTTGGCGGGGTCAACCACCGCAGGGTCCATCGGGTTGCCCAAACTGCCCAATTGCAAGGACAGATGTGAGCCTGGTAGGAATTGAAGCCAGATAGGTACACGAAGGTTTGTCAACCCTGATATTTTGGAGCATCTGCCCTGCCACTTCAAGGTTTTAAGAGAGTCCAGATCAATGGAATAACAATACAGATCAATTGGTCTAGTTGCAATAGTTAATGAGAAGGCAATTATCGCTGGTGAAATGCCTTGCTGAAAGTGTCACTGGATTCTGAACCAGTAATTGAGCTACCGGTATCTGCAAACCATGGTAACGGGGGAGGGAATGATGTATTTAGCGCGGTTGGACCGGATAGGCTGCACTAGTGCAACGCTTATATCGACTCCATTTATTTATTAAAACAAAAATGCAATTAGGTAGCTCTCATTCAAGCAACTGGTAGTAGCGGCACGCTAGACTGTCCCGAGTAGCTCTTGAAAGGGACAGCTTGGAAGTTGACACTCCGGAGTGGACTTGATCGAATCCCTCACACCTATTTCACTCCCTTGGGAGAACAAAACTACACTATCAACAAAGACGTATCCGTCCCGGACAAGAAGCCATCACAGGAGTTGATGAGGGACTGCAATATATATTTCATTACTGGTTTTGCTTATTTCATTGTTGATTTCCGACCAATCTAGTCCGTGATTACCCTTCCCGAGGGGCATCCTCGCGATGCACTTCTCAAGCCAGCTGTCCTCGAAGTGGACAGCCTACTTCTTTCTCCTGTCCATTCTAAGCTCCCTCTTTACACCAGCAGGTACAACAAGCTTTCTATTAGGCTCCTGGAACGCCGAATCATTTGCTGACTTATCTTGACAGTGATGGTCAAGGAACACGACTTCAAGAAATGCCATCAATCCGGTTTCTGTAAGAGGAACCGAGCATTTGCAGACCACGCTGTTGGAGCAGGTTCCTCATGGCAAACTCCGTACAACATTCTTCCCGAGTCAACATCCTTCAAAGATGGTCAATTGCAGGCTGTGATCCTGAAGACGATCAACGACCAAGGCGAAACAGTCCGCTTACCTATCACCGTGTCCTTTTTGCAGTCTGGAACTGCTCGAGTTACCGTGGATGAGGAGAAGAGGCAACAGAAGGATATTGAGCTGCGACATAATAGCATCGCACGGAAGGAGAGATACAATGAGGCCGAGAGCTGGGTCATCGTTGGCGGCTTGACCTTAGACAAGGATGCAAAGGTTGCACAAGAAGACAAGTCACATATCGCTATCAAATATGGACCTAGTGCCAATTTTGAGGCTGTCGTGAAGTTCTCGCCTTTCGGAATTGATTTCAAAAGAGACGGAACATCACAGATCAAGTTCAACGACAGAGGTTTGTTGAATTTCGAGCACTGGCGGCCCAAGGTTGATAAGGTTGAGCCTGAGAAGAAGGAAGGTGAGGAGAATCAAGATGCCAACAATACAAACGAGGAGAAGAAGGAGGAGACTCCCAAAGGCGAGGATGAGAGTACCTGGTGGGAAGAGACCTTTGGTGGCAACACCGATACCAAGCCTCGAGGCCCTGAGAGTGTTGCTCTCGATATTTCTTTCATGGGCTTCGACCATGTGTACGGCATTCCCTCACATGCAGGCCCTCTGGGTCTGAAGGAGACCCGTGGTGGAGACGGGA
This sequence comes from Phaeoacremonium minimum UCRPA7, assembly GCF_000392275.1. NCBI lineage: Eukaryota > Fungi > Ascomycota > Sordariomycetes > Togniniales > Togniniaceae > Phaeoacremonium > Phaeoacremonium minimum. The sequence goes on from NW_006921337.1 coordinate 314,604, forward strand.
ACTACGAAGAACCCTACCGTTTGTACAACGCAGACGTGTTCGAGTATATTCTCGATAGCCCCATGACACTGTATGGTGCAATTCCACTCATGCAAGCTCATCGGAAAGACTCCCACGTTGGAGTATTCTGGCTGAACGCAGCCGAGACTTGGATTGATATCACCAAAGCTAAAGAACACAAGAACCCTCTGGCTATTGGCACCCATGCGAAGACGAACACGCATAGCCACTGGATATCGGAGAGCGGTCTTCTAGATGTGTTTGTATTTCTTGGACCGACTCCCCAGGATGTTACGAAGAATTATGGTGAACTTACGGGCACTACAGCCATGCCCCAAGAATTTGCTCTTGGCTATCACCAATGCCGCTGGAACTATGTTTCTGACGAGGATGTTATGGATGTCGATCGCAAGATGGACAAGTCCAAGATTCCGTACGATGTCATTTGGCTCGATATTGAGTACACTGACGGCAAGAAGTACTTTACCTGGGAGCCGAACATGTTCAAGGATCCGATTGGGATGGGCAAACACCTTGACCAGCATGGACGAAAACTGGTCACCATCATTGACCCACACATCAAGAACGAGGCCAACTATCACGTTGTGTCCGAGCTCAAATCGAAAGACTTGGCTGTCAAGAACAAAGATGGTAACATATTTGAAGGCTGGTGCTGGCCCGGATCTTCGCATTGGATTGATGCTTTCAACCCGGCCGCGATCAAATGGTGGACGACTCTCTTCAAGTATGACGCCTTCAAGGGTACTATGGAAAATACTTTTATTTGGAACGATATGAATGAGCCTTCTGTTTTCAATGGTCCGGAGACTACCATGCCGAAGGACAATCTTCATCACGGAGGGTGGGAGCATCGTGATGTGCACAACATCAACGGAATGACCTTCCACAACGCAACTTACGAGGCTCTCCTGACCCGTAAGTCTGGCGAACTTAGACGCCCCTTCGTCCTGACTCGCTCCTTCTTCGCTGGGTCTCAGCGTGTCGGTGCCATGTGGACTGGTGATAATCAGGCTTCTTGGGACCATTTGGGAGCTGCTATCCCCATGATTCTCAGTCAAGGCATATCTGGATTCCCATTCTCGGGTGCTGATGTTGGTGGGTTCTTTGGCAACCCCGACAAAGATCTGCAAACGCGGTGGTACCAGGCAGGCGCTTTCTATCCGTTCTTCCGTGGCCATGCTCACATTGACGCCCGCCGTCGTGAGCCTTACCTCTTAGGCGAGCCGTATACTCCCATTATCACCGCAGCACTACGTCTTCGTTATAGCCTGTTGCCGTCATGGTACACCGCCTTCTATCAGGCGCATCAAGACGGAACACCGATTGTCCGCCCTATGTTCTACACAAACCCTTCGGAAGAGGCTGGTTTCGATGTCGATGATCAACTGTTTATTGGCGGTACAGGCCTCCTCGCCAAGCCTGTCGTGGAACAGGGCAAAGAGTCTGTCGACATCTTCATTCCCGATGACGAGGTCTACTATGACTATTTCACCTATGAGATTGTGCCGACCCATAAGGGAAAGAAAACAACTCTAGCTGCCCCTCTTGACAAGATCCCGCTTCTCATGCAAGGCGGACATATCTTCCCTCGCCGTGACCGTCCTAGACGATCAACCGCCCTCATGAAGTGGGATGATTATACTTTGGTAGTCACTGTTGGTAAGAATGGCCAGCACGCAGAAGGCGAGCTGTACACCGATGATGGCGACAGCTTCGATTACGAGAAGGGCCAATACATCCACCGCAAGTTCGTGCTTGACGGCTCGGCACTCAGCTCTAGTGATGCTGAGGGCCGCGATGTGAAATCTATCAAGGAGGGGGCGTGGCTGAAGGGCATGCGCGAGGTCTTTGTTGACAAGGCCATCATTGTTGGAGCCCCGTCTTCGTGGGCCAGCAAGAAGGAGGTCACTGTCGAGTCGGAGGGTAAGACCTGGACATCTCCCATCGACTACACACCGGCGGAGGGTCACCGTGCCGCCTATGCAGTCGCTCGGAGGGTCGGAGCTCGCATTGGCGCCGACTGGACTGTTTCATTTGCGTAAAAAGAACACGCAGAGCGATGAGTCCAGTTTACTTGTCAGACCCCAAAGGCGGGTGAACCGTGGGTCCTCAAAAAGACGGGGCTGCGGGGCAAGATTACGCAGATTCTGGTCAGCGCTGATCGAGATGCATTCTGGGGAAGTTGAGCAAGGTCTAGGCGGCATTTGGCAAGATGTACATTCTGTAGACGAGTAGATCATCGAGTATGAGCGCTATAGATGCAATTTTGACAAGAAGATACTTTCGTCTCCTCTGTACAGTTCAGGATCCACGCCTGTCACGTTGCGCAACCCATCGTGATCCCTTCTCGCGAGTTAGGGTTTACAAACTAAAGAATCCTAAATGAGATTCCTCTAGAGTACATGTCGTGGTGTTCTAGGCTATGCCTACGTCACTAATAGAGTAATGAGAACGAAAATTTGGGGAAAGAGCCGCAACCTACTGGGTATTTCGGTCTTCACAACTAAAGAGAATATTGGCTTATGAGAAAGTAAATGTTCCGGAGGTAGTCTCGGCAATACCACTCGGTAGATCACCGCTGCGAGACACTCTTTTCGGAAAGCCATGTGCATAAGTGTCGTGAAGTTTTTCTTTCTTTCTCATACTAGCGAGCCACGCATAGTGAGTGCAGTTTGCGAGGGATAGAGCAGTATTGTTTTTGCCATACGCAACAGACTTTTTGCACCCAGAAATAACCACGGCGTTGGGGCGAGAAAACAAGCGATGGAATGGCTGGCTCCTTGTCCCTTTAACGCCCTTGCTTGGTTGCATTGGTACCTGCGTCTCGAAGGAGGCGATAATAACAGCGATCACATGCTAAAGCCCAAAGGAGGCACTGGCGTGACCTGTCAACTACAAATGCAGACATGGCTCAGAGGAAATGTTCGAGGCCTAGCCTGGAATTAGATGGAATTAGAGATGTCCTCAAATAGCGGAATGTGAAGAATCTACGCAACCAATTAGTTGGAGAAAGAGGCGCGATCGGCTCCCGAAGAGAGTCAAGAGTACGAACCATGGCACAAGTAGGGGTGCTGTACCCTGTCAAGGCGTGACGTCACCCGCTATGAGACGAGAGCGCCACGGACCCACGTAGCGTTTGGGTCAAACAAATCTAAGCCAGACACGACGCGCCGTTGTGAAGCTACCGAGATAGTAGCTCTGCTCGGCTTGCCAGACGGAGAATGGATTTGCAGCCGCAGAAATGCAGCAATACCAAACAGCAGGATTTCTCTACACTTGGCCGTGCTCCTGCATATGCACTGGGACGGAGGGTGCGGTCTACTCTAGGGCACTTCGCCAACCCGAGACAGGGCATCTTTTGCTCTCTTCAGCATAGCCAGACACCACATGCAACCAGAATCAACTGTTGAGGTTGGCGAACATGGCCTAGTTTGGCCGAAGTATTCTCGGTGGCTTGCCGATACTGTTGCAGATGCAGCCTGCCTGCCAATTGATGGGCATATCGTCCGCGTGTCCCTGACAGGCCCCTGCTTGGGACCCCCCTGGGAAGTGAATCTGAAGATAGGTAGTGGATAATAGCCGCGTCCGCCAGCCGGCCGCCCGGTCGGAGTCAGGATCTCAGGGTCCCCATAGAAAGTGACGCCCCAAGACATGCGAGAGGGATAGCAATCAAAACTTTTCCTTGCGTGCCGTTCCCACTCCTCCACCGGGCTGCGCACCTAGACGCGTTGCCTCATATCGGACATTCAAGCATGGTGTCCTGTGCTCAGTCGCTGCTGACCCCCAACTTCCAGGGACACCAGAGACGCGAAGAGGGAAAAAGCAGGGCGGCGGCGACCCATAATACGATTGATAAATTGATAGATCCCCAAGATCCTTTGCAGATGTCCTCATCTCGAAAAGTGGGAACGCTGGCGACCACGTCTGAGAGACGGCGGGCTATTGCTGCATGATGGCATTCGACTGGTGTCACTGAGTGCACGCTGACGAGCCGGAATATGAAGCATGGCATGTAGATCCACGGACTCGCGGAAACATCCAGCGTCCGTAGTGTAGAGCTAGACTGCCACGAGTATACTTCTTCTGATGGTCAGGTCTGGAAGGATGGAGTCGAGGGACCCCCACAGGGTAGGGAGAGACACCCCCGTGGTGGTCAAGTGTGTAGCAGTGCGCTAGGCGGTACTTGACCAGATATCAGCAACAGCGCCGAGCCCGTTGAGATGGGCGTGTGGGTCCGATCACCGATCCCCTTGATTGCGCATCCTGGTTTGGGAGTTAAAAACGGCCGGGCGAGCATTCAGCATCCAGGTACCATGGCAAGGAAAGCGAAGGTCTTTAATTTAGGAACCGGCTTCCTCCCGCTGTGTACAGTAGAACAGTAAAAGCGGCATTCCATCCGTCTTCTCCGTACACACACATACACGCAGTATAATAGGGAAAATTTATCGCCTTCTTTGTTGACTTTTTCTGTTATTCCTTTCCCTTTGCCGCCTCCTTTTTTTCGTGGGTCGACATTATCGACTGCTCTTCCCCCGTCCCCAATTTTTTTCTCCAGTCGTGGAGCCTGTAATGGCAACTCGATAGTCCCGTCAGCTCTAGCTTCAACCCTCGTTTAGCAGCTCATCCCTACGTCATTCGTTCACGACATCCTCTTTTTTCCCCCTGCACTCGAGGAATACTAGGCCGTCGAGCCTTTCGCGACAGGTATACTTCTGCTCGTCCTCTTCAGCAACACTGGGTAGATTTATCCCCTATCACATTATACGAGGCGGGCATCTCGGCGCCCGCATTACATCGTCTCGACCGAAGGTATTATAGGGAAGCTTCGTGGCACGGCCACCTGAACCTATATCAATATGGCTTCTCCCGTCCACATCGATACAAGCGAGAAGCCAAACAAGCATTTCTTGGCTCCTCCAGAGACAGCAGGAGCATTAAGCCCGACAGAGTCAAGAGAGGCAGCCAGCCGTTTGGTTGATGACTTGGAGCTTCTAAGAGCGGAACGCATCGTTAGCAACCAGGAGAATGAGGCACGACGGTCTAGATCAAAGAACCGTCGCGATTCGGAACACGAAGATGCCTTCAACACTGTCAGCATTGCAGTCCCGACAATGGAGACCAAGGAGAAGAAGCCAACCTTCCTGAACAAGCTCTGGGAGAAACTAAAGAATTTCCCGCGCGTCCTGCGATACCTCCTGTACTGGTTGCCAGCGGCTGTGGTTTTACTAACACCTATCCTCATCGCTGTATATGCCGTTGATACTCAGTCGGCTCCGGTTGGAGGCAAGGGCGGCGTTCTGTTACTATGGTTCGGTATCTGGCTCGAGATTGTCTGGGGCGTGCTCTGGGCCAGCAGGATAATCACGGCGGTTCTGCCCATGCTGTTCGGCGCCATTGCGAACATGGTCGGATCAAGCAATCACAAGAAATGGAAGGACATCGGTAGCCAATTGGAGTTTCCCACTGCTCTATTCCTCTGGTTGTTGGGTGTGCTCTGTTCATTCCTCCCAATCATGAATAGTCATCGAGCATCGAGTGGCGACTGGTCTGATGGCCGGCCGTACATCAAGTGGATTGATATTGTTAACAAGGTCATTATTGCGCTCTTTGTACTCGCGGCGTTGAATCTCGTGGAGAAAATCCTCATCCAATGGATCGCAACATCGTTTCACTTGCGGACATACGCCTACCGTATAGAGCAGAACAAGCTAGAGGTAAGATCCAAAATTACAACTTCCAAGTCAACGCGGTAACATACTAATCATGTTTATAGATCAATTTTCTTGTGCAGCTGTACGAGTACTCAAAGATCAGGATTGCCCAGGAAGATCCTATCTGGGATTCTACTACAGCGCAGGGAGGCACGTCTGGCACCCGCACGCCGATGAAAGCAATCCAGAACAACGCTCGACAGGCTTGGAATCAGATTGGTAATGTGGCTAACAAGATGGCGGGTGACTTTACTGGTAGGAAGCTCCTGAGCGCAAATCATCCTCGTAAGGTCGTCATCGAACTCCTTCGGACCACATCGACAGCCCATACACTCGCTCGGTTGATCTACCGGACTCTTGCACGCGACAATCGGGCTACCATTACCCTGGACGACATGAAGGAAGCTTTTGCCAACCCAGAAGACGCTGAGGGTTGTTTTGGTATTTTCGACAAAGATCTCAACGGAGATATCTCAATGGAAGAGCTGGAAATCGTCTGCAATGAAATTCACCTCGAGAAGAAGGCTATCGCTGCTTCTCTCAAAGATCTGGACTCTGTTATTAGCAAGCTCGACAGAGTTTTCCTTTTTATCATCTTTATCATCGCAGCTATTGTCTTCATTTCCGTCATCTCAGGCTCTGCTGCGTCGGCTCTTGCGTCAGCGGGCACCACTATTCTGGGTCTTTCTTGGCTTTTGCAAGCCACTGCGCAGGAATTCTTACAGTCTATTATCTTCGTCTTTGTCAAACATCCCTTTGATGTGGGTGATCGTGTGACGATTTATGGCAACACTGGCTCTATGATGAGAGGTGACGATTACTACGTCCAGGAGATCTCGCTTTTGTACACCGAGTTCAAGAAGATGGAGGGTCATGTTGTGCAGGCACCGAACTCGTTGCTCAACACCCTGTTTATCCTCAACCAACGTCGAAGCAATGGCCTGGCTGACCCAATTGAGCTCAAGCTCCGCTTTGGTACACCCAACGATGTTATCGACGAGCTCAAGGCCCGTATGCTGGAGTTCGTCACCGAGAACAAGCGAGACTACGCCCCGCGTATTATCACCGAGGTCCGAACTATCGATGAGGTGTGGTCTGTGACCATGAACTTCATCTTCTTCCACAAGTCCAACTTCCAAAACGAGCTGTTGCGCCTTCAGAGACACAACAAGTTTGCCGCCGAATTGATGCGCCAGATGTCCGAGCTCGGTATCGAGGGACCGCGCAAGATGGAGCCTGGTGGAACAAAGGACTTTCCCTTTTACGTGAGTACACTGCGAACGACATTGATAGATGACATGATGCTGACCCCTGCATAGTGGGCCTCTATTCAGCCTCCTGCGTATCAAGATGGTCATGACCGCCAGCGAGATATTTCTCCTGCTCCACAGCTTGCTAGCCCTGTACTGCAGCGCCGCCGAGCAGAGACGAGTGCACGCGCATTCGATGCTGGCCCCGAATTCCAGGACGTCTTCGAAACCAGGAAGGAGCCGCAGAACCTCGCTCGTCTGCAGTCTATCCGCAATGCATCCCCTGTCGCGCCCCGTGCGACAGGAATCGATCGTACCTCTCTGGAAAAGGTGCGAAGCAGTGAAAGCGACACGGCCCGAAGGCGTGGCATCTTCGGCCGGCCTCGAAGTGCCTCTCGGCCACAAGGCCCTCCGGCTCCTCCTCCCCCTCCGCCCGGCGGTCCGAGCGATATGGTGTAGAATAGGGTTGGACGCCCCATGCACATATTCTATTTTCTCAGCGCTGTGACATATCTTGACTGGGCTCAGAGATTGGTTGGTTTTTCTCGGAGTATACGACCGAACATGAATTGAACGCGAATTGCATTTTGGGGGAGTGATCTATAGACTATCATAGAATGGCCAAGAATACCCGATAGATGAGAATAGAGTCTAACCATCATGACGCCTTGGAAGCGTCTGCCACCAATCAGTTTTTTCACGGTTCTCTCTTGTGAAGTGTGCACGATGCTGACTACTAACATATTTGACGTAAGGACCAAAAAATGGACCTCAATACTACTATACATAACATTGATGAAGCATTCTTCATTGCAAACTCACTAGGCTACCTACTTTGATGTTTGTTCTTTTCTAAATCTAGCCTTTTGGTTAGGAGATTCGGTTATATTACCTTGGGCATCATTTTCTCTCGACATTTACGCATGCTTGCCATGGGATCCATGGATTCAGAAGTTGGCTCAACATCTTGACTTCCCAGCGTATCACTCGCCTCGTCCTCGACGTACAAGCAGCGCCGCCGTGTACTGTTTGGCAGGACCAGTGTCGGAGATGGGGGTATCGGTACTGCCCTTGTTGACGGACATTGCTCGTGGTGGCAAGCGATGACTTCCCGCATGGGTTCTCTTACCGGTATTGTCATATCCGCTTAAGCCAACACTCGGTGGCTTAGCCTGACCGCAAAGGCAATAATACTCAAAGTCTGCGCACCAGCGCGTGCAGGCTTTGCAACGCCAGACCATACTGTTGTCGTAAGCAATGTTCTTGATATGGTTTTTGGGATTGTGGTCTTCCAAGGTTACTGCATCATATTCTCTTAGGGGGAGCAACCGTCTCCAGGTCTGTTCGAGATCTTTATATACTTTCTTGAGATGACTAATACCTTCGGGAATGTCACTTGAATGCTGTCATACCTTCTAACCTCTTCTGCTGCACATGGACGGACAGTTGAGTCTTATATACTGATGCAGCTCGAGGTATGAGAGACGTGGGACAATGTCTGATACGGGGCTTGCAGGCCAATGGATATTTTTATCTGAACGATGCAACTCAGAACTTTCTTCACCGACTCCGTAATGAAAACAAGAACTGGTGACGTAGATCTCTATACAACAAAACTTAACGAGATTTATTGACCAGTCAAGCCATCAATCTCGAGTCGATTTTGTGCTCGCCATTGTCGTCGGGTTTGCTTAAATATCCTGCACACCCCTCCCCGCCATCCGCCAAGGCGCGACACGCCAATGCCGCAAGTGCTGCGCCATCTTGTCAAGGCTTAGGCACTGGGAAGCTCCCAAGCGATGGCGTTTTCCACACCACTCCATTGGACAGTCAGGAGCTTCAATGGAATAGTGTCAATCGTATCAAGCAAACGCCATGCGGCATGGATTTGATGGCCCCATTTGGGCACCCGACAGCGGAATCTGGGCTCTCAGCCGCACTGCTGGATTGAGGCAAGTGCATATACTGGTCGCAAAGCCACCGCGCGCTTTAGCCCTCGATGAGTCCTAATTTCTTAGACCTCGACTTAGGAGCTTCATTACTTCGCTTTGAGAGGACATGTCGATGTCATTGTCATTGACAACGGTTTGTGTCCGTGTCAGTATATGACGGTTGTTGGTCTGACGAGTGGGCGCGGCGTACGGACAATGATGCGCTTGCCTGGCTAGCAGCCCAGCACACTCAGATCGCAGACTGCGTCGCCGTTCCGCTGAAGCTCGTTGGCTCTAAGAGACCACCACGCCGCGACTTAAGCTTCTGCAAGAGCTAAAGCTACGACTGCTCCTTCGATTAATTCCATTTACGGGCCTCCGCAGTTGCCTGCTGGCGAAGCAGGCATCCCGTCATGTCGACCCTTCCACAGGGCTGGGACTCGGATTACGATGGCTCCCGATGGTTCTTCATCTACCGGCCCACCGGCCAGATCCAGTACCACTTTCCAAAGCCCGGCGACGAGTTTCCCGACTTCATCGATAGCTTTGCGCCCGCGCCTGCGCTGTTGCCGGAAGAGAAGTTGGAAAGTCAACAGCAGGTCAAGAGACGGTCGACGACGGGATCTAGCTCGCGAGCGAAGGCTGCTGCTCACAGGCAACGCGAGGCTAGCGCCCTACCCGTTGTAGACGACGAGGGTGGGTTTGAATATAGCTTCGAGAGCTTTGGATACCTTGGCCCGCAGAGCTATAATGATGTGAGCCCATTGAACGATGACGAGGAGGAGGATTTAGGTCCTGGTAGGGCGGATAAGCTTAAAGAGGGAGTAGGCAAGGATAGTCCAGCGAACACATCCACGCCTGGAGAGAGACCGCGTGTATCCCCAATGACAAGTGCTGGTACGACCCCACAGGTTGGAAACACTGAGCCTGCATCAGGAACACCCATTCTGGGTGAACCTGTCATGGGTGAGTCCTCGACCGTCCACACTATCGCTGAGGAGCCGATTATGTCGGAACCAATCATGAGTGGACCTGTTCTCGGCGTCAATACAGCAGGCATACCACCGCAAGGACCGACTCATGGGTCTAGTCAGTCGCCAACGGTGCCGATGCTTGATGGGACTGAGATATCTCCACCTCCAGCGCCTGCTTTCTCTCCAGTTGGTTATATGCCTGAGCTGTACAGCGAGTCCACTGCTCAATGTCATGAGGAATCCAATCCTCCGCCAGTTGAACTGCCGGACAATGCCATATGGGTTGAGCCCATCCAGACAGTTGGCTTCATCAACGAGCACCCGGTTGAATTGCCGACACAACACAGTCCCGTGGAGAAGCGCCCTCAAGAACCTCTTGCCAAGCCTGTTGGCTCAAATCACCAGGCATCTGCTCAACAGACTCAGTATCCATACGGGATATCTGCAAGCTTCGCCAGCGTGTCTCCTCCTGCGGAGAATGTTTTACAGAAACCAGTGGAGAGTCGGCCACAAGCCGAGAACTATCAGCCATGGAAACCGAACCAACAGACTAGCGATGATTCTACCAAGAGAGGATCGGTCATCTTAGGTAACATGAGCATTGCTGAGTCACAACGGAATGATCTTGGTGCTCTTGCCAACCGGCGATCGCCTGGGTCACCGACTCCTCCCCCTAAAATTGATCCCGCGAATGTCCCAGCTGTTCTGGCACCTCCAAAAGTTCCGCCCAAGAAGCCCATTGAAGAAGATGAGCTTGGCGGCTCGTCAAGCATCAATGCCCAGCGCACTGGAGGAGTTCATTCCTTGATGCCAGGTGCAGGTGCTCGACATGCTAGCATATCAAACCCTCTTAGCCAGGTACCTGGTGCAGCAGGTTTATCTCACTTTCCCTCAGTCCTCAAACCAGGTCCTAGGCAAGGGTTGGATAGGACAGGAGGTGTTGTCCCTTCTGATCAGCCTTTCCAACCACAACAGAAGCCATACATGGCGTACCAACCGGCGCACCCCATTCCCGGTGTTCCTCCGGTTAGCTATGCACAGCTCATTCAACCACGCCAGTATCAGGCGATGCCTCCGAGTGACTCTCACCCTAATCCCCTGCGGCCCGGATCCGGTCAGCAATTTGTCTCGGAACCACGGCCTGGAGTGCCACGGACCAACACAGTGCCAAACCAGCTTCCTTCTCAAGCTCCTCCATCAATGCTGAGGCCTCCACCGGGAGCTGAACCAGACGGACAGCAGGGATACAACCCGGGAGCGGCCTTGCAGGGACCTAGCCTCGGTGTACAGCGGTTGTCTCCTGGAAATATTCATTCAAGTCAACTTCAACAGTCTACCATACAAAATGCAGAAACATCTCTACCGCCCGTCAATGGGCCTGTACCGACCGTAGGAACACAGGACTTCGTTGTATCAGATGTTGCTGCCAGCTCGAGAGATGGTTTAATTACAGGTCAACCCTCGCTGAGCCAACATCAAGCCTTTGCTGGTTCAACGACAAAAGCTGACAGACTTGACTCTCACCCTGCACAAAGTGGTCAAAGTTCTGGTAACCACCAAAGACCTGATTCAAATATTGCTGCTCCCAGTCCTCCCTCGGATACTGCTAAGTCTCAACCACACAACTCGCCTGCTCAAAACTTTGTCATCAGCGATAGCATTTTTGTTCAGGGCCCCATAGGTCATGATGATGCGTCTGCTGAGCCTCAACCTACGAAAGGAGGTGAATTCCGATTACACCAAGCACTGAACCCCCTTAATGATACTGAACCGTCAGCCGGTCAATCTAGCACGGCGCTGAAATTGGAACATCCTGGCATGTCTCGGGAATCTGGTCCTGGAGAACGCCCAAATGATGCCGAAAGTTTGGCTGCTCGAGGTGAAGAGAATGCGGCGTCTATTAGTGTACACTCTGACAAGGCTGTTACCAAGGACACAATCCTTGACCCAATGCCAGTACTTTCAGAGAAGTCGGCCCAAATGTCACAAATTTCGGTGCAACCGGCTGCTCAGGAACTTGACCCTGATGTTCGCAAACAAAGAGCTCAAGCCGCAAGCAACGCTTCAGCTCAACTCAGAGGCCATCAACACCCGCAAGTTCCGAGCCAATCTCCATTACAGATCCGATCGACACCGGAAATGCCAAATGACGGTGCTGCTCTTGTTCAGCAAATATCGTCAGGCCAGGTCCGACAAGACCAAATATTGTCTGATGCTCAGAGAATAAGCTCTCCGCCTACCCAGCCAAATCCTAGCTCGCAAGAAACACCTATTAGGCATCCTTCGCAAGTTTCACAACAGAGCTATGGACCACAACCTGTTTCTTGGGTGCAGACATCACAAATGCCACCGGCGCCTAGGAATGCCCATTCACCTGTTGGACCGTGGTCAGTTGCTAATCTCCCAGGAATGGCTGTACTACAGCCAAATGCTCCGCCTCTGCGGTCTCCTGAACAGTCTATCCAACAACCGTCAACTCCAGCGCCAGTTTATCATCAAGCATCTGTCCAACAGCCGCATGTGCAGAGCCCGCCGGCTAGGCCAACAAACCAGCCAGATCAACCTACGGCATCAAGGAACGATGCAAGGAATACAGCACCGCAAAGCAATGCTTCTGGCCCGAAGAGCAATGCGAATGCAGGAACACACCAATCTTTCTCACCCCAGGCTAAAATTGTGACGGCCCAGTCTCAACCCCCAGCATCTCAAGTCATTCCGCCTCAGAGACCTTCGGGACAAGTCGCACCATCCACGCCCACACCTGCAGGATTGCCTCAACAATCGCCGCAACCCGTGTCAGTAGGAGTTGGGAGACAACAGCAAGGACCTTCGCCACAGCAGCCTACGTCTGCTCAGGGGCAGAGGATTCAAAGCCCAGGTGCCGTGTCGCTTCAAAATCATCCCCAAGCGATGGTTCCTACGCCTCAACCTCAGACCCAATTCCAATCCCAACCCCAACATAGCCAACTAGGACAGCCACAAATGATAATGAGACCTCGCCAACAAAGCGTCCCTGGTCAGCAGGCTGAGAATCTTCCTAGAGTTTCTTTACCAAGCTCATCGGTAAATGCACAGTCGCAAAACTCAGGAATGCCGTTAAATGGATCTTTACCCTTGCGTGCTGGTCCAGCACAACAGACTGGGATAAGTGGTGGCTTTTCTACTATGGGGCCAGCCGCAGGATCTTCTATTATTGGAAAACAAGTGTCTACAGACTCACTCGGGAATCAACCACTACAGCAAACATCCGGGATGCCATCAGGCCAGCAACTTGCGAGTGAACCAATCTCTCAGCAGCCAGGGATCAAGTCACAGACTGGCCCCCCAATTCAACAGACACGCCCAATCGAGGCTCAAGCTGTTCCCTTTTATGGAAATCCCGGTCCACCCGCCATACAGGGACAGAGAACCCAGTTGCAAGGGACACCAAGACCTCAAATTCCATCTCAACATACTGGTCCCGGAACAGCTTCTGGGCAGGCGGGTAGCTTAAAGCAACCTCAGCTACAAATGACCACTAGCCTCCAAACTAATGGACCACCGAGTATGGACCAATACCCTGGCCAAAACATGCAGCCAACTAACACAGGAAACCCTGTGCCTCCACCTCAAATGCAGACTATGCAGATGAATCCAGGTACGGGAGCTCCACCTGGTCAGATACCCTATAACCCACGGATGTTTCCTCCAATGCCTACTCCTCTCATAACGCAGCCGTTTAATGGACAACAGCCCAGCTGGGGACAGTCTGGAACTCCAACGCAATTTGGCCCGCAATCTCCATCTAGTCAAAGGAGGGCTTCTCAGCAGAGCATACCTCCTGCATCGCCGAGCTCGAGAAGGGCGTCGGGCTACCAGATCCAGCCTGGCACGCAGTCGCCCGTCATTACTCAGCAATACCAGTTTCCTCAATCTCAGGCTCCATCATCTTCGACCCAGAGTGCAGCTGGCAAAGAGAAGAATTGGTTTTCCAAAATGTGGAAGAACCCTGGCAACAAAAAAGGGTCTGTATCTGGTGGAAGCATTCCATCTGCAAACATGGGAATCAATGGAGCAGCAGGCAATGCCTCGGGGCCTCCTATCTACGACCAAACACGGCCAGGGCCGAATAAGTTACAGAAGTCTCAACTACCGCCAGGACCCTACTTTCAACAGCAGCCTCAAGGTTATCCTATGGCCTATAATGTGCCAGCGCAGATATCAGCGCAGATGCAAGGCCAGCCAAGACCATACGGGCAACCTTTGCCTCAGAATATGATGCAACATATGCCTGGTCAACCACCAAATTTCCAGGCCTCCTCAAATCAGATGCAAAGTCCCATGCCATCACAACGTGGTAATGTACCTCCGCCTGGGTCCGGGCCGGGAGCAGCTGGGTACAATCAGCAGGCCTCGCAAGGGGTGCCTGTGCCTTATTATCCTCATCAACCCCAGAATAACAACCCCCAGGGTGTGCATCAAGGATCGGCGGTCGGTCATTCAGGACAGCAACCTCTTCCTGGACACCCAGGACAGCCGTCATCGGGACAAGCTCCCCCAAATCAGATGCTATCGGGAGTGCAAAGTCATCCCGGGCAACCGCCACATGCGCAACAGCGATGGTCGTTCAATCAGGGCGCTATGGGAGGCGCTTCTGGGGTCGCATTCGTTCCAAACGCGGCATTGCAGCAAAATCAGGGGGCTCAATATCAAGCACAACCGCAAGCTGCCCAGTTCACTCAGCAGCAATCTAATCCAACACAGGAGCAATCTCAGTCTCAACAAGGAGAATCCGAAGACTTCGCTGCTGCAGTCACGGCTGTAGCTGGCGCGATTGGGACCATGACTGCTGCCAATGCTGGAGCGCCTACAGTTGACAGTTCCTGCGTAGTGGCGCCCTTGTTCTCGGGCACTGGTCAGCCAGCTTCGATACCTGCACCAGTTGACAACTCTCTCAGCGGTGATTCTGGTTATGCTGTCGTTGATACAGCTGACTCAGTCAGCGTGGATGTCGAGACCGTGTCAATTGACACGAACGGAAATGCGTGGACAACCACTAGCGTCGACTATGAAGGTAATGACTGGGGAGGGACCTGGTAACGGTCGACGAGGGATGTTACATGTTCAAATTCTTGGATGGACGAAATCGCGCCTGCCCATCTCGTCTCGAATATCTATTTTACCGTTTTGATGTTGTTCTAGATACCACGAACTTAACTGTTCTTAAGACTGATACCAAGACTAAGGAGTTGGATAGTATAGGAGCTGCAGTTTTAATATACCCCTTTTTTTTTTTGTTTCGACTCACTATTTAATATGTGCGAGTTGTTCATGAGTAGTGGTGGCATGATGACTATCTCCTAGCTTCGTGCAACTAAACGTGAACCATACGTGACACAAGGTTTCGATTGCAAACCAACTCGACATAGGGGATGCATGCCTGGTCAACTTGTTCTGTTCACTACATGTCATGGAGTAATAGATGTGAATATTGCTAGATTTCTTCTTGTATTTCTGCTACGTGGCTCGCTGCTGATATGGGTCTACATAATCATCCTGCAAGCATCACTTGGCCCTCTGTAGAAGCCGCGCGCTGACTTAGTAGTCGCGGAAGTGGCCGGGCAGATCCTGAGAGTTCCTAGTGACCACCCGTTAGCACATCTCTCTTGCATCGAGAAGAGAAGTTGGGAAGGGAAAACGTACGGGTCATACTGGTCCTGGCCGCCGTACTGCTGGTCGTAGAGCTGCTCGGCCTGCTTCTTGGCGTGGTGCTTGGCGCGCTCCTTGTCGACAAAGTCGAGCCCCTTGGTCTCGGCGAGGCGGTCGACCTCGAAGCCGGCGGCGGCGGCCAGCATCTCCTTGGCGAGGCCGTGGTCGACCGCCTTGCCCTCCTTGCGCTGCTCGTTCTCCCACAGGCGCATGCCCTCGAAGGCGGCGGCGCTGCCGATCAGCTCGTGGGAGAGCTTGGAGTCGTGCGGCTGGCCGTCGTAGACCTCGTCACGGGCCTCCTTTGCTTCGCCTGGAGCGGGTGGGTCAGTCAGAGAGATGTGGCTATGAAATGCTGGTGGAGGTAGGGTGTGTGGTGGGCTTACCAAAGCCGAACATTGTGATGGATGTGTAATCTGGTAAAGGCTGAAGTAAGTGAAGGTGGAATTTGTGTCGTTGATGGATATTCAGGACAGAAAAGTTACGAGTATGTGTCAAGAAGGAGGAGGGAAGGAAGAATGCTCGGGATAGAGATGGCGGGGAAGCAAGCTTATATGCTCGAGCTTCTCCTTACACGCCTTACCTCTGTGGTCACTGGGCACTGCCGTACAGCAAGAGGGGTCCGGTATCTCACTTGGTGACGAAAAGCTACCTAGGTCTGTCTGGTCTATAGGAGAGCATGCATTGGTGGAGCCGGGTATGGCTGTGAGGCACGCCGTCCAGGAGATTCATGCGTTGTGCAGGATTCACGGTGTGCTCGCAGCCAGTCGGAGTAGCCATGGGGAGTGGTCCCCCCCAAGCCACTTACCCCTTCAGCCCTCCCTTAGGACCCCTGGACGATCCCAAAAAGCTTGTGTGCTGCTACGTAATCAGCTGGGCCAGGAACCGAGCTGACAGGTTACACGTTGGCATGGATCTCTGTTTCATCTTGGAGGCAAACAAGTGCCTTGGAAAGGTTGTGGCCATGATGGCATAGGATCGACAAGCAGGCACTAGGAGGCCCTTTGATGATCCGTCTGAGTGCTTGCTCGAAGGTCTCTAAACATCATAGATGGCCTGCCTTCGTTTCACACCTGAAGAGACACGAAGACTCTCGAAACTTGGATGGACGATGGACGATGGGGAGGGGGGACCGGCTCTGCTCGAGGCAGCTTGACCCACCTGAGAGCAGCTCAGAGCAAAGAGGTGCCAATTCTCAATGTTCTGCTGCGCCGAACCCTTAAACAAGCTCGTACCCCACTTGGGAGCTGCCCCTGTCGAGCTGGGAGCGTGCGGTGTGTTGTTGGCTAGCCCGCTGCATCTTAGTCTAGTCTCGATGGATATATGACGGCACAAACGGCATGCGTCTAGCTTGTTCGGCTAGCTCGCTCGCTCGTTCCTCGCATTGCGACTGTGTGGTGCAATGGTGCACCCTGATGCTTCGTCATTTAGGGGCCACGTTGAAACGGAGTGGCTATGTACATACAGTACATATTCCTGTTTGTCGCAGATTCCAGTTGACATCAGACGCGCGGGCAAAGCTTGTCACCGCCCTCTCGAGCCCCAATCGATCTTCGACGATCCATATCTCGGTAGCCGGGGACCTTGTGATGGACCGTCTGATACTCGACCTATGCCAATTGAGGGTTTGAGGTGATGCGTGGCTTAGATCAATCTACCGGTACCTGTCTTCTCCGTCAGATAGATGCCAACAAGGTTGGTTGTCCGACGCCGCTTAGCGACTGGATGAGCTTGCAAGCATGATGCAGGAATGCTTTCTGATGCACGCCTGCAGGTGGACGCCGTTTGTGATGTCAAATCACAAGCCGTAGCACAGGTTGCGTGGCCGCCTGGTTTCTGAACAGAGGGGCCAGTGTTTGATTCGTGGCTCCCCGTCCCATTCCCATTCACAGGAGACGAGAGCTCTCTTTGGCTAGGCGGGCCCCTCGGTTCATCCTGGCTGAGGGACTTAATCATGTCAATCATGGAGGGGCTAATGAGGGCAGCTTGGATGGGTCTGGAAGTGAGGGGCACACTTGATGCAATTGACCACTATGCTCCGCCACAAGGGGGGAGCATTCGATCTTGGATTGTGTTGCTTCTTAATTTACTTCAAGAGCACTGCCGGAGCTGGCTGCGCAAGACGAAAGCGGCCATGCTGGCGTTGACAGATGTGCGGCAGTTGGCAATTCTTCCCAGGTACAGCTAAGTGTTACACGTATTCAAGGCCATCTAGTAGAGAAAGACCCCTGCAAATTTCTACATAACCCACTGGATCATTAATACGTAATGCTCCCATCTAACGCATTGAGCATTGCCAGCATAGGCGGCGGTATCTGAAAAGTCGCAGAGACACTCATGCAAAGATCCAATTGACACCTTTGTAAATGAGGGCGAGACAGGAGGCGGACGGCCTGTGGAGGGCAGCACTTGGGGAGGTGACGTTGGAGATTTAGGGACGAGGTCTCGCCCAAATCTTCAAGCCCACAGATGCGGGTGCCAAGATCTCGGTTTGCCAAGGATTCACCCGCAGCTTGGCAGAGCTTGTTCTGCGTCGCCAAGACGGCCAAACCGGCCTCTAACCCCAGCCCTGGGTTCCTTGGCAGGCCGATCCCTGGAGTGCCGCTGCCCTACGAGCCTGTACACTGCATTAAAAGTGCTGTCTTACTGACATTGACATGTCTCAGAAGTCATTTGTTGCCCTTGTAGACGAAATAAACAACAAACCCATTCGATGCGACAGTGCGTGCGCTCCCTGTAAAGATCTGTTCATTGACACGCATCATATCACTCTGTTTTCCAGGCACAAATGAAGAGTCAAGTGGCAAGCAAGTCCACAATTGATGGAGGGAGAAAACGTTGGATATGCGACGATACACTGCTGGTGAAATTGCTTTTCTGCATGTGCTTACTCGTTCAGGGGTGATTAAACTCGGAATGAAATAAAAGGTAATCTATTGTCTTCATTCTATGTTTTGCATCATTGAGCTGATACTTTCCTAGCGAGGCTCCGAGGAATTCTAAGTGTAAAGAGAAGGCCATGTAAACTCAAGGAGGCGGGCCGGTACATGCACGATATCACTATGGAGGAAGCTCGTTCAAGTTGTCATCATCTCCCTCTATAAGGCTTGTGAAACAGTTACTAAGGTGACAAGAATGTAAATTTGCTCCTTAACGCTCAACTGGTCTTATAGAGTATGGGGATTGTGCATGCACTCCAGGTGATGCCAAAATAAGAGATGACTTCTCCTGCTGCCTTGGTATTGTGGCCTGGTGGTACCTGGGTAGCTCCCGCCACAGTGCTTTGGCTTGGCAGTCCCCCGCCTGTGGCTGGATGCATTGTGCCCCAACCCCACCTCAGCCTTGCCCCAAAATTTTTCTTTCTCGCTGCAGCCTCTTCGAAACCCTCGATTTTGGCTCGCATTCTCCAACCTTCGCGTCTTCCTTTGGGAATTTGCGCCCATCATCGCCGATGCAGCCATCCTCCGTCGCCACAGAGGACAAGATGCTTCGACCAAATTGTCCATTCCTGGACCCAGGCCCCGTGACCCGGGCCGACACGCTCGCGATCATCCAGCTCTCCAAGGACGACCTACTTCCCGTCTACCTGAGGGAGAGCCAAGGCGAGCACGACGGCTATGCCGAGGGCCACGTCATAAACACAAGATTCGGCTCGTTTCCTCATTCTACATTGATCGGCATTCCGTGGGGCTCTCAGGTGCGCGCATCAGTCGTCGACACTGGTTCGCGAGGCAGGAAACGAAAGCGCGACACGGAGGACCAAGGTGACAAGCGAGCGAAGGACGCGCCGGACGAGCCCGCGACCGTGATGGAAGCTGAGGAAGCTGGCGACAGCAGCAAAGACCCACAGACAAAGTCGAACAAGACCAAGCAGGCAGCAACGGCGAAGACGGGCTTCATCCACCTGTTGCGCCCGACGCCCGAGCTCTGGACTAGCAGTCTACCGCACCGGACGCAAGTGGTCTACACCCCCGATTACAGCTATATCCTTCAGAGAATACGGGCGCGGCCGGGCTCAGTTCTGATTGAGGCCGGTGCAGGAAGTGGAAGCTTCACCCATGCTGCCATGCGCGCAGTGTACAATGGGTACAATTGGCACGATTACCAACACAATGGCAAGGTTTTTAGCTTCGAATTTCACGAGCAACGGTTCAAGAAGATGCAGACCGAGATTCGAGATCATGCCCTCGACCGAGTCGTCAAGATCACACACAGAGATGTCTATGCGGATGGCTTTTCGGTTGACGGGCAGAGCCCCGAAGCGGATGCAGTTTTCTTGGACCTGCCGGCGCCCTGGCTGGCTTTGCCCCATTTATCGAGACGGAAGCCCAAGGTTGCACAACCAAACGAGCCGAAACCCGCAGGTGATAAGGAGCCCGAGCAATGGGTCTCCCCTCTCAATCCACACAAGAGTGTCTACATTTGCACATTCTCACCCTGCATTGAACAAGTCACACAGACTGTCTCTGAACTGCGAAGGCTTGGATGGGTGGACATTGAGATGGTGGAGATCAATAACAAGCGCATCCAAGTGTTTCGAGAGAAGATTGGACTGAACTTCCAGCAGGACAGAGCAATGCAACAATCCCCGCATGATGTCGCCGAGGCAGTGGCAAAACTCAAGGATATCGAGGTGCGCTTCCAGGAGCACCAGAAGAAGCTCTGGGCGACTGGCGAGGAGGATGCCGATGTCAACATGACTGTTGATGGACAGGGCGAGACCGGCAAAACGGACCCGAGCGCGCCTACACCGGAAAATGGAACGCCAAAGGAAAGCAAGGTGAAGCCATGGATGGAGGGAAAACTTATCACCCGTACCGAGCCGGAGATCAAGGAGCACACGTCATATCTGGTCTTTGCCGTGCTCCCTCGTGAGTGGACGGAAGAAGACGAGGCCGCTGCTTTTACCAAATGGCCCTGCGGAAAAGAGAGCAAAGTCATTGGCAACGTGTCGAAAGAAGCACGCAAGCAGGAAAAGCGTGAGAGAATGCAGTCAAAGAAGAAGTCGGAAGGCAAGCGCAAACAGGATGCTGAGAAAGAGCAAGAGCAAGAGCAGACTGAAGGTTCGGAACTGCCAGGCATTATTCCAGACACAACGTCGACATCATGATACCCATGCATTAGATGAATATATATACATTAACAACCAGACCATCTGAAGCAACTTTAGGCGAATATTTCAACACGCCCATGGTCTTTGTAAGCCGTGAATAATTTGAAGCAGTGGATTCGCACGTGAACACGTTGATATGCTTTCTTTACGATTTCGGTATCGCGTTTTAATGTACCTTGCGGCGCTCCAGGAACAGGCGTTTTCAAGTCACCTGAGTTTATAGACAGCATCTCATATGGGGATTACAAACTGCCTTAGGTATCATTAGGATAAGCCCATGGTCACTACGCATTGTCACTTTCTATGTGTCTAACCTTCCCGATAAAGATGATCAGGCAATAAACTCCCATCTATCGCAACTCCTAATCTTCCTTTCTGGTCCCAGTGCTCTCAATAATCCCTCATATTACATTCTTTAGCGGTCTCGATGCCAGGAAGCGTCTTAAATTCTCCGCAATGAAATCAGTGCATCCCTCGGGCCTTCCACCGGCTGCGTGGGGTGAAATGATGAGATTCGGGGCTTTCCATAATCGACTCGATGCAGGAAGCGGCTCCTCCACAAAAACATCAAGCGCGGCGCCTCCAATTTCGCCCTTTTCTAAAGCATCTACCAAAGCGTCGTCATCGACCGAGGTACCTCGCCCTACGTTGATGACCCATGCGTGTCTTGGGAGCATCCTGAGGCGCTCAGCATTCAGCGCATTGCGCGTCGTCTCGGAACCCGGCAAAATCATGATAAGAGCATCCGTCTCCGAAAGGAGATCTGGGACTTTATCCTCACCGAAGACCTCGACGCCATTGCGCACCCCGGGACTTCGAGCTATGCCTCGCACTTGGGCCCCGAATGCTGTGAGGTACGGGATGAGAGTCTTTGCAATGCTACCAAACCCCCAGATGAGCACCCGAGAGTTGCGCAGTGTGGTGAACGGCCGGTCTGGGTAGGCACCGCCGAGGTGCCCAGGCCATTTTGACTGGAGCTGATGCTCATACATCTCATAAAACCGTCGGACACCCGAGAGCAACATACCCATTGTGTGCTCGGCAACCGTATCGTCATGCAAACCAGATCCGGTGGTGATGATGATTCTAGACCTGTCGAAGCCAGCCTCCAAAACATCATTCGGACCAGCCGCAAGGGCTTGTATCCATCGTAGATTCTTCATACGTATTGAAGCATCTCTCAGGTTTTCTTTACTATTGATCCAGGTGATGATAATCTCGGCATCAATGAGCTCCTCTGGAATGGGTACCTTAACATCGTATGGGTGGAGAGATACAGAAAAGCCTACGAGGCTCTCGATGTCAAGCTTTATCGACGTTGGATAGAGCAATTTCATAATGAACGTGACGTGCTGCACTTGCAAAAGTGTGCATGTGTGCTCTCGGTGGAGATATGATATACCGTAGGGGGTTGTGACGTGCCAACTTAGTTTACGCCCAACCTTGACAACGTACGTTTCCAGTATGAGACCAGGATGAAGCGCTGTTTTGATATTGAGTAGCCCGGTTCTATTTTCCGCGCCTACAAATTCTGAGTGCCAGTGCTGGATGTTACCTCGCGAACTTGGCCCGAAAACACCTTCGCTTTAGGTGTACCATCGCTGTCCAACCTGGTTGCGACTCCGGGGTTCTAACCCACTCGAATCGTTCAGAGGAGCGATGTCGATGCCCTAGTCGATGTTACTGACGCATTGATTCTTGGCACAGGCTATCAGTGGCTTGAAAGGCCAGTAAGATTGGGCATATATAGGATGCGATCTGCATTCTCGGTAGCGCTAATCCTCTTCATCCTAAGACCAGCCGAGCGCCATAACTCAGGACTGATTCGACTTCGCCGGATTTTGTCGGAGAGCCGCATGGTAGCAAAACACACGATATGACTGGAGAAGATGCACAAATCAACCTTCGACATCGTTTGGTTAATACCCATCTGATTTATCAAACGTATAGTCTCGCGAAGACGAAGAGCTATCACTCTAGACTTCCCCCACGGTAGTACATATCAGTTCAGCAGGAAGATCATCCCCTCGTCAACGAGGAATTGTCACCTTTATAAAAGTTGGCGAAGCTATAGTAATAAATTGAACCTTTAAAAACTATTCACTGATATCTTTATCTTCTTAATGCCTGGCAGAGGAGTACTAAACGAGAAAGTTTTGTCGCTCCGGAGCCTGCCATGTGAACCCCGGATGCATGGATGCTAGGGTAGCCGATCGCTGTTGCGATTAGCGTAGCCGAGCCGATGATGTTGGCACTTCCACCCCGGAGAGCCTCCCGTCCTTGGAAGAACGGCGCCCCGCGGGGGCTTCACAACCCCACAGAACGACATTGCCAGTGCGGGGAGCACCTCCACCGCTCCATAGGCTGTGTGTTCAAGACATTGTGCGTGTCTCAGGAGTGGACTAATAGCATGCGCCTGTTTACACACCTAGTCAAGATACAAGATACAAGCGTGACAGTTAGAGCCGTGGATCCGTGTCTCGATGGGTGGGGAGTCCATAGCCGAGTAAAGCAAAATAGAGATCGAACCCAGGCACATCTTTTATCTGTGTGCTTACCCCCAAAGCTTCCAGGCATCGCGTCTGTCTTTCTTCTCCAATCCTGATAAGTGCTGATCTCGTCTTATTCGAACTTTCATCTGTATGAACACTATTGAGCCCGGTTCTTAGGTCAAGTCGCCATGATGGGGAGCCACTACACCTTTGGAATTGCCATATTTGCTGCTATCGGTACCTTCTTATTTGTTAGTTCACCAACTTGTCAAAACAAATATGATGCTAAATCATAGAATCAGGGTTTCGATACTGGTATTGCCACAACAAGTCAGCCAATCAACATTGATGTATGAAGCCGCTCTGCTAATGGACATTGTAGCCATTGCTCATGAGAGTTGGATCGACTATATGGACCATCCATCGACGGGGCTTACGGGGGCTGTAAGTCATCTTCCGGGCCGTCTGCTTGCTTTGCCTCTAAATCCACACAGGTCGTCGCTGTCTATATTGCGGGAGAGGCTGTTGGAGCTCTAGTGCAGACGGCATTGGGTGACCAGCTTGGACGAATTCGTTTTATGCAGTTGCTATGCATTATAGTCACTGTTGGTGCTGTGGTACAAACTGCTTCTGTCAACATTGGCATGTTCCTTGCTGGCCGGTTCCTCGCTGGAATGGCTGTAGGGTGAGTCCATCCGTCATGTCGACTTCGCCACTGAATATCAATTGATGTCTGCTAGCGGATTGGTCTCGACGGTTCCAGTCTATCTTAGCGAAATATCCTCTCCGAAACATCGTGGCCTTATTGGCGGTATCTCCGGATGCGGTATCACTTTTGGTATTATGGCCAGTAATTGGATCGGCTTCGCATGCTCCTACGCTCCGTACGGTGCTTTGCAATGGCGGCTTCCGCTCGGGATCCAAATTCCATGGGGCATCATTTTGTTCGCCGGACTAGCTACCTTCATGCCAAACTCGCCACGTCAGCTCATATGGAAGGGCAAAGTGGATGAAGCGAGGCGAGAGTTTATTAAGATTCGCCGCGATCTTCAGTCACACGAGATACAAGAGGAATTTGCTCTCATGCGTTCGCAGATTGAATTCGAATTGGAGCGCGAAATCAAAACGTATCGAGAGACATTCAAGCTCTTCCGCCATCGCGCTTTAGTGTAAGTGCCCGCTTTCTAGTGAAACGCAGGACCCTCTAATAGTCACATAGATCTATCGCTGTCCAGACATTTACCAGCCTTACGGGCGTGAATGTGATCCAGTACTACCAGAGTTCGTCAATATCCGCTATGCATTCCTTGTTCGACCTACTTAATTGATCTAGCCATTCTTTATAAATCTCTCGGCATGAGTCCGAAGACGATTCTCGTCTTGGCCGGCGTTTATGGCACAATCTCTTTTCTGATCAACGCTGTGACAACCAAGTATCTCACTGACCAATGGGGTCGCCGGAAGTACTTCACCCCTCCCCCAGTGAATTTGTTGAGTTGAAAGCAGGGACTAATATAAGATGAATAGGATGCTTTTGACAGGAATGGCAGGGATAATCGTCATCGAGATATATGCTGCAATTATGCAAAAAGAGTTCCAGAACTCGAATAACAGGGTTGGAAAGGGCTTTGCTGTGTTGGGAATCTATTTGTTCTGTCTCACCTACTGTAGGTTGCTTTTCAATATCTGTTTTGGCCAGGCAATTCTAACAATCCTCTAGACGGTATGCTAGGGAGCACGACCTGGTTGTACGGTGCCGAGGTTCTCCCCATGTCACTTCGAAGCAAAGTCATGGGTATTGCCTCGGCTTCTCACTTCATTGTGAATGTCGGCAGTAAGTTTGCTTCCGCTGGAGAATATTGAGTCCTCATATTAATAGAAGCACGTAGTCACCGAGGCCGGCCCAAGCGCATTTGCTAACATTCGTGAAAACTATTACTATGTTTTTGTTGGTTGTACGGCTTTCTTCCTAGTCGTAGCATACTTCTACTTTCCGTATGTTGACGCGCAATGGTTTATTTTGACAGTTTCAGTGCTTACAATCAATCTACAGCGAGACAAAGGGCAAGACATTGGAGGAGATTGCTGCAGCTTTTGGTGACAAAGTTGTTCTGGTCGAGGATGCCGTCCTTGCCCAGGAACAAGTTGCAATTGAGGAGAAGTTGAAGCCAAGCCTGGAGCTCGTGGAGAGTCGTCAAGAGACTGCATAAAGTTGATTCATGTAAAGGAGGAAGATTGAAGAGTTCTCGTGAAGCTTGGATGCCTGCTCTGTTTTACAAGGATTTTGTGCGGTTGTCCCGGATCTTGTAGGAGATGCCAGGGTGGTGACTATTGTAAATCAGACAGACAGATGGATTAGGCCATTTCCGAACGGAATCTTGACTATCGAATTCTGTTAATTTACGTGACATGTCTAGGGCCCTTACGTGCCGACAGCGATGCAAATCTGTGTGGAAGACAAAGCCTTCCAGCCCGATATCGCTTCCCCGCATAGTTGACCTGGGAAGTTATCCCGCCAGTCTTCCCTTATCGACTTTGCCTCAGAAGCCTTCATCTTTCCACTGTGTCAAGCAAGGCCAAAATAGGCCTTTACAAACCTTTCATGGCTCTCTCGACTGCAATTTCTGGTGCCCACCTACGAGTCGCTCGCCCAACTGATGATATTGATGCATTGCTGCCGTTTTATCGCGACGGTCTGGGTTTTAGGATTTTGGGAGAGTTCAAAAATCACGATGGATTTGATGGTGTGATGCTGGGCCTCGAAGACGCTTCCTATCATATTGAGTTTACTCGATGCCATGAGCACAGAGTTGGGAAGGCTCCAACTCAAGACAACTTGCTTGTCTTCTATCTGCCGGAAAATCATGATTTCAAAGCAGCCATCCAGCGCATGGAAGATTGTGGCTTCCACACAGCCGCAAGTTTCAACCCGTACTGGGACCACCATGGCAAGACGTTCTTCGACCCAGATGGATATGGTGTTGTGCTGGCGAATATGGAGAACCCAACTCTCAAAACCAGTAAACTCGACAACAACATTTAGGTGTTTATAATGTGCTCATACAATTTGCAAGCCGACGAATTCGGCATGAACAAGCTGAATTAGAGCCTCCAGATTTAAACATCAATTAATGCTCGCTGAACACTCGATCGTAGCCTGATGACAGGTTCAGTATGAGGATGCTTGTGGCTAGTGCAGACAGTGATGGCGCATGAAGCTCCTCATCAATGAGCTCCCAACTAACATTTCCCCATGGCACTGATGCTATCAAAGTGGCATTTTCGACTGGAACACTGATAGGTTCTTCAATATCGACATAGCCGCCATTGACAATGCAGACCAACATCTGATCCCCCACAACCCAAGATGAGGCATCTACAACCTCATAGTCCGACAGTTCTACGTCAATCTTCTGAAATTTTGCTCCAACAAGAAATTCCACGACCGGTGATTGGGTAACAACCCGCGAGAGAGCCCCATGCGCTTCTGAGAGGCTGTCACTTGCCGGATATACCCAGGAAACGATGGACTTCGCGCCGTGGTTGAATGCAAGAGTATTCATGACAAATTCTTCGTCTACTGTAGGGTCCCGAAACCAATAATTCTCGCCATGAAAGCTTTGAGGACAGTGCATCTTTGTCTTTGGCCATAAACCCAGGTATGCTTCGTATTTCGCGAGATCGTCTAGGCGATTTGAAACATCCTGAACAATGCCTTGGCAATTATCGCACCCACAATCCCCTAACGTCGTGTTACACTGCATCTTTAGGTCAGCTAGCCCATCAATCGAAGAGAGATGGCGTCTTGCTGAAGCCTGTCAATCGGCGAGCAGCCTCCTTGCTTGAATGTATCTGCGTAATAAGGAAATAATTCTTGCTTACTACTGTTCCCCATTTGGAAAATGTCGAGTTGATCCCTATGGGGTAGACATCCTGTGCATTGTTAATACAATCAGCTCAACCTATAACATGGTCTTTACTCACCTCCATTATGATATCAGCAGCTACAGTGTACTCGCCGAAGTAATAGTTCTGACAGTTCAGAACGACCGCAACCGGGTGATAAGGATCAAGTTGTTTCAGGAGTTTGGCACCAACGACTGTTGCGTTGAAAGGATCCTGCCAACCATCTGGTCTAATTCACCTTAGGGTTCATTGTGTGAAGCGTTAATTTGAAGAAAACTAACTCGTCAGAAAGCCAATATGCGTATAATCCGTTGTGGTTCCTAGCGGGAAGCACCTTCTCTTCAACCCAAGTAAGATTTTTGTATCCCTCCCGCAGGTCATACATCCACTTGAGATTGATCTGGTCCATGTAGTTCAAAGCCGCCGTGCCATCTGGGAATTGAGTCAATGGCGTCATCGCGTTTAACCCTAGGTCTGCGTAGTGTTGAATGACAGTCGTGTCATTTTCTCCGAGGAATCCGTCATACGAGGCAAAAAAACCATAAGATAAAAGAGGTTCAAAGACATTGTTAGAAGCCGGATTTCTGAAGTACAGACCGCCACTTATGTTATCAATCTTAGTTACACTACCATTGGTTTTCTCTGGAAGATAGTATAATTCAGCTGTGGAGGAGGCAGTTGCCTCGCCACCTTCCGATCCTCCATATATCACCACTTCGTAAGGCTCCAGACGTGGTATGATTTGAGAAAGATTGAAAGCAAATACATTGTTTGTTGTATTGACGCCAACAGAGCTTTCGACTAATGGCTGGTCATTGTATGTCAAGTTGATACTGAATATGTATCTTGCCGCAGTCGTGGAATTGGTAGGCCATGAGACGCCGTGAAATTGAGAAAACGGCGCATTGACAACAAATTCCCCTACCGTATCACTTTCTAAGTACACACTGTAGCGAGGTTTGAATTGGACGTGAAGCAGAGGCGGTCCCGAAACTGGAGTCGGCGGTAATGTTTGACCGGTGGGATCGAAAGATGGATAGCTGAGTCTAAATTAGCCTCTTCGCTTTTACGGCACTTGACATATACCAAACCCTGCTTCATAGACCTTGCCGCACCAACGCGGCCAATCTGTGTGCACTCCTGTTTGCTGGCTCGTTGCCAGCGTGGCTGCAGCTAGCCACAATGTCAGCTTGACAAACATTGCTCCAAACAATGCTGGACAGATTTAGGTCTGCAAATAAATCATTTCACGGAGGTGGGGAAGCTTGTCTTTTTATATCCATCCTTGCGCGATCGACACACTTCGTCTATGTACGGTAGGTTACATTGATGAACTCTAATCTGCAGATGTGCCGCTTCGTTCCTTAAATCATGGGTTATATATGTCCAATGCCGATCCCAACAGGGTTGCTCCCACCTTCCCAACTGGTCCTTAAGGATATCGTTACGTGGACAATGAGGGGCACATCTGAATAAGCGGTCACTGCTTAATGATATTGCTACTGCGAGATGTCGCTATTTTGCAATACGCAATTGACTAATGTGCGATTGAACCCCAGGTTATAAGTAAAAACCTCACGATAAAAGCCGTCATTAATTCTCCGGGCTTCTTCAAGATGTTACTATCAGAAACAACGGGGCGGAAATAACAGTCATCAAGTCTTTGCAAAATTTTACTGCTTCAACAACCGTTTGGAAGAAGAATATGACGTACCATACGCAAAACGACTTGACAGCAAACCTGAGACTTAATTGTATCATTGATCGCCATCTAGAATAGACTAGAAACCTGGGAAATTGAAGGGTGCATCTCTTACTCTATCTGGTGGACCCCCATCATTCGCAAGACCACCCAGAAATGTAGTGTGCAACGAGTATAAGTCCGAGTTACTCCTTATTGCGGAAGTCTGAGCGACAACTTCTTCCAGATCCTGTCCTACATCAAAATATTTACCTCTGAGTGCATCTTTTGCCAATCCGGTAGCCAATGCCACTGAGACCATACCATTCAGATATGGCGAGTCTGTATAAATGTCAAGATGGCGTGAATACCCACGTGCAGCGTGAGAGGGAAGATTCTCGAGTGACTTTTCTGAATACTCTGGTCGCAGAATCAGTAAAAGAGCTGAAGTGTTCAGATTGGAATATTAGTACTCTGAACAGTCATCTCTGACAAGACCCCGCCTGGGTGAAGTGAATAGAGATTAATGTCGTTGTAGCCTTCAACGTCGCATTCCTTTTGAGTGCATGCAGTGAGATTGATCAGAGCCGCTTTACTAGAGCAATAACTAGTACTAAATGGGATATCGACCGTACCGGCTCTAGAGGCTATGTTGATGATGCAGCCACTGGCTTGCTTCCGAAAAAAAGGCATTGCAAACCTCATTAAGTAATACGGGCCATGAAGATTCACTGCTAGTTGCTGAATAAACTCTCGAGGATCCTGTGAGTGGAGCTGCGTTGGGCATCAGCATTTGTAGACGGGTTCGCGAAGGGTTGTGGTATCAAGTACTCACAGGTATCAATGAATTTGCTCCCGCGTTGGAAACCACTATGTCTAGTCTACCCAGTGTTTTCACGGTCTAACACATAACATTAGCAATTGGCATCATCAGCCACAGAAATAATGTATGTACTTCATCCACCAAACTCGAGCAACTCTCTAGATCCGATACATCGCATTTCACGAAACTAATGGCACTTGCGCCAAGTTTTGTACAGCGGTCTTTCAGGTTTGCTGACGGCTCAGTACGATTGTATGTGAGTACTAACTTTGCTCCTGCAACGGCGAAGCATTCAGCGAGTGCCCGTCCAATCGTTCCCACGGAACCTAACCTGGTATCAGCTAAATTTCGAGTGAGATTGCGAAATTAGATTACCCGTGATAATAGTGACCTTTCCTTGCAATGAACCTCTGAACTTCAAGGGGTGAATAAATGGATACACGTCGTTGTGCAGTCGCGGCGGCCATTGATCACTGTGTACTTCTGAGCTAGACATCTCAGCTGCGAATCTTTGGAATGGTTTGGCAGGATGAATGAGGGGGAGTAGATGGGAAACGCATTTTCAGAATTAAGCCGCCAAATGTACGGGGTTACATTTGAGCACCGGCCAATTCCAGTCATTTTTGAGCATGCCTCGGCTGATAGGTTTCCTCAGTCCAAAAGTTGGCCCAGATTTTGATGCGTTTTAGCATGACCTCTGATAACAAGTTAACTCCAAGCCTTGTAGTTCTAATAATACTTGAGGCATTGCGCTCTATTCTCTGGCTAGAAAGGTCTATTAAGTGAAGGCTGTAACGTCATTTAATTCTCGTCAATTCCTAAAACAAAGCTCTCCATTTTGATTAATCGACTATTAGTCTTTTGGTCGAATATAATATTCAGTACTGCAACAATTTTTATCGTGATGTTTTTGCCCTGTTGAATTCCTGACATTTCCAAAATATGTGCGACACTTCCAGCCTTCCCTTCTGCGTCCTCTGGAACAACAACAAATGATTGGTTGATAAGCTGTCTATCGATTACTGTTGCACGGAAATCCGCAATGAATTCCTTGAAAGAGGCTCTGTCAAAGTCTTCTCCGTTACCGCTGGAATCGTGTGAGCATGTCTTGCGTATTGAAACTCCAAAAGTACGAAGCTTACGTTTCGGTGATCTTGGGAGCTTCGGTCTTGTCATATGTCGTTTCAAATATTTTGTCGTCATCTTGTACAACAACAAGATAGAAGAAATTTGAAATAAAGGCCTGTAGGGAAATCAGAGGTTTCACCGCAGCGTGTCGTGGAGACGGCGATTTAGAGTGAGATAAAGACGGCCTTGCCCGCTTCTTCGCAGCTCTAGTGGCTATACTCGAAGCTAGTCTTGCCATGTTCGCATTATTTTTGTTTGCCTTCACGCAATCCAATTCTAGTAGGTAAATGGTGTGTCAAGGTATTATAAAGCAGTTCTTGGTCGAAGTAGTCTTGAGTGTAAGCTCTCGGGCTTATATACCATTTAACAGATTCATAGTAGAGCGATCGTTACACGCAAGTGAAGTATGTATGCGGCGCAATGAGGGGCACATGCCTCTCCACGACTACTGAAGTACCTATTTAGTGGCTGTGATTATCACACAAATCCTATAAATGTAGGACTATTAGTGTGGTCGTGTAACCAATGAGAATGACGTGAGAACTCGCGGACATGGAGGACGCTGCGTGGAAATAGCTGTCAGCAACTGGATCTTAGCCATAGCATACATTAACCATAACCTAGTGATTTTCATCCGTATTAAATCTGTGCACGTCGGTTTGGGTAATTCCGTCCACGACGGAGGTCTAATTACGTTGGATTTCTTACTGGACACAGCCACCAATTCACGTCAGCCAATGACAGAGAACATGTTGAAAAGTATCATCGTCATACGGAGTGAATAACGCGTGGAGCTAATCTGCAAAAAGACGTGCGGGTTTTTGCGGGTTTGTTGGAAACAGTTCGAGATAGCATTCGTGCCAAAACCTGCTCAGCCCAGTTTGAAAAGCTCTTCAAATGTGTGAATTGGAGTCATCAAATTTTGATAAAGTCTACGAACATCTTGAGGATGAAGCTAACTTGACTAAACACCAAACATATTTCAAACGCACTCTTTAATAGGTTGAGCCAATAGGTCCTGTGAAGTATTATCAGCTAGACGTTACAAGAATCCGTTACTGGGTCTCCTAACCGTATTTGAAATTAGAGTATGTGACCTGAGCATTTCGTTGAGACTCGCGAACGGTCGCGGGCTCGCTGCCCTCTGTTGGGCATTCGCCTCGGGCTACTCCGGGCTCGGACGGGTCACGATCCAAAGGATACCGCTCGCCGTCAAGCCACAACATGTTGGCATATCCCTTTATAGTAGTTTAGTAAAAGAACTTTCAAGCCGAGTAGAACAATGAATCTTACATCATCCCACACACTCATAACCAGGACCATCCCTTTGCCTGTGGCGTCCCCCATTTGCGGCAGACCACCCATCTCCTGGAACTTCTGGCTGTCACCGAAAGCATCCTTAGCAGCATCACAGAACGCCGCATCAATCTCGCTTCCTCCACTGACATATTGGGATTCAGGAACGGGAATTTTGTTGCCGTCTTGAATAAAGTATTGGCTCAGACGCTCCAGGGTGCTGCCTGAACCATGGAATTGCGTGACAACAGTGAACTTCCGGCTAGTATCAACGGTCTTCCCTTTGCCATAGAAGTCCGTGTTACCGTGCCGATATGCTGCAAAAGAGAGGGTCAGCCGGGCCAAAAGATGGATGAGGGCGTACTCAACGATTAAGATCACATCCATCGGGGTCGCACGATCCGGAATAACGTTCTTCGCTATATGTACCGCCGCAATTAGTGGTCTCGCAGATGAAATACTCGTTAGTCTCGCAAGGATGAGGTGTCAATGCAAAAGACATGCTGTTTGCCTCCCACAGGTCCATCTCTGCGCAGCATGCACCCATATCACCGATTCCGGTGTTCTCATCCATATCCGAAGGCGACCAGCCCTCAACATTTCCCTATTGGCAGATATTAGAATCTCAAGTCACAGAGTAGAGTCGGGTTAGTGAAAGGGGGCGGAGTTATACTTACCTTGCCACCTATCCATTTCAAGTCTCGAGCACACTGTGAATCGCAGTACCCAGTGCCATATTTCGCACCAGCTTTGTTGTTAGAGTACTTGGCCATGCCGCCGTCCTCGTCCATGGATACAAAGTACACAGCACCATTTAGACCACAGCCGAGCTGGGCGTTCTCGACATCAAATGCGATTTCGTTGCCGTTCATAGTGAACATTTCGTATTTAGAGTCGCTGGCTAGCAGGTACAGGCGCGAGCCAATATTGGTTCCATAACTATGATCGGTGCGAAACTTCATGGTAACAGCATTGCCAGATGTAGTAACTCCGTAAGTCCCAGAATAGTTGGCTCCTTCAACAGCACAGTTCTTTGCACATGTGTCGCCATCAGGGCATGCAGTGGTGTTCCTAGTAAAGTCAGCGATCTCTTTGTTGATTATGCCTTGGTAAGATGCTTCAAGGAGCTCTTTTAAAGATAGAAATCATTTTTGAACATGGATCCGTTCGAAACATCTTTCAAACGGGCAGTTGAACCACAAGGAAACCTCAAAGGTCGCCTACCAGGTGTTGCCATCGTAGCAATTATTGTAGCCACCTACAACGTGAGTCCAGCGCCAATTTGAATCGATGACTATCTGTCCGTTCACATTAGAGCAACTTCCTGGCGCGGTGCAACGCTGCCAGGTAAGGCTTGGATGCGTCTCTGCGTCGTTCGTGCCAACTTGTTGGGCTACAACCGAAGTTAGCAAAGCCGTCAAGACGGTCCCGACCTTTTGATACATATTGAGCAGATAGTCTTCAACAAGGACTGGAAGGTATAATGAAGGATAATGCTATGCAATCAGATATGATGCCACACCTAAGAGTCATTGCGATTCGATCTTCTTATCAACATTTTCCACAACACATATTCAGGAAGATTCCAAAATCTGAGCGGAATCTCGGGTTCCATAATCCATCTCCAAGGTCTTGGAAAATGGCAATCATATTGAGCTTTCTTGGCGGTTTTGGCTGTTTGCGGAAGTCAGGAACTTCAGAGAAGCCAACATCATCTTGAAATCCTCTTCACAAGGTCGCAGTATCCACAATTAATAGGACCGGCATACTCCGAGACATGGATTCTTATTGATTCACATCAATTGAATTAGATCTTGGGAACTCATCTTCTAGAACCGGGTACGGGGCTCGGCGGACTAGACGAAGGTGTTTACATTCCGTTAAATTGCTTAAGAACACAAATTTCCAAGTCGGAGGTCACAACAACTTTTCCCCAATCCGCGCTTCATTGCGGACCTGGTTAAGCATCTAACGTCATGAAGCATTCTGACTAGTCACCATATGCTGTCTTGGAAACCCTTAAGTCAATTTGTTCAACTTGGCGCCGAGCAATGCGGAGGCAATTGAAGAGGACAATTATAGCAAAACATGTCGCAGATCACGCTTGGTTTTCTTTGCAATTGGCGTACCTGTCAGCATGGCTAGGCGCCGAGCCGGCTAATATAGATGGCCACGTACAACTGCTGATCCGCTTGTAGTTTCAAGTTGACAAGAGATACAAAGCGAAACGCTGCCTTCGACAGAAAGTTGTGCGCCAGCCTTACAAGTAGGCATGCATGTATGGATAGACAGGCTCCTGTAGTTTCCAACATTCAACCGGGTATTTCGGCGCTTTAGATCGCTCAGATATCTTTTTGCTAGAACTCCTTTTCTGTTCCGCTTCACCGGTGATTCGGTCCTGGGTGCCGTCGAATCATACAGATCTAGCGCAACATCTCTTCTTGATTGATGGCAAACTTCTTTACTCAGCCGAATCAATATAAAGCGATCCAGTCATCTCCTAAGGATATGTCAAGGACAATATACATCAATGGGAGCCTTTTCTGCTTTAAAGATATCATCAGATTAACCATTCTCATCTAACATAGTTTGATGGACAAGATTCTTGCTATTGTGTGATGTGTTGTTCCAGTCTTACGGCTCTGAATGGCTGGTGACAGCGACGAAAACTCAAGGAAACTCGGCCGCCATGATATCAACAAAGATTAGCCACACCGCGACTTGTTTTAGTACGACCTTAGAATCGAAACGCCAACGTAGGAAGAGTATGAATTAATACTTAAATTCTATCACAGATTCCATCCAAGGCAGCATATTGTGATGACTCTATTTCAATGAAGTTATCTTGACAATGGCCTACATTCAGATAATTCAATCCATGAAGCCTTCTCCAGCAGCACGCATAAGATTTTCTTAGCTTATAGCTCTTCTCGTCCCTTTTGACCGCTTCATGACTTACATACCACGTGTTGAGAATGATATACGCAAGCTGTTCACAAGAGATCCCCAGTTGTCAACGAACTAGACAATCGTATCAAGTAAGCTAGGACACGTGTGAAGCCATTAGGCCGACCAAGGGAATGAATTCCGACGACTAAATACTACTCCTCCTGGAGGGCACAGAAAGAAATAGTATCTCCGCAAGGACAGAGTATCACATGATAAAAGTGATGATAGTCGATAGAGTCTGGAGGGTTTTGTTGAATATCATAGCCCCATTAACAACTGGAAACGTAGTAACCCCTCGTCAAGAGGTTAATGATACCCTTTGGGGAACTAACATTTGTTGTCCTAGCGGAGAGGTAATAGTGTAGATGTGTTCTTGTCGGGATGGGTTCCCTCCCAGAGTTTACACTACTTGATGTCATGAGATTTTCTAGTTTTCTGGAATAAGTGGAATTGTGGGCTGTCACCAGCGTAGGAGTGGTTGATAGGGAGGAGGTGCATCTACAGCTGAAACTTCTGTGAGCGCACGTAAATCTGATAGCAGATCATGCTCACCGCCCAATCATCTCTAAAGGTGTTTCGAAGAGTATACGTGTGCAACTAGGCTCAGCCACGAACGGAAGCTGCATGATTGTACGGAGGCAGTCGCCAAGAAAGCAGGACCGGTGGCTCGAGGCCTTGGCGTGAAATGCCCCCGCATCTTTCGGTATTCGCCAACCCACGCCGCGCCGTTGCCGGGCTGGTCACAGCCGGATTATTTTGGGAAAACGGGCGTATACTCTGGATCTTATTACATTGTGAACCGCGCGTCTTCTCTCGCTGCCTACATATGATATCCACATGTTTACCTGTTGTTAGCTCTTGGCAGAAATCATTCAAAAATGTCCACGGCCAATGCCGAGGGGCCCGGGTTTAAAATGGCGATCATCGGTGCCCGGCATCGAATAGTGCGGATCATGATGAATTGGCAGAAGCTTGGCTGACCTAAAGCGTGGTAAGATGCGTACGATCGGAATTCTAAAGATAGGCAGCGCCTGCCGGTCGAAAGCTATAAAAAGTTTGTTTTGGCTTCACTTGAAGGACTTCATGAGCACCTCATTCACCATCGATCGAAGACAGCTGCAACACAATATACAGTCCTAACGCTCGCCAACAAACACCATGTATTTCACCTCCATTGCATTGATGCTCGCTGGCTTTAACCCAGCTCTTGTGAGCGCCGGCCTCGACATTGATAGCGAAGACATCTCGTCTGCCTGCTCTGCCATTTGTCAGCCACTGGTGGATCTTACCCAGACCTGCAATGTGCGAGATGAACAGGTTGATGATGATCGAACGGAAAAGCTCCTGGAAGCCCAGTGCATCTGCACTAATGACAGCTTCGATGTGGCGGGTATTGCAGGGCTCTGTGCCAGCTGCATGGATCAGAATAGATCTGGAGACGACTGGGAAGACGGCTACGAAGGTCTGTATTATAGCTAATATGTGTGAGGAAAGAGACTAAGGATATTGCAGATATCCGTTCGGTCATGAGGACTTGTGGCTTCTCCAGCACATCGTATGCGTCGTCCGCATCGACAGCGGCGCAGTCCATCACGGTAGTCGCCACAAGGCCCACCGCTGCTAGTCAACTGACCACCACCATCTCGACAGGTGTTGGAGCTGCTACTCAGGGTTCAACGGCAACACAAACATCATCATCAACCAGCAGTGAACAGACCAGCCAGGATCAGACCTCTTCGCCATCAACCACGCCGAATGCAGCCACCACCACAGTCCCGATGGGAGCAGGATCTGTGACTTTGGGAGCATACATCGCGGGCCTGATGGTTCTTGGAAGCATGTTACTTGCTTAGAATCGAGTCGCATAACTGCTAAGGCTAGCTCTTGGATTACAAGAGCGGTGATGGTATATACGGGCTCTTGTTAAGCTCTGCATCAATGGAATGGACTCATGGGTCAAGGGCAGGGATCTAGAGATGTAAATATCGTGAGCGAGAGATGGAATGAATATGCCTATTTTTATACTCCTACTATTTGCGTGCTTGAAAATATCAAGACATACAGTCATTTATGTCTCTTGCACTTCTGTCACGACAGATTTCAGGAGCAAGCCGTTTGGACACATGGCAATGTTACCTAGCTAGTTCACTGCGTAAAGCGGTTGTTCAGAGAATATGTAGTAATGATATTCGGTGCTAAGGACCCTATGCAGATTCTATGTTTTTATGTACATTGTGTAGTAATGGACAATTTGTACAAGCTTGAGGATGAGTTATTTCATTGAGAGTCGATCACAATGGTGGTAGGATATATTTGGTTGCAGGTCATCGTATCTAGACCGCCAGCGTGGCAGTAGGTGAAGACATCGCCCTCGCCATAGAACCCGACACTGTCCAACAAGGATTAGCGGATGTCAGAAAATTCGGCTTGCTTTGAGGAAAATGAACGTACGCAGTGCCCAGCTCGTGGTAGATGCGTAGCCCATATTTATACTCGCTTCCTGGCACCAGAGCGAATCGATACTTGCTGTCACCACAGATATATACCTCGGAAGGAAGGCTTGGATCGGAGGCGGAGCAGGTAAGGTTTGCGGCAGCTTCGCCGCTTAACAAGAAGCTCGTGGCCATCAGAGAACCGTCGGCGTTCTCGCGGACCGTAAACTCGGCGATATCGATGTTCTCATACGTAGCTGGCTCAGGAGCGCCAGTACTCTGCGGTGCCGGAACAGCAGCGGCAAGACCGGCGAAGAAGGTTGCTGCAACACTGACGAAATGCATTTTGACAAATTGAGGATCGACTACGAGGCTAACAAGGTAATGATATTTTTCTTAAGGGCGTGTCGACTGGATCTCGGGATTCTTGTTGAAGGTAATTACTGAAACTAGATTTCGCCGGATGTGCATTGGTATTTATATTAGAGACGGCAAATAGAGATTCAATTCACCCCATTGGCGATGCAACACATGACGAACCCACGTCATTGGGAAATTGGCGATGTGGGGAGAAGTCAAGCGATACCAGGGTCCAATGTCACGTTGGGCTTTTGCCGGCAGCCGTGAGAACCTAAATTTCGTATTCCAGGCTGGGTCTCCGATCTCTCACGCGGCTCTTTAAGTCGGGGCTGTGAAGCGAATGTTTTGTTTCGAGGATCACTGCCTTGCTTGGCTGATCTGCCGGCGCTAAAAAACTATACGAGCCTGGGCATGTTCAACAACCGCTACAGACTCGGCCGACAGGGACCGTTGAGCGGAACCAGGCGGCCCAGGAAGTTGTTCATACTCCTCGGAAACTCCCTGGCGCTTCTGACATAGTTGCAGGTGAGTATCGTGAATTTGTGGCTAGGCCTCGTGGATCTATGGAGTAATAAGAATGGAGATTGCCACTCTGTCGACTATGCAGGTCCCCAGTAGACTGCTAATTATAATCTTGAACTTGAAGCATAGATCCGAGCTATGACGTACAGGAACAAATTTGCGGCTCCGAAAAGCCCGTACAAAATCTCAAAGTCTTATGCGTCACCATCTACTCCTTACATTGTGTCCAAACTGTTGAGCCCAACAATTTGGCGACCTGGGCAGTAGGATGCTGAATGGACAGAAATTTATCAATTGTGTGAACATTTTTTCAATGAAGGCTCTGCCTTCGTGCGACTTAAAATAACTCGAGCACCGATTACCTTGCATTGGGATCGCCGTAGTTCAGGAGGCAAGGTGGTGTTGAGACATCCTCATGTGCCTGAGAGACAAGCCAATCATTCTCCTTGCTTTATTTGCAAAGAACATTGCAATCGTGAATTAAGCATAATGACGTATATATTTAGGGTCTAGAATTGGCAATCTCTCAAATAAGAATAATCTGATCATCTGTTGGAATATAGAGAAATCCATCTACTGATCAACCACAAACCTGACCACATCGTCTATTGCTGCTGCAACTTTTGCTACGTTAGACGGATTCACTAGTAACATAGCTGTTAGTCAAATGCATTTGCATGCATTTGCATATTTTATCAATGTACATACATCCGGGGATTGATATTCTTCCATTGGAGAGCATATAAATATGATGTTTTTCTGCCATCGCTTTGGATTGTTTTTCCGATAGACCGGTGTAAGAAAACATGCCAATCTTGTAATCAAGCTTTCGTCAGCACGCGTATCACTCCTCTCTTTTTTCTTTTCTACAGTCATTCAAACAAAAGCGGCATTGGCAACTCACCTGACTTGTGACATGTCCCCATTTTCCAGGCGTTCCCAGCTTCTCGAGTTCGTCTTTAAGAGCCTGCCTCATTGTTTTCATTCGTGTGCTCATTGTATTCAAATCCTCTCTCCACTGCTGCTTGAGATCTTCTTCTGTCAAGACCGCAGCTACAACACGTGCTGCAAATGACACACTGCAGGAGACTTCAGATCGTATGATCCTGACAAGCTGGGTCTGTGCAGCAGGAATGATGAATGGGTCGGCGACCAGGAGGTGGAAAGCTCCGATACGCTCACCGTAAAGGCCCAATGTTCTTGCTGAAAGACTGTGCTACACAGAGTTCCATGTTCTTACGACCGGCAAAGTGGCGAATAGCCCAAGCATCCGCATCGGGATCCCCAGATGCAAAGCCCTGGCTTTAGTTAAAGTGCAGGTTAGTTTGCGCGATATCATCAGACAATAGGTCGAAAAGCGGACAGATAACTCACTATGCGCAGTCAAAGAACGGTACAAGTCCCTTTTCCTCGAACAAATCGGCAATGGCTTCCCACTGCTCTGTTGAAGGGTCAAGTCCCGTTGGGTTATGTGCACATGCCTGCAGAATTACCACATCCCCCCTTTCGGCGTTCTTCAATGCTGCAAGAAACCCTTTAAAGTCGAATGCCATATCATCGGCGTCATAGTAAGGATAGAATTGTTGAGCAATCTCAGGGGCGTTCACAGTCCACATGAGAGAATGGTTTATCCACGTAGGGTTCGCGATCCATACGTTCTTTGGCTTAAGCTTCTTGGCCACCAGTTCTGTTCCGACATGGCAAGCTCCGGTCCCCGCAATTGTTTGAATAGATGCAATTCGGGGGGATAGTTCTTGAGTCAGTGGCCCAAACAGAAGTTGTCGCGCAACAGTCAGAAACTCAGGAAAGCCGTTCTGTGGGAGGTAATCATGGTTGTCCGGTATACGAGACATTGCCTGTAGTAATCAGTCGCCATATGTCTTGCCTCGTTCTATTCGTGATGAATTACCATTTTCACAGATGGCAGAGTCCATGGTTTCGCATTATCGTCTCGATAGACTCCTGCACCAAGGGTTATTTTCTCCGGAGACGGATCTTGATTAAACGCTTGTAAGACTGTATATGCCTCATCGTACGGGATCTGCTTGAGACCTGAAAAGATTGAAACTCCCATTGTCTTGGTGTACTTTGGCCTTTTAGCCTCATTCAACCTTGATGAAATGGTCAGAGGCTCTAGTTTTGTTGTGATCATAAAACGACTATGAATATGACTACTTATCTGTCCCGGTTCTCGAAGCCGATCACCGGCGATGTTGACTCACTCCACCAATTAAATCGGGGCCCGCACCGGACTTGTTATTTGACAGGTATTAATCAGCTTGTTGCTAATATGAGAACTCATTGTTCTTTAATGGTCCAGTGTATTTACTTTGACTCATCTCAACAGACATTGTATCAATTTAAATTTCTTGAGTATGTGATAGTCTCGGGTCATGCTCACGATGTCGCTTTCTAGATAGCTATTCACCACCGTCAATGTGTAAGGAGTCACAGACGAAACACTACCTCACTGATGTCCCAACGTAGTTAGTCAAAGCCGCTGCTTTCCTCAGGCCCAGCTCAGGAATTCCCGTGTCGGATTAAATGGATAAAACACAGACAAGAATGTTTTACTCGATATCTCCAGGAGAACCGATCCAAATGTCCTCATCCCCGCCATCGCGATCTTCCTATGTTCGAAATCATGAATAAGCTGAGATACCACTGCCTCGATATACATAGGGGCGAAATACCGGCAGAAGGGGGCCAAGAGAGGAAACATCCATACGAGAATAATTCAAGGCTCCCGGAACCGAAACGGAAGAAACAAAAGCTTTCAACCAAGCTTGACTACGACCACTGCCCAATACCACCAGAGTACACCTTTCTTGATGTTACGAAACAATACACAGATAAATGGGGTTCAAGCCAGACTTCAGGGCGATTATCGAAGCCTCTTCACCACACTGAAGCCTCGAACTCAGCATTATCTGAATACTCCGGAAAGCATAACTCCCCTCTGTCTTCCATGTTCAGTGATGAGTTTCTGCCCGATCCTTGTCAAGAATATGACTCACCTCTCTCCTCCATATGCAGTGATGAGTTCGAAAGCCTTGAGGAGTTTTACAATGTCGACCAGGCCGAGACAACATTGGAATACTCTGAGGTGGCAGCCGACGGTATTAATCCGATTCACTTCGATGTCTGTTCACAGGCACGACTGGATCATCTGGGTGAGATGATTGACCCACAACTTCAAGACACATACAACACAGCTTCGGCAGCAAGTGAGCAAGGCAACGAGGATGGCAAAGCTGACTCAGGGGCTGGACCGGAGCACGAGAATTTGACAGTATCAGGTGCGCTTCTCGGAGACCAAGGTACGACACAAGAACCAGTCGCTATTGACAAGGCGGACAATATCTGGACTGTCGAGACCATACTTGCTGTTTGGCCGAAGAAAGATGGCACGGTCCGATACCTGGTAAAGTGGGAAGGCTTTCCGCACAATAAGAATACGTGGGAGCCGCCGGAAAACCTGAGCGACATCGATATTCAGTTATTCAAGGCGAGCTATACAGGCAACCAGTTCGTTGAAGTGCTCAAAGAAAAGAAGGGACCTCACACCATCGAATATCTCGTCAGGTGGACAGCGCAATGGGATGGTGCACGGTCTGCCACGAAATCTACTTGGCTGGAGAGACCTCATGTGAGCGCTAAGAAAGTCAAGGAGTATCAGGTCAAGAAAGCTTCGAGCGGGCAAAAGAAGACTCGAAGAAAACGTGCTTAGCATGCAATCGACCTTGGATAGAGGGGCCGCTCCAGGATAGATCTTTGTGTTATGATTAGCTTTTGGAGATTTGAGTGATACGTTCAATCGATTGGTCTTCGCGTTATAACTTCCACCCTCGATTTTGATGGAGGCACGACATCACTTTCGCACATCTCCTCTAGTACTAGATACATTTTATTTATCCCCCTAGCGTAGCAAGCAGCAGTCTTCTCAGAGACATCAGCTCTTTCTGAGACTGATCTAGTAGCTTTTCGAGAGATTCGCACCTTTGGCTGATGGCTTTGACATCGCTCTCAAGAGCGCCTCGCAAAACCGTCTCAGCTTTAGCCTTCCATGCGCAGTTTTAATCTCACTTTTGAGATTTTCTGTTTCACGTGTAAGTTCAGCAA
This sequence comes from Phaeoacremonium minimum UCRPA7, assembly GCF_000392275.1. Lineage (NCBI taxonomy): Eukaryota > Fungi > Ascomycota > Sordariomycetes > Togniniales > Togniniaceae > Phaeoacremonium > Phaeoacremonium minimum. The sequence continues at coordinate 357,000 of NW_006921337.1, forward strand.
TGTGCGAACTAAAGCTGACACTGTCTACTGAGCCCTTTTTCGGATGTTAGTGAAAGACCGCAGAACGAACCGTAAGAGTCTTACAAAAGCTATGTGTTCTACTTGACTCGCCAATACGGGATTTTCAAGAGCTGTTGATACAGCCTCAAACGTTTCACCAACACCGGCGCACAATTGCCTGTAAGCGCCGATAGAATGGTTCCCAATTACTCCAGATCCAGCTCCACCTACAACAGAGGACATAGACATCGAGTTCGGCCAGAACGCATCAGGAAATTGGGTTTGGACCATGAACATTGGCAACAATTCGTATCCTAACAGTCCTCAATGGAACGTCTACAACTTTGGTTCCAACTCCAGCATCCGGATCTACCTCACCAACCCCGGGTTTCTCTCACATCCTATCCACCTGTACGGCCACAACATGTTCGTTCTGAACGTCGGGACCGGCAGCTGGGACGGAACTGTGGTCAATCCTTCGAATTCTTAGAGGAGAGACGTGCAGATCCTTTCTGCCGGAGGGTTCCTTGTGTTGCAGATCACGGCGGACGATCCTGGTGCCTGGCTGCTGCATTGCCATATCGCGTGGCACGTCTTGGGAGGTCTCTACGTCACTATTATGGAGAGACCTGCTGATATTGCTCATTTGTACATTCCAAGTATCATGGCTTATACTTGCAGAGATTGGGCGACGTTTACGGGCAAAACGGTGTTGAATCAAATTGACTCTGGGCTGTGAACCTGAGGTAGCTTCTGGAAGAGGATCTTTCTGTTTGTGCTGTGAGTAATTCGTTTGTGATGGAAGTCGCCTAGGACGCTCTTTTGAGTGAATGTCGAGGGTACCATACGATAATAATTGTGTTTTCAATGTAGGATGTGTGTTATTCCTCTCTGAGGATGAAACCAACTATATTTACTCCTTACAGCATTGTCTACTCTCAAATGAAAAGGGCAAACGATTGAAACATCAACATAAAGGCTATTAAAAAAAGCCACGTAGTTATAAGAACATTCTTAGCCCACAGACACTTGACGAGCGTTGATCTTTAACAGCTCTGTCACAGGAATGATACGGTGGTCGCCTTCGCACCCCGCTAGGTCGCCATCAACAAGGTCTTGAACAACAGTCTTCATGTTCTCGATCGCATGGCGCTCAGCCAAAGCACGATATTCCTCAGCCTTTTTGTCACCAGTGCCTGCCAGAATCTTTTCCGTCAACCTATTGAGGAGGTGTGCGTAGTTTTGGGCATCCACACACGCGCGCAGCTCGGTCTCATTTGCGAAAAGGGTGGGTTTCTCATCTAGCAGTTTGTCTGTTACGGGAGCCACAGCCTTGATTCTGGCACGGATGAGATGGTTCGCGTAGATGATGACGTTAGCACCTGCGTCGTACAGAGTGGTGCGCGCTGTTCTGGAGTATGTCGTCGGCACCACTACCAACGGCGTCGCGTTATCGTGGGCTCGGAAAGCTCGAAGAAAACTGAGGATCTCATCGGGCTCCTTGGCTTTGCTATGGATCATGATGGCATCTGCCCCGCCTTCTTTATAGATAGCAGCACGCTCCTGCGCATCTTGAAGCGCTGCCTGAATGGAAGCTTGTTCCTCAACTGGGTCCTTCTTGGCGATGCGGGTAGTCAGACTTTCAATTCTGGCTGTGACGAGCATGTCCCTGCCGACTGAAGCTAATTTGAAAGCTTTCAGCGTTTTGACAAACTTGTGAGGATCAGCCTGTAACTGAGAACCGGAGGTCTCCTTCAGCGAGTTGACCTTCTTTCCCGGCTCCGTCAAGGCCTTGTCTTCGATGATGATCATCGAAACTCCCTTGATCGCAAGGATGGCAACAAGTGCCGGGATATCAGTCAAAGCGCCACCGCTGTCAGCATCGAAAGCTGCGCAAAGTGGACGTTTGTCGTTTTCGTACAAATGGTCATCGAAATTGAACAAGGACGCTCGTTTCAAAGGCGAGATGATCTCAGTGTCAGGAATACCAAGGTGCGTGGTCTGAGTCAAGCCACTGATCCAAAAGCCGTGAAAGCTCTTGCCATCCTTGCTGACTGTTCTTCGGATGACTTCTTTCGAAGCGCGATCATGGGCTTCTAAAAGGCGTATGCGCCCGTTGTTCTTGGCCAACGATGTATTGACGGAGATGGACATCTTCTCGGTGTGAGATGTAAGATAGCAGATAAGTTGACGTGACGAATATGTTGTGGAGCTTGTCTACAGCAAGTTTGGATCTTTCTATTGTACAGTCTAGGACTTCAGAGACCCCTTAATATACATCTCTCGATATTCATATGGTGGACTCTGTGTAACATAATCAGCGAAAACCTCTATGGTACTCGAGCTCCCGATCTCGGGCTCTGTCGCCATAATGAGTCTACTTGCATCTTGAGCACCGTTGATATCATTATGGTTCAGGCATCCATCGCTTTGCTCGGCTCAACATTACTTGTGCCAAACCACGTCATGTAAGTCCTATCAAATGAGGCAAAATCCCCGCGAACCGTGCCTGTCGGTAGTTGCTTCATTCCTGTAAATCGAACCCTTCTTACTGCATCATGATAAGGTACATCATATGAGGGCGGCCGTCGAGGTCGTGTGACCGACTTCCTAAAAAGAGCAAGAACAGCTTTTACACGATAAGCTCTACTCTAGTCGCCGCAAGTCCGTCACAATCTTGCAGATCCTGCATATGAGCAGTGTCAGCCTGCATCTGACGCGATTCATACATGGCAACACTTGCCATGACAACGCTTACTTTGCTCGCGGCATCCATTGTACCGACCGGCCCCACTGGCTCGTCTCGGAAGGTTGTTAACGTCGGTGCATATAGATGCTTGCCGTTATCTGACGTGAAGTTACACAAAAAAAATCCTTCTCAGGAATGTTGGAACTGTCTTGAACTGAAACCCCGTTATGGCGAATATTTCTATGTCGAATGAACTCCTACGATGAACTGAGTTTCGTGGCAGTAAAAATTCCTTGCGGCAAAGGATGGACTTGGGGTGTCTGAATTGAGCTCTATCTTGAGTGTTCTGATGGTTGGTTGCCTCAGTACGTGCTGCCATTGTGTTGGCTTTAGAAACTGCTTTAGCTAGGTAATTATGAGTGGGCGAAGTCTGACTCTCACAAAGGTAGAATATACGATACAAATGTAGCCTAAGAAAACCATAGACTAGGCTAAGATGAGCTTGAGTCTCCGCTCTATGGCGTCCAAGAACTCCTCAGTGTTGACAAACTCATCTCCTCTACCCGCAACTACAGCGAGATCCTTAGTCAAAACACCGTCGATTTCAACAGTCTCAATACAAGCTCTTTCCAAGCTCTCAGCAAATGCTACAACCTCGGGCGTGACATCAATAGTCCCTCGTCGTTTGAGACCACGCGTCCAAGCAAAGATGCTCGCGATTGGGTTTGTCGATGTCGGATTGCCCTTCTGATACTCACGGAAATGCCTAGTCACGGTGCCGTGAGCCGCTTCGGCCTCGAATGCGTTGTCGTCAGGCGTTGTCAAAACGCTCGTCATCAAGCCAAGTGATCCGAATCCCTGGGCCACGATGTCAGACTGTACGTCGCCGTCGTAATCTACATTTAGGCACATATTAGCTCGGTGTATGCGAAAGAGACCAGGGGGCGGGGATTGACTCACTCTTCAGCGAGATGATGAAGCCGCCTTGACTCTTGATCATATAGGCGACCATGTCGTCAATAAGTCTGTGAATGTAGGAGATTCCGGCTTTCTTGAATTGATCCTCATACTCGGCCTCGTAGATCTCCTGGAATATGTCGCGAAAACGACCGTCGTATTTCTTCATGACTGTATCCTTGGTGGCTAGATACAGCGGCAGACCTCTGCTCAGCGCATATTTAAAGCTGACGTGGGCAAAGTCACGAATCGAGACATCCGTGTTGGGCTGAGCTTGGGCGATACCACTGCCTTCGTACTTGAAGACGTTGATGTGTGTAGGTTCACCCACCGTAGGCGTGTAGACAAGTTCCAGAGTGCCTGGCCCAGGAACTATGAAGTCTTGCCCCTTGTACTGGTCGCCGTACGCGTGGCGTCCCACGACGATTGGCCGTGTCCACCCGGAAACATAGGGCTTAACCGAAGAGATGATGATGGGCTCGCGAAACACGGTGCCACCGAAGTAATTACGGATGATGCCGTTGGCCGACGGCCAGCGTTGCTTGAGGTTGAACTCCTTGACTCGGCCAGCATCAGGACTGATGGTGGCGCATTTGACGCCGACGCCGTATTGCTTGATGGCCGCGGCGGCGTCGTAGACGATTTGGTCATCGGTGTCATTCCGATTTGGCAGGCCTAGATCGAAGTACTTCAGGTCAATATCCAGGAAGGGATAGATGAAGCGTTGCTTGATCTCAGCCCAGATGACCCGTGTCATCTCGTCGCCATTCATCTCGACAAGAGGTGACTTGACCTGATGTGGCTGTTAGGTTCCTACCACCCATCTGGTATTTGAGTCCGACTTGCCTGGATCTTGGTTGCGGCGGACATTGCGTGCAATTTCGACTTTTCTGATATTCAAACTGACATGACAAAGTATGTTGTAAGTCTAGTGCTATCAAGATGCCTCTGGCCTGGAGGGTAGATAGACATATATACACAGAATAATGTGTACGACAAGGCATGGGCTCAAAGAGAGTAGACCTATTATACCGCCACCTATCCATACAACAGTACGACGAGAGACATGTATTTCGAATCAACCGATGAAGTGATATTACAGTAACGAGAAGAGGCATGTATTTCGTTTACTCGATAAAATGATAGCCATAGTAACGGGACTATCAATATATCGCCAATGATCTGCAAATCACCTCCAACTTTGGCAGCTGAGCACGCGACACTCACAATCGTGTGACCCCCACTTTAATCTTTTGGTGTGTCTCACATGCACGAATCTTATGATGAATTCGACTTGCACAATCTGGTCTGCATATGACGCTCTTCAGTAATACTCCGAGACGAGTATCAAACAACAAGCGGGAGCTGCCGCGGAAATGCAGCGTGCATTTCCGCTGGAGTCTAACTATGCAAGATAGACAAGCGATAAACTTGTGATGTGGTACCCGCGTCTTTGCCTCCGGGAGGGTTGACCCGGGACGGAGAGTGCACACAGTACACGTGTAGATGACCGGGGGTTCAGACCGTCCCTCACTTTCCCTGTCTGCCGAGCCAGTCGATGCTGAGTAATATCTCTCGAGGTGGGCGTGGTGCAATCCTGACTGGCCACATTCGCAGAATCCGTTGTTCTGATTTCAAGGTATTGGCCGCCTCGCTTGCATAGATACTTGCATAGATACAACGTTGTTGATTGCTATCTCCTCTTGCTACGGAATATCGTGTTCTCCAAATATTTTCCCGCTGCAATAACGCACATTGTGCTCAATCGGAACTTACGAACATGACGGTATCGGCTATTCCACCTGCTCGACCGGAGCCCAACGATGTCGGAGCAGAGCCGCCGTCAGCCCAAATCCCTACTCCCCGTAAATCTGACGAACTCGAACCCATGCCTGTACCTCGGGCGACGATGCCGATCTCGTCTGAAAAGAGTGCAGCACTGGACACAGTCCCAAATTCAGATGAGCCGGGCCACGATGCCGCGGACGAGCAGAACAGCAAGGTGTTGCTTGAGGATCAAACGTCGCGCCTACCATTCAGACGGCTCATGACAGCTTACCTCTGCCTTGCAGTCATTTATTTCATCTCGACTCTCGACATCAACTCTGTCGCTACGGCATTACCAGCCATCTCTCGGTCACTAAACGCGGGAAGCAGCATCACCTGGGCTGGTACCGCCTATTTGATGGGCCAAACATGCTTCCAAGCTCTGTACGGCCGACTCTCTGATATCTTTGGCCGCAAACCAGTCTTGCTAGCATCGATAGCCTGCCTGATTATAGGCGACATCTTGTGCGGCTTTGCCCAAAACATCACTTGGTTGTACGTATGTCGTTCGCTCAGCGGTGTAGGAGGCGGCGGCATCAGTTCGCTTGTCCAGATCACCGTCAGTGATCTGGTCAGCCTCAGGGAACGCGGGAAGTACCAGGGCATGCTGAGCGGCGCAATCGGACTTGGTGCCGGCGCTGGCCCCTTCCTGGCAGCCGCCTTCATAAACGGGGACAAGGCCAACGGCGAAAGTTGGCGATGGATCTTCTGGGTACCGCCAATTCTCGCTGCAGCTTGCCTCTTCATCATGTTAGTGGCCCTCCCGCTCAAGCCAGTCACAGGCAGCTGGCGCGAAAAGCTGGCCAAGATCGACTGGCTCGGTCTTTTTGCTGCCGTGACTGCTGTAGTCCTTGTCTTAGTTCCGATCAACTCTGGGGGTAGCATCTTTCCCTGGAACAGCGCTCTGGTAATCTCGATGCTTTCAATAGGCGGCTTTGCCTTTGTCGTCTTAGCTGTCATTGAGCAGCGATTTGCCCGGATTCCTATCGTTCCGCTGCGGCTCTTTACCCAGACACCCACAGCTGTAATCATGCTACAGAGTGCCCTCTACAACTCCGTGTGGCAGGTCGACATATACTTTCTACCTATCTACTTTCAACAGGTCCGCGGCTATTCCGCCCTGCAGAGCGCAGCTCTCGTGCTTCCTCTACTACTGCTCCAGAGTCTTGCTGGGATAGCTTCCGGTCCAATCATGCGCAAGCAGGCGAGATATGGGCCCGTTTTGTACATGGGAATGGCACTATGGACCCTGGGCGCGGGCCTCAAGATCATTTTCTCACTGAATACCTCTGTGGCTGTTTATGCAGTGGTGCTCGCCATCGAAGGCATAGGTATCGGCTTCGTCCTACAACCGGCGCTCGTCGCCTTGCAAGCGCTGTCCAGGAAAGAAGACCGCGCTGTAGCAACCTCCGTGCGGAACCTGATGCGCATGCTTGGATCCGTCTTTGGCATGGCATCGTCGACAGCCATCAAATACGCCGTCACCCAAGCAGCACTTCCGGCGGGAATGCCATTGACTGTTCAATCGAAAGTCTTGAGTGGGACATGGGAACGGGGGGACCCCGCTGACTTGGAATGGGAGAACGAGATCCTGGATGCCGAGATGCGCGGCATTCGCGCAGTCTTCATCATGCTCGCACCTCTAGTGGCAATATGTCTCTTGGGGTGTTATTTCGTACCTGACACTGTCCTGAATGGAGACGAGAAGAAAGATGATCCAACAGAAAACCATCAGACGGAGGGAGTAATACAGGATACCCACGCCAAGGTCTAGACCAGATCCTGTTACTGCTTTGGTTGTTGAATGTAAAAGGGGCAACGCCCGGGGTTCAAGCGCCTACTTGCGGAGGAAGCCGCTGCAGGCTGCAGGCGGGTTGTAGCACACCATTACAGTCAATCCAAAACTAGGTAAGACAGTAGCAGCCTACATAGCAACCCTACATTATAAGTTCCACTTATTGTTTTAAGTTGTGACGATGTTCACAATTAGCGATCTTTACAATCTAAATATAGTAGCTTAAGCAGCCTGGCTTCTATTATAGCTAGTTTCTAAGATAGATAATGTAGTTACAATAACTAAGTATAGTTACAGCCTAACCTAAGCTTCATTATATTTTGTAAATTTTCTTATCAAAAGAGTCGTATCTAAAGCTATAAGGAAGAGGTTACTAGTATACTACTACAGTATCAAAGGCTTGAAAAGGGAAATTTCAGCTATTTGCCCACTCAATTCTTCATCTATCATATATCAGTAGCTTATTCCTCAGTCTCTACAGTATATAGAATCTTGATATAAGAAAAGAACTTTCTAGTATAGCTCCTTAATCGTTCTAGCGACAGTAAATAAAGACATTATTTCACTACTATCTTCACCTCCTTATTTTGGCTAATTGTATCTCTGTCAAATAAAATTTTGCAGAGATAACAAGAGATACATATCTTTCGTAGCTACGGCTAAGTCGTGACCAGATGGCATGTAGACTACAGTGTCTCCAGATAGATGTCTTAGAGCAGCATCTATGCGTATTGTGTTTCCTACTACTGCATCGCTGTGCGTAGGCTCGCCTTCAGCGACATCATGCCCTTCTAGACATTATCTTAATAGTATCTAGGCCTCATGACTGAACCGGAACACGTATGTCTCATTTGATAAGTATTTCTGATACCCTAAGTCAGATCAAATAAAATGCAAATATAGTTTTCAGATAGGACTAGTATATACTTATCCGCCTTTCTCTAGATACTACTACTATATTAGCCGGCCAGCTGTAACAAACTAAAAGCTTACTTCAAGTATACCTATCATGAGGCACATTGTGAAACAAGCTTAAAGTAAGCTTAGCATATAATTAGGGACTGAGGTGGGCTCTTATTTCCCCGTCATAAACATTTTAGTGAGTCAGAAATTGCTCGTAAGCTGATATTATTACGCTATCGATCAGGCAGAAGGCGAGCATCTACACCTATGACGAAGTTAATCCACTTATAACAGCCCAGTCTTTGTAGCAGAGTAGGACCTCGTATCAGAACTAGACTCGAAGTGTTCAGAGCAAGGCAACTTTAGACGGACGTCAAATCCGGCTTCTCCGAAATCGGTCAGTTGCTCAGGTTAGATCTCGCAATGCTCAGTCGTGGCTCAGGTCAAAGCGCAGGTGGCTCATGTCCCAAGACGGAAATAGCACCTGGAGAGGTTGCTTTTCGTCTGTGATTCAGGAGGGAGCCAACAATAATTTTGACTTATGGTATTAGAATTTGATGGGCTTGAAATAACTATGCAATGCTTTTTTGCCCCTGTTTAGTTTGATACAGCCATGTTCTCCCTGTTTGCCACACTTCCTCCTGCTCGAGGCACATGGGCGAAACCATTTCCATTAACATGGCCATTCTGCACAATCTCTTCATCTTCTGGTATGAAGCCATCCACCATGTCCGGGCTAAAACCATAACCTCCGCCTCCTGGAGTCTTGATGATGATCCGATCACCGGCATTCATTGCAACAGTAGCTTTGCCTCCTAAACTGATGGATCGAACCGTCCCATCAGATTCGTCTTTTCGTATCCAGAGGTTGACGCCGCGTCCTCCCTCACCACCGCCGGCCATGCCATACGGGGGAATCACCCGCCGCTCCGAGAGTATGCTAACCTGCAGCGGCCGTCGAATTTCTATATCACGGACGCACCCGTCACCGCCACGCCTGCGGCCAAGTCCACCACTACCCTTGCGAATAGAGAATTCATTGAGAAGAACTGGGTAACGTTTCTCAAACATTTCCGGGTCTGTAATGCGAGTATTGGTGATGTTTGTGTGAACACCAGACTGCCCATCCCAGGTTGGACCTGCTCCAGAACCGCCTGCAATGGTTTCGTAGTAGCCAAATCCTTTGACAATCTCACCATTCTCGTCAGTGCCGCCGTATCCGAATGTGAGATTATTACACGTGCCCTGGCTGGCTCCAGAGACGCGGAATGCCTTCAGAATCAGGTCTACTATCCGTTGAGAGGTCTCGACGTTCGATCCCACGGTAGCAGCCTTGAGGCTAGGTGAGAGAAGGGTATTAGGGGGGCAGTAGACCTCGATGGGGGCCAGGCATCCCTGGTTGAGAGGGATATCGGCGGACACCATGCAACGTAAGCAATAGATGATTCCAGAAAACATGACAGCAGATGGTGTGTTCTAGATAAAGTGTTAGTCAGGCCATTTATAGTAATTGCGAGTTATCATACCAGATTGTTTAGGGCTTCAGGACCAGTTCCTGTGAAGTCAAACTTCGCAGAACCATCCTCACTGTTGATAGTGACCGTCAATGCCAGGGGAGTCCCATCATCCATATAGTCTACGGCCTTTAAGGGATGGCCACGGAAGCGAACACTGAGCTGCTTCAGTAAAGCTCTCACCGCATCCTCGGCGTTCTTTTGGATAGCCTCCATATAGAATTGTACAACCGGCCAAGTATACTGCCGGGCTAGTTCCTGGATCAAATAGATGCCCCTGTTATTGGCAGCGACAGACGCCTTGAGATCTGCGATATTGTCGCGCAGAGTTCTTGTGCCACTGCAGCCGGGATATTGGGCAGGTTTGATGTATAGCTCCTCAATCAAACCTTCTTCGTCAAATACGCCATTCTTGACAAGTTTGAAGGATTCAATAGCCGCACCCTCCTGCCAAAGCTCCGTCGAGTTAGGAGGCATGGACCCGGCTAGAATTCCGCCAATATCCGCATGATGACCTATAGAAGTTAGTGTGATTGATCTTTCTTTAAGTGACATTGCATACATACCTCTATTGGCGACGAAGAACATGATCTCGGTAGGGTTCTCGTCGTTATCAAACACTGGTGTGATGACTGTAAGATCTGGCAGATGCGTGCCTCCCGCACAAGGGTGGTTTGAAAGAATAACATCTCCCGGTTTCAAGTCTTTGCCATACTTCTTTGCTTGATACCTAATTCCAGTGCTCATAGAGCCCAGGTGACCAGGAATATGTGGTGCGTTAGCGACAAGTCCGCCAGCTGCGGAGAAAACCGCACAAGAGTAGTCCAGTCTCTCCTTGATGTTAGTAGAAATTGAGGTTTTTTGGAGTGTTCGGCCCATCTATCAAGATCGTCAGTGATGAGAACATATGTGCATGTTGTGTAACATACCTGTTCCGCAACGGACATGAGACGATGACCAAAAACAGAAAGCTTGATGGGGTCAACCTCTCCTGTAAACTTCGTATCCTCCTTTGTCAACACCAAGTCAACAACTAAATGCTCGTCAAGAACGATTGCTTCACTAGCTTGATCGAGTATAATGGTTTGTGTCTCATCGAAAATTACAGCAGGTCCCTTGACCTTGCTCCTCTTTGGAAGGTTGGTTAGATGGAAGACGGGTGTATCCACCCACCCACGCTCGAAGTAAATCTTGTGTGTCTTTGCGCTGGTCGCTTCAACATATGGGTATTCGCCGGCCTTGACAAGTTGATCGAATGGATTAGAGATAGGTAGCTCCATTGCTTTTCCTATGCTTCGAACGCGCACATCATCGACGAGAACATCTCTCTGCTGGACGAAGCCAAATTCGCGTTGATGCCTCTCAACAAATGCAGCAGCATAATCGCCACCTGCAGGCTCCATGATCATGAGAGCTGTGTCACTTCCTCTGTATCTCATGTTAAGGAACTTCTCATGGGCGACTCGATGAGATGGTATTCCTTGCGCTTTCAGATCCTCTACTGCGCGAGCCGAGAGTGATTCGAATCGCTTTGCAAGGCGATCAGTGGCTTCGGGTCCATATGTGAGTGCTTCCGGCTCCTGCTTCTCGATGACGATATCAGCGAGAGCCATGCCAAATGCTGAGAGAATACTCGACAGTCGGTGGATCAAGACTCGACTGATACCAAGATCTCTCGCGATGGCTACAGCGTGCTGGCCGCCAGCACCACCAAAGCAGGCAAGGTTGTGAGCAGAAGCTTCAAAGCCTCTCCCTTCGCTAAGACTTCTGATAGGACGTGCCATAGTAGCATTGGCCACGTGAATGAAGCCCATAGCAACTTCTTCAGGAGTTAATTTGTCTTTGCCATGTTTCTCCTTGTTCACGGTCTCTGTAAGCTCCAGAAACTTGCGCTGCACAGTATCGATGTCGAGTTTGCGTGGGAAATATTGAGGAAGGATTCGCCCCAGGAAACAGTTGGCATCCGTAATGGTGAGAGGGCCGCCATTACCGTAGCAAGCCGGGCCAGGATATGCGCCAGCGGAGTCAGGGCCAACCTTGAAGAGGCCGTTGGTCCAAAACAAAATAGAACCACCGCCAGCAGCAACAGTGTTTACGTCAAGCTGGGGGCATTGTATTGGGACTTCGGCAATAGTAGCTTCGAAGACGTGCTCAAGTGTACCCCCGTAACGGGACACATCTGTACTCGTTCCACCCATGTCAAAGCCAAGAACAGGAGTCGCGTCAGTGGCATCGTAGCATGTTTTCGCATAACCGATGACACCACCTGCCGGGCCTGAAAGAATAGCTCTCAATCCCGTGAACTCGCTGAATTTCACAAGACCGCCGTGAGATTGTGAAAGCAGTAATTTGTTTCCGTTCTCATCCTCCAATTCTCCTTTGAATCCTTTTCGGAAGCTTTGTAGATAAGCTTCGGTGATTGGTGATAGATAGGCATCAGCCGTGGCAGATTGCGCCCGTGGCACGATGTTTATCATGCTCTGCAACTGGGATGAAAGAGATACTTTGAAACCGATCTTACGTGCGACTTCACCCAGTGACAACTCATGGTCCGGGAAGTTGTATGAGTGCATCAGCGCAATAGCAACACTCCTATAGCCCTCTTCCCAAAGAGCTTTTAGATCTTTCGCCACTGCATCCAGGTCTGGCTTCTTCAGGCATCGCAAAACCTCCCCATTAACTCCGTAAAATAGGTTCGGGTCTTCATCAACGCTGACTGCCAATGGCTCTGGTAGTTCTGAAGCTCCTTCAACGGTAATTCTCTCATCTACTTCAACGACTTTCTCATATAGCTTGTCAAGCTTCTGAATCGCTAAATCGAAGAGCTTCGGCCGTGCCTGGTTTCCGATCAGGAGTAGATCGCCGAAGCCCTTAGTTATAAGCAAGGCTACCCGCTCGCCTTTGCGTTCCAGGAGGGCATTTGTGGCCACTGTTGTGCCCATGCGGATACTCTCGACGGGAGTGAGGTCTAGAGGGGTGCCTCTCGGGATCGGCGAGCCAGTCGCCGTCTCGAGAATGCGACGGATTCCCTCCGTGGGAGCATCGTCATATTCGTCCGGGCATACTGACAAGAGTTTGAAGACAAGGTCCTTGGTTTGACCAGGGATTCGCGCCCAGCTATCAAACTTGGTTAGAAATGCGCTTGGGCCGAATGAGAGGCGGTGCCCAGATGTGGCCCATGCTCCCACGGGAATGATACCTACAAGTCACAGAATGTGCCTCCCCTGTCGATGGCAATGCGAATGCCCTCTTCTGCAATTACCGACGGCATTTTCGTTCAAAGGTGAACTTCGAAATTACAAGGCTTGTCTTATCACCGCAATCTCTCATTCTAAGACCACATACTTTAAAGCTGCGCGAGGTCATATAAACCATACGATGATCGGTAAGAGGGGTCCGATTGCGTGCCCGATTGCAACCGGCCATATTCCACGCCGACCGAGCATCGCGATGGCCGACTAATCTCCAAGTATCCCCGGCAATTGAAGCCGATCGTTGAGCGGGTCCGGTCCCTATCGGACCCTGTGGGGAATATCATATCTCGGTGGGCCCAATCTTATCTCGTGGCGCTGCTGTGGATCGACTGGTTGGGCTACGGTACCGCCCGCGACTCGTGTCATGCACAGTTGTTGATCTATTTACCTTACCGGCATCACTGACCGATCATGTTGGATGCCAGGGGCTCCTGCTGATGTTCCAAGGCTCGCGCGACGATAAATCATGACAACATCCAGCGAGGAAGGATGAGAAGAGATCAGCAAGGTTGCAATTGAAACATCCCAGCCAACAAGTTCCTGTCTTGCAGTTGCTGTTCCTCCGAAAACCCCCAGCCATGGAGAGAGACACAAAGGAGGTGGGCATGGTGAACCAACCAGCGTCCCAGAGCGACCCAAGCGAAACTCCCGTGGTCGCTTACATCGATCCGGTTAAGGAGGCAAAGATGATGAGGAAGTTCGATGTACGAGCGCTTATTCTCATTTCATTTTCGTGAAAATTCTGACACCAGGTAACAGTTATGGGCTGTTGGTGGATTGGGCGTGCTCTATATGTTGGCGAATCTTGACAGGTGAGGAGACTTGATTCCTTAGTGCTTGGTGAGGGGGTTTTCACGTTTTACGTTGCTGACACAATGTAGGAGCAACATTGGCAACGCTCAAATTGCAGGTCTTCCGGCCGACCTCGGTCTCGTTGGAAATCAATATGGCACAGCTGTTACGCTTCTTTATGCAACTTATGTTCCTTTTGAGGGACCAGTTGCTGTGCTTCTCAAAATTATTGGTCCCAAGCACTTGCTGAGTTTCTGCTGCTTGGCCTGGTAAGACGACCATCCAATTGAGTATTTTTCAGCTTGCTAAATCAACCTGTTTAGGGGTGCCGTTTGTCTTGGTACTGGCTTCGTTCAGAACTGGCAAGGTCTTTACGCCTGCCGTCTGCTCATTGGTTTCTTCGAAGCTGGGTTGATTCCATGCATCAATGTCTACCTCGGCCTTATCTACAAGAAGTCAGAGCGAGGAAAGAGGTAAGGAGTAACCCAACAAATACGCTCTCAGTTTGGCAAACACCAAGATTCTTATGATATATTCTAGGTCCTCAATCATCTTTGCTTTCAGCGCTATCGCCAGCGCGTTCGGTGGCATCTTCGCATATGGCCTTACCCAGATTCACACCGGAACTTCTTTTTCGTCGTGGCGCGCACTTTTTATAATTGAAGGAATCTTGACTATTATCATTGCACCTCTATTCTATTGGTTATTCCCTGAGTCGCCTCGAGAGGCTTGGTTCTTGACACCAGAAGAGAAGGAAATGATGAAGTTGCGATACGAGCTCGAGCCGCACTGGGGAATAGACGAAGAGTTCTCCTGGAAAGCTGTGGTCAACGGGTTGACAGACCCGAAGTGGTATGCTTTGTAAGTGCACCTCCCCTAACGTAGCCTGCTCTGATTCTCAGGCTAACGGCATGACCAGCTGGATCTTCCAATTCAGTGTCGACATCTCTCTTTATGGCTTCACGACTTTCCTTCCTGCCATCGTTAATGGTCTCGGCTACACCTCTTACCATGCCAACCTCATGACTGTGCCCATCTACGTATGGGGCTTGATAACCTTCCTTTTCACCGCCTACATGTCTGATCGAACTGCCAACCGTGGATATTGGATTGGTGGGCCGTTGATATGTCTCATTGTGGGTTACGCAATGTTGATTTCGGTTGACAGCCTTGGTGTTCGCTACTTCGCATGCTTCAGTAAGTACTTAGTCAATGAACAAGCTGGATTTGAGCTAATTATGCCCTTCAGTCGCAGTTATGGGTATCTACCCAACTACTGGAATGAGTATGATGGTAAGTTCTCGGGTGTTCAGGAATACGATCCATCACATAAGTCCAGTTACTAACAAGTATGTGTCTACAGTGGCTCAGCGACAACGCTGCTCAACATTTCAAGCGCGCGACTATGGTCGGTGGCTCGCTCACGTTGGGCAATACCGCTGGCGTTGCCGTTGGACAGATCTTTGTTACTGCCGACAAGCCTCGTTACATTCCCGGAATTTCTATTGCCATGGGACTCGCGGCTCTTGCGGTTGTGTGCGTTGCGGTGTTGATGATCGGTATGCACATTGTCAACAAGAAGCGTGCGAAGAAAATCTTGATTGCGGAGCAAGAGGGTAATCCGCTACCCCATCAACCGGAGAAGGGCGACTATGATGTACACTTTAAATACAGCTTGTAAGAATATCATGCGAGAAGACAGGCCCTCAAGCCAGGACTTATAGGGGCCAGGGCGTTGAGGCGGATTGAAGGCTGAGGCAACAAAAGGCAGGCAAAGAGAATGGTGATTCACATATAGAGGCATGCCAAACGTGATGATTAGCGCAACAAGCCTTGGTTCATAAAGGCTGCCTAGCACGTAACTACAGTTAATTATCTACACTTCAGCAAAGTGCTTCGTCTTGGAAGGCCATGTTTTGAATTAGCGATTGGATGTTCGCTTATGTCTAGCACACAAGCCAGTCCTTGGTCGCATCAATGCGCATCAATGCACGCGCACAGAATGTACTACATCATAATCGAGCAGAGGTGAACCTGATCGAGACCATGTGCTGGTGGATTTGTATTGAGTTCTATTGTCTATCGACGCGTCTCTTTACAGCTCGCTCGACAAGTATTGTGGGCTAGGCAATTAGTGTTTGCGTGCGGTAAATTGGTAATGCATAGCGTAGTCGAGTCGGCAAAGAGAGCTGTGGATACCTCTGAGACTCTTGGTAACTCAGCTTACTCGGCGTGCAATGGCCGATCTTTCTTATCTGTCTCCGCTTTCCACATGACTGGCCAGAATCCTATCTTTGGCCCATCTCCACAAAAATCAGGTAATAGTATAATGTTATAGCAAGATTACTCGTTCCTCACGACGTATTTCTGGGGTATTCCATGCTAGCTGCATTCTAGCAGGAATCCATACATCTTATCACAGGGGCTGGAGAACCGGCTTCTACTCATTGATCTGCCTCGCATGTCGCAGACCGATCTGTTCCTCCTCCAACTTGTAGTCTGTTCCAGAAACAAAGCACCGGCGAACAGAAAGCATGTCAACTCCACCAAATGACGGTCCCGGCTCGCCGGCCCCGAAACGACTGCGGCGTGGCGGAGTTGCCTGCCTCAGGTGCCATTCACAAAAGATCAAGTGCTCTAGAGGAAACCCTTGCCGGGGTTGCATAAGATCGAACAAGGCAACGGAGTGTATCTATCCTGCTCGCGAGAAGAAGGTTATGGTCTCGCAGAGGTGCGTCAAATTACTTTGAAACCTAGTCAGCCTACTGTTGCACCCTGTTTTTTTTAATATGCCTTGTTTCCTCCTGTAGTCGCACGAAATCGCGCGGATATGTTGTTCAATGATGGACTGATACGATCTCACATACAGCTATATCAGACAACTCGAAGTAGAGAAGGAACAGCTCTATCGCAATAGCTTTCACACAACACCCAGCATTGTCCAGGCCGGCGGTCAACTAGATGACGCAGCTAGTGGTTTGGGTGAGGATGAGGAAGATGTGGCAAAAGCCAATATCGTAAACCCAGTCATTGAACGCCGGGGCGGCGAACCGTCAAATTCACGACCTGTTTATGTGGGCGCGGCGGCTTGTTTTGCATTCACTGATATCCTGCGACATCATGTCGCGGATTCAGCACCCGTGCCTCCACAGCATGTTACCGTATTCAAGCATCCCACACTACAAAGGGTGATAACCACGGACTTCCACCTACCAAGCCACACCTATGCAACCATGCTGGTGCAGGTTGTTCTTAGATTCGTTGGTAATGACTATCATCTGGTTAAGAAAAAGTCTTTTGTGCAGAAGATTGATCAGGTCTATGCTGCTCCTTCAGAAGCTGATCCAACCTTCCTCTGTAGAATGTTCGTCGTTCTCGCCTTAGGCGAGCTCTACTTGAGGAAGACAGCGATGTCGAATGAGGGACACAGAGTCGTTCCGGGAACAGAGTTCTTTCTTCAGGCTATGTCGCTGTTCCGGGAGCTATACGAGGAGCCTGATATTGAGTACATCGAAACCTTGCTTCTAATAGTATGTAATCTGAGATGTTGCAGTCTTCACATTCTGATGAAAGCTAGTCATTCTACTCTCATGCCTTAAATCGCAAAAACAGCGCATATACGTACGCAGGTATTGCTCTGCGCCTCAGCGTGGCCATGGGACTTCATCGAAATATTACATACGATCCTAATATGCCGCCTTTTGAGATAGAGAACCGGCGACGTGTCTGGTGGACTGTCTACACTTTTGATCGGCTGTACAGCTCAAAACTTGGCCATCCAGTGATGATCAAAGATGACGAGATTGATGCTCCCTTGCCGTCTCCAGACGGCCTCACTTTGGAGGAACAAGAGGAGTTCGTTGATGCTTCACAGCTAGTCGCAACCATACGTCTAGCTCGTATAACCGGATCTCTGCTCGATCATACCTACAAGATTCACAGGCCGAACGAGAACACGTTTATCAGTAATATTCACAGAATTTTGACAAGTCTAAAAGAGTGGGACGCTACGTTACCGGCGGAACTGAGACTCGATCACAGCAAGACACCGCCCTATGCCTCGCGATCGGTTGCATCACTGAGGTTACAATTCAATCAGGTAATGTCTCTAGAACACTTATACACAACCATCAACTGACTCTCATCAGTGCGTGATACTTACTACGAGGCCCGTCCTCCTTTTTGTATTCAAGAATTATGTCCGTCTTTCAGGGACTAGCCCCCAGGGCTCAGAGGGTCCCGCGAAACCGCTGTCGCCAATGACGATCGCTCTTAGTGAAGCATGCATATACGCTGCGCGGGCAACGAACAGACTTCTCAAACAGCTTTGGGTCGACGGTGCCATCGCCACTTTCGGGTATTTCGACTCACACTACATATTTTCCAGCACAACTGTACTACTCGTGTCAAATATTCTCAATCCGAACAGCACAGATAGCAACTCCATTGATCTAGCACTACAACTCCTTCAATCTATGGCCGACGATGGAAATCTCCCCGCTCAAGAGATGTGTGAGAGACTAGTCTCGCTGAAGAGAGATTTGGATACCATATGTGGCGTCCAAGGCTTAGGACCGGAGAAAGGATATGTGACAGCTGCTGGTACCTTCGCTGCACATGTAGTTCCTAATAGCGCACGCGCTGGAGCTCATGACGCGGTACGACCCTCGGAGGTGATTCTAGCCGAAGCCACCCCCGGTGGTGAGATGTCACCAACTTCATCTACGCTATTAGAAGGTCCATTCCTGCGAGATTTTCTCGAGCAACCATGCGATGAGCTAAGTCCTTCTGCTTTCGGAATCACAAGTAACGAGATGGGAATTTCTTCTTTGGCGTGGGATATTGAGACATTCCCTAACTTCTAGGCTGTTTCGCGGCGCACATCCTTGTATCTAATTTATGAGTGATGAGATCCTGCCATATGAAAAGATGATGAATCCCTCGTGCATTAATCTACAACATTGACAGCGTATATCTTGCTCCTATCCCCGTAAAAGTATTCCTCCACATTGCGCAGGGACTTTTTGTCGAAGTTGAGCCAACTAGTTCTGGAACAAACGCCAATATGTGGTAGAAGTGTTGTCCAGTAGTTTTCCTTCAAGGCTGGGTTCACTCCTGGTTCGTTCGCGTGGACATCTAAGCCTACTCCCAGGACTTTGCCAGCCTTGATAGCTTCAAGAAGTGCTTCTTCGTCAATAAGGCCACCTCGTGCAATGTTGACGATGCGCGTGCCTCCTTCTTTCGCCATAGCAAATTGTTTCGTAGAGAGCATACTCTGCGTCTCCGGCGTCAAGGGACAAGCTAGGCAAATGCAATCCGCCACCTTCAATAACGAGTCCAGTGACTCATGATACACGGCCTCAACTGGTAGGACTTTGTCTAGATCCTCGCGAGGTTTTCTATTGTGGTAGTGAATCTAGAAATAAAAATTAGACTCGTTGAGTATTTCTCTCAGGTCCACTGTGATGCTCACCTTCATGCTCAGCCCCAACGCCGCCTTTCTGGCGATGGAAACCCCAATATCTCCCATCCCAACGATGCCTAGTATCTGGTCTACTGGATCTACTGCTACCGGTCCGAGTTGCCTACTATCCAACCACCTTTCAGTTCTCACAGAGCGCTCTGCCATTGTGAAGTATCGAAATGTGTTTAGAATCAAGTGCAACGCCGTATTGGCAACCGCCTCGGTGCAAGTATCAGGGGTATTTGCGTACAAAATGCCCTTCTTGGTCAACGCATCAATATCTGCTGCATCGTAGCCATGCCCTGTGCAACATATAAGTTTGAGTGACTCTGGGTATGCATCTATAGCTCGTCCCCGGAAGAGCAGGTGGGAGGCAAAAGGTCCGGCTTTCAACCATCCGACGCGAACTATGGCATCAATCTTTGAGTATGGGCCACCAGGTGCCAGGCGTTCGCAGAACTCATCAGCATCCTTGCAGTCGTAGTTGATAATGTTAAATCTAGACTGTATGCGACTCCATTGCACAGGGTCGACCTCGCGCACAGTGGATTCAATGAGGAGAATAGTTGGTTTTTCACGGCCTTCAGTCACACTGCCCATCTTGACATGTAAAATCTAGCTGTTTGCTCTGGCAATGTTGCTTGGTGATACGACAGTTACAATTTGCCAGCGCGTAGTCACAATTTCAGACAAGCTGGCCCAAACAGTGCCGTTTCGGCCATTCGATATGTTGCCCGATAATGTAATCAAAGATATGCATGATCTTGCGATTACGATCACCACGGATCCGGATCGGAGGGTAGCCCGGAGATCGGAGGCGACCGATCGGACAAACTTGCCGATCGACCAGACACCCCCACATCACCGAGGTCCGGATAGTACGAGATACGCCGGTACGCCGGCACCAGTCACAACGCCCACATGTTAGGCTTTAGGATCCTTACTCAACATAGTCCCCTGAAAGATGCCAATGTCTTGACGACCGATTGCGATGGCCAAAACCAAGCCGCCAATAAGGCTATCTGTATCGGTCCGCTCAGCCGCGTGCCGAACCTGGGAGTATCTGCTGCCTAGCTGGACCCCATCTTGTTCAACTTCGACATGAATTGAGAGTTATTTGCTTCCAGAAATTCTAAGCGTTCTCATATACAATTATTGTCATTAGATAGCATTAGTCTACCCTCGAGTTCTCATTCGGCCACAATCACCTCTTTCGACATGACGTCTTCAGTCCACCCTGTGGTAGATCTCCTGGGTCAAATGATCTCCATTCCCAGTACCAGCGAGCAAGAACTTGAGGTCGGTATATTTCTAGAGAAGTATCTACAGAACCTGGGCTGGACGGTTGAGCGCGTCGCAATTCACCCTGGCTCTAATCGCTATAATGTCTACGCCTATCTTGGTTCGACCCGCAAAACCCGCGTTATGCTCACATCTCATATGGACACCGTGCCGCCGCACATTCCCCTCGAACTCGACCTTGATGCAGGAATTGTATGGGGTCGTGGCGCATGTGATGACCAGGGCCCATTAGCTGCTATGATATGGGCAGCTAAGGAGCTACAGGAGCAGGGTAAAGTGAAGGAAGGCGATCTCAGCCTCCTATTTGTTGTTGGAGAAGAGAAAGGCGGCCCTGGAATGCTTGCTGCAAATGACCTTGGCTTAACATGGGAGTCCATCATCTTCGGAGAACCTACTGAAGGAAAACTGGCAAAGGGTCACAAGGGGCACGTCGTCTTTGAGCTGACAGCGAGCGGGAAAGCATGGTGAGCTTGTGATATTCCTATATATTCCAATGTATTCACCTCTTTATCTAATACTGGACCATGCAGCCATTCTGGATATCCTCATCGTGGAAAGAGCGCGACATCCACTTTACTTAAGGTCCTGAGCAAACTTGAGGAAGAGAGCTGGCCGCATTCTGACCTACTAGGTCCATCAACTTTCAATATCGGCAAAATTGAAGGTGGCGAGGGTTACAACATTCTCGCTCCTTCTGCAAAGGCTCTCTGCGCGGTCCGAGTTGCCGCCGATCTACCTCTTATCAAGTCCAAAGTTTCGGCTATTGTTTCTCAATTCTCAGATGTCGAGCTGAAGTTCAATTTCGAATACAATGAAACTCTACTTGACTGGAATATTGAAGGCTTCAAATCAGCTCCGGTGAGCTACGGCACGGATGTTCCCCGACTGAAGGGATCTCATAACAAAGTCCTCTATGGTCCCGGCTCCATATTGTTTGCACACGGTAAAGAGGAGCATGTTAAAATTGACGAGCTGATCGAAAGTGTCTCCGTGTACAAAAAGCTGGTACTACATTTCCTTTGAATGAAATACAAGGAGCTAAAATGATATTTGGAAGGCGATGTTCAGTGATCCCCATTAGCGATTGGACGGGTCAGTAGTCTGCTGAATGGTAAACTACATTTGTTACAAAAAGAATCATCATCAATGCTGTAATTCGAATTTGAATTTTCTCAAAATTTCACCTCTATTCTGAAATACAAACTTCCCTAGAGTATCCCTGATAGTGGCACAATTTAATCAAACAACCTAGACAAGAACACCAACTTGCTGCGTTAATCAGTTTATGCATTGACAACCCCCTTAAACAAACAGTCTCCCGCTTAGGTTGTTGTTGATACAGAACGTACTCCTGATTTAATGATTTTTCTTGTAGGCCTTCTTCTTCCTCTTTTCTAGTATAATTCAATTGAGCTCTAGAGCAGATCATAATACCATGAAGCGCAGTCTGACTCGAGCGGCCGCGCAATGAATGCATTTGTCGGGGGGAGAAGGATTTTGCGTCAATTTGTAAACAATTCTAGGCGCTCTTTTAGACCTTAATTTTAGCCAGTCTCAACGCCCGCCATCGACAGTAATGAATTTCGCCGGTTGCTGTGTCTTGCGGCTAAGGTCCACAAAGAGCGTCCGAAGCACTGGTACGGATACTGCCATGATTGTCACGGCTCCCTCGGCAATACCAAAGATCATAAGGTCGGCGGTCAAGCCTGTAATCACACTGTAAGTCATGAAACCGAGAGAGAAGGTGACTATTATCTCACTAATATCATCAGTCCCAACGCTAGAAACGGCAAGCAGCTTCAAGAAAGACATGATGCCCGCACTAATCATGGGTTCTCGCGTTAGTGAACTGGCGTTGATCTTTCCGTGCATAACACTCACAAAACTCCCATGCTCATGGCTATGACAACTCCAACACGCTCCTTTCTATTAATTGACGCACTCCAAATGAGTTTCCATGGAAGGACAGCCAGAACAATATCCAAAGCTCCGCAATACCCTATGAGATACATTTCATTAGCTGGATATGCTCCATAACATTTACCTTAGGGCTTATATTTAACAAAGTATCTCACCCGCGGCGGCAGTGTCATAATAAACCACAGCTTTTGGCCAACATGTCCCAGGAACCCGGAAGTCCCAGAGTCTCTGGAGTGGCCAGCATTGGATCCACTGAAAGGAAGCGCTGACAGCGAGGACGGCGTTAACCGTGATGGCAACGAACCAAAGAAATATTTTGATCTTGCCGTTCGAGATCCTCAACAAGGTGAGCGCGAAAGACGTCTTGCTCCACGCTGCTGTCAAGATCGCCGCAAAACCTGCCGCAAGGGAGCATATTGTTACTGTGGGGAGGTCTCCAGGGTTGATGTCCGTGTAGGGTTTGCCGTAGCCGTAGCTGACACAGATGGAAACAAGTGCTGCTGCCCCTAAAAGACATGTCTACCTAACATTAGCTCTACTTGTGAACTATTCAATCGTAGCTTACCCAACTCATTATCAAGACATAGTCATCCCACCACAACAAACGATTTCGCCACAATTTGCAGTAGACGCGGAGACTCAAGAAGAGCGTGGACAAGGTCGTCAAGATCCAAACGGCATAGTTGAGTTTAGGCCCATAATCTGGAGGGCTCACATGCCGTGAGAGATGGCCAATGTTCCTCATCTCTATCAAGCCGCCGAAGTTCATTGTTAGTAAATGGGCCTCACAATCCCTCCCGTCAGGTGGAGTCTAAGTACATCATATGAAAATCTTCGGAAAACTGGGATCAGGGGATGAAAGCCAAAGTTTGACAGGTGATGGCCACGGTGGGTTTTGTTGTCTTGTCTATTGCATTGTTGCCGGGTAATTACGACGGGTTACTGCTAGACCATAGAGAGTGTAGTCTGGCTCTGGCACTGATCTGACGAACGATAGACACGGGACGCAACCTCCGACTGGCAGAATCAACCCAGGCCCCTGTGTTGGTGTCTGTGCGGTCTCGATCCGTTCCCAGATTCCGGACAACCCTATCCCGGGAAACTTGGCTTCACTTTCAGGGGTCCAAAAGCAACCCCGCAAATCCTTATTAAGGGGTTCGAATTTCTAGATCGCGCCCGCATTTGGTGTCGGAAGTCTGTAGCATGGTTTAGCAACCCGCAATTGATTTGCTTGAGCGTCCGATTTCTGTAGCTGCAATGTTGGTCAATGATAAGTTAGAATGACATCGTGAGAACGCACATGTTTATAGACTCATAGATAGTTTTTACTGAATTGAATATACAAATTGACCGAATAAAGACCATACGGTCTGAGAATTCAGACACCTAAATCACGATAACGAGGAGGAATTATTTAGACCTCAATCATGTATATGTTCATATGATCAACTTGCTTAGCAAATGCTTGATCTCGAAATTCGATAAGCGGTGTTAGAAGGTCATATGTCTCCTTGACCGGCCATCCATAAGCCCCTGAATACTCCAGCTTCCTGGGCTATTAATGCCTCTGGAGACCCAACCTCCACGATTTGGCCTTTATCCATTACGACAACACGATCATACCACCTTATAGCATCGAGCCTGTGCGCTACACATATGACTGTGTAGCTTTGAAACTCCCTTCTAATGATCTCTTGCATCAACATATCTGTATCGTGATCCACACTCGAGTTGACTTCGTCCAGCAAAAGCAAACCCCCTCCATTTCCCCGACTTCCATTTGCGAAGCTTTGTTCTAAAGCAATACGAGCGCGAAGAATGGCTCTAGCCAGACTGAAAAGTTGCTTCTGTCCCTGACTTAGGACATCGGATTTCAACTCGCCATCGAGTCCACCTCTCTCAGTAATTAATTCCCACAGTCCGACAGATCGCAATGCGTATTCGCAATGTCGATCATCGGTATTCACGGAATCTAAGTTCTCCCGAAAGGTGGAGCCTTCGGGGAGATAAAAAGGCGATTGAGGCAGTGTGATTATAGTGCTCCTTAGAGTCTGGCGAGGAATGGTTGTAAGAGATCGGTGGTCTACTTTGACAGTGCCGCTTCGAAAATTTAGGAGACGACTGAGGACAAGAAGAAGAGATGATTTACCGCTGGACAGGTGTTAATGCCCAAGTTCATGAGGTATTATGACATTGATTAACATACCTGCCACTTCTTCCACAGATGGCTAATTTCTCGCCAGCGGCGATTGATACCGAGATATCCCGCAACGCCAACCCGTTATGGTTTGGAACTGGATGAGGAAGAGATTGTATTTCTTCTTCCTCGGACGCCCTGTAACAAAAAGCGTAGTTGTGAGCTCTTATGAATGCCTATCAAGGCAAGTATCACGTTATTCAACATACTTGTAAGATGCGGTGACATGATCGAACACTACCGAGCCGGACAATATCAACCTTTCATTTAATGTCTCATCATCCTCGAGCGCTTCTTCTTGAGGGGATGTCTCGGTAAAACCTTTCAGACGGCTCAGGGCTGCAAGGGTGGTCTCAAGCATTGCATATATGCGAACCAAGTTCGCACCCATCGAGCCAAAGGACATTAAGGTAACGAGTCCAACACCAGTGAAACCCGCGCCCGTGTGGAGCTGCGTTGCTAAAATTATGATTATTACTGCTAGAACAGCAATAGTCATATTGAGAACTAGATTGAGCCATTCTTGTACCATGTTCTGCAAATAATCTGGTCGAGACGACTCATCCAACAGGCGATGACAATCTTTTATGCTAGGATTTACCCAGTCGAAAGCACGGATTGTGGCCAAACCGTCGACAGACTCGAGAAAGTGAGAGCTTCGATATCCCATTAGCATGTCAGCTATATGTTGAAATAGTTAAAGGACTTACTATAACGGAGCCTTTGTTTCAATATCAAGATATCGTAGCTGGCGCGACGTCATTAGATAAACCCTACAAAGCACATAAAGCACTCCCATCAAGATCGGATAACCAGCCAGGATGAAAGGAGAAGCGGTTGCTATCACAGCAGCCTGGCCAAGCGCCGTTAACCCAGTCAGCACTGTATTGGAGAAATTCATCGAAAGATCTTTATCGACGATGGATATGACTTGTGAGAAAATATTTGTCGTAATTCCGGCGTCGATCGAGGTGAAGTAGGATAATTGAGCACCAAAAAGGGTCGTTATTGCTTCGAGATGAATTTGATATCCAGCCCTTCGAGTCATGGAGATCCCCGCAACACCGGCATAGATAACTAGTGCAACCAGACAACCAACGTTTAGCAGGACATAAATTCCTAGATAGAAGTGGTCTCTCTTTTCCCCTCTTGCTGTCGAACTAGACCAAAATTCGAGCCACACGGGACCAAAGTTGTATAGAAAAGCGAATATCAGACCAGAGATAAAGAATAACACCAAAGATGTAGTGCCAACACGAGTCAAGTAGTACTTGTACGCTTGAGAATCGCGAAGCTGCCTTGCCTTATCTTCTTTCGGGACTGCAAGGCCTGTGGTTATTGGTGGCATTGTAGTAGCAGATGTTTCACTGAATTGCTGGTGTCTTTTCGCTTGCTGCTCCGTTTGAAAGCGAGCAACACCGACATCAGGTCCTATGTCCCTGGAATAACCATGCTTACTTACAGTCCCATTTTCGAGGACTATGATATAGTCCGCGAATGAAAGGTGACGCACGAGGGGAGTGCACAATATAATTGTCGCACCAAATTCATCGAAGAGACCCCCATGAGCAAGAAGCTGACGAAAGATATGGGTCTCTGTATGATGATCTAGGCCGCTCACCACATCATCGAGCAGCACGATGTTTTTACGTGCATATAGGGCTCGAGCTAGCGCAATTCGCTGCCTCTGCCCACCACTTAGACTGACGCCCTTCGTTCCGACGGGGGACTCGTCCTTCTTGGGGAGCATGGCAATATCTACATCTAGAGCAGTTGCCTTGATAACTCGCTCGTACCAAATCGGCTCGAAGGCACCATAAGCAACGATATTCTCACGAATACTTGCGTTTCTGATAAACGTTTGCTGATCACAGAAAGCCACATCGCGAGCAGAGCGATGCACCTGTCCATGATTGATCGTGGTCTCTCCGAGGATTCCCTTAAGTAAGGTAGATTTTCCAGAGCCCACTGATCCTGTGACCACTGTCAATTTTGAAGTTGGAATGTCAATATTGATCTGTTGCAAGACGTTGCGTCCTTGTTCCCAGCCAAAGCTTGCGTCTCTAATGCTAACAGCGACACCTGGGCGAAGGGCGATATCGCCAAGTTCTATGTCCTCTGAGTTGGAGACAGTGGTTCGAGAGATACCATTGCGTGTGCTACCGTCTTGATCTTGGGAGAATCTTCCGCTGCTAGATATAGAATCAAGGAACTCCTCTATCCGCCCGAGAGATGTGATGGCTGCCATCAGATGCGGGATAGTTCTGATTCCATGTTAGTCATGAGATCGTTTTCGGTTTTTTTTCCTTCCAGAATACTCACTGGAACAACTGTGTAAGAGGACCACAAAGCAACGAGATGTATGCGAGTGAAGTGAACACTCTTGTCGTAGAGACTTCTCTGTTCGTAGCCCCGAATGCTGCAACGGGGGATATCAAGAGAGGCGTGAATGCAATCACAGCTACAAATGTCGTGAACATCCTGTAACGACTGGCAGCATGTAGCTCATCGTCCCTCCACCGTTGTACCGCACTTTTCAAGTGCGGCGCTAAGCCGGACATCTTGATTGAAGCCATATTAGGAATGATACTTGCCGTGAGGCCAACTCTTTTTTGAATCGCCTCCATCCAAGCCTTTTGTCGTTTACCCACAAATCTTCCAAAACCAACCGCTGCTAGACTACAGAGCACAACAACCAATATTGGCGCCACAAATGCAGATCCAAGTTGTTGCTGGAGAAGCCAACTCGCCACTATGGCTTCTATGAGGCTGGCCCAATACTCATGCAAATTCTGGATTCCGCCTTGTATTGCCACAACATCCCCATTCATAAGGGTTATCGGGGCAGACGTGTCACTGCCGCTGATGTTCAGTTCCATCGTTGCCTGGTAAATCGTCGACACAAGACAAGCCCGAAGCACGGTCAAACAACGTTGATGAAGATACCAATAGAGACCCCTAGAGGTTGCAATGCCCACGTAGATCAACGCACTGGCAGCAATGAACCCGTACCCATAGTTTCGGACCCTAGTTTCGTCGTTTTGTTGTAAGTATCTGAGGAGGGCATTGATCAAAAAAGGTTGTGCGAAAGTAAAACATCCAGCTGCTAGCCTTGGAACAGCTGGGCTTATAAGGTTCCATTTCAAGGTCGCGAGCAAAGCTCGTAAGAGTCGTAAATGTTTCTTCTTTCCGAAGTGCTTCCAACTTTTCTGAAAGCCTGCACGCTGTGCGTCTATAGACAGCTGCTGGTCTAACGGGAAAAGATCTTCAAGGGAAAGAATCTTGCGGTAGCCCGCAATAATGAGCGAATTGAGCCAGGAGAAGAAACTCAAGCTCCAAATTCCACTGATACTTTCGGGGCTTCGGCCATCTTTTTTGATCCAGCGACTCTTTCCTTGAGCCTCTAGGACCAACATGCCGAACTTGACTGCAAGGGCTGCAGTGAAGAGTGTCGTGATGGCTGAGGAAGGATCTCGTAGCCAGTAGGTGCGGAGCTGAACCGCATCAAAGAGAAGAGACAACAAGAGGTAATAGTTGAGGAGGGTTGAGCTTCGGAGTGACCTAGTGTGCTCAAGACTAGAGAGACCGATGAAGACGAGGGCATTGACGAATGAGAGAACAGCCGCAGTGATGCTGGTTGGAGTAAAGAGCACAGGACTCTTAGATGTCAAAATTACGAGCGAAAGCATTATCGCCGCATATAACAGGATAGTAGCCTGTCATCGTATAAGTATCACTGCTTTCACTTCGGCGAGTTTCATTTCGTTTAACTGTAGCTTACAATCTTCAAAAATTGGAACTGGCGAGCAAGGACAATGCCTGGCTTTCGAAAGAGATAGCCAATCCTCAGTATTGCCAGCAGTAGGAAACAGGAGGAAGGTGTGATTGATAGCAACAATTGCTCAAATAAAGTGGTGAAATCGAAATCATCTCGACATCCAACAACCGCAGGCCCTAATGCCCCGTCGTTGAGACACGTCGAGCTATTGGAAGACATGACACGCGCAGTGCAACAATAGTTAGACGAACTCTAGACCTATTGACTGTCTGATGGGGTTACTTGGTGGCATTGAGAACTTCTTGACCTCGTTGTACAATAGAGGCAGCTTCTATTATGAAACTCTTGGTTGCGAGCAAAGTTCAGCGCATACATAGTAATCCGAGCATTGACGTTGGAGTTACGCGTAGCGACCTAGGCAGCACTAGTCTAACGTAGCGTCATGTTGGGAAGCTTGAGCCCCACTCAAACCCCAATTCTTCTACATAGTAGTAACGCAGGCAGGCAGTCGATTCGTATACTGTCCAAAGTTCGCAATAGCACAGGGATAATGGCATCAATTGGGATCTAATTTCGACTTTGGGGAAAACGATCCATGGAATTTCCTATGTCAATTTCATGAAGAGTTCTAGCCCTTCGGAATTGCTCGATTTCATTAGCAAGTGATATGGGGCGATTCGATGCATACAACAAATATATGCGTTTCCCGAAAGTTGCCCTGAGCATTTTGCCTTTGTCGTGTATTTTACCTGAGCTGGTGCTGCTTTAACCTGAGCGTAGGGTGAGCCGGGATCCGCCTCAGGCACAGATCGTAGGCTTTGTTTTTGGCCACCCCGGCTCAAGTTGCCATCTACCAAAAATGGCAATAACCATATAGAGATAGTTTTTAAGCTACGCTTATAGCTCCTATAACTTAAGTAGTAGATAAGTAGCCACTAGCTTAAGATACAGCCATATTAGAAAACGCCAGACACTACTTTGTTAAGTAACTCTCTATAGCTAGTATCACTAAAGGTTAGCCTACTTACACTAGCTTAGACTATATACCAGTATAATGATAATATCCATCATACGATATAGCCACCCTAATCTAGGCTAAGAACGGCATAGTACAAGTGAGTTGGCATAAGGCCTCCTAACTACTAACCTGCCCAGACTATCTTACTATCCTTACTAGCGATCCTAATCTAGGAATACTAGTATACGAAGATAGTAGGCTAATAATGTTAAAAAATAGATCATATATCGTTTATTTATTTACTTTAAACTATCGTTAATATAACAGCATACGAAAATATAATCACCACGAAAAAGACAGAATGGCCACAGAGCATCTCTTATTGATGAAAGCATACTAAGGACCGCTAGTAAACCATTGTCAAAGACATACGCTATAACCTACTCTGTTCAAGCCTACTACAAAAAAATGGTAACACTCTGGGTCCAAAGAACGACATAATCTCTACTTCCTCTAGGAAAGCAGATTGCCAATGTTCAATAGGTCAACAGAGTTACTCTCTTAACTAGAACATCAGCAAAGGGCATTGGATAGGTGGCCCTACAGGCACAAACAGAGCCCATTCCTTATATTCCAATACATTAAAGACTCCTACATACAAATGATGCTATAGTGCTCAAGACTTGCGAGAAAGCAGGTAATACCATTAGTCAGGAGAAGGCCGACAACTATCATTGTAAGGCTTGTCAAATCTCCAAAGCAACGGAAATCATCCCAAAGTCAACAACCTCTACCCCTTCTTTTCCCCTAGAACCTGTACGGGTAGATGTTATTTATTATACAACTGATTTCTCTATCATACTCTCCCGGTCAGGGCCGGTACCAATCCATTTCACCTGTTTAATGTTAATATATTAAAATGTTAAAATCAACCTTCTACATTATGATCTCACCTTCACTCTAACGAAGCTTTCAATGAACTTGCAACAACAGTTAACGACACAGCCCCCTAGGAATGGTATGGTTCTTACCTCGACATAGTCCTGCGCCTGCTTGGGAAGATCATCAAAGGTCTTCACGTTCGTGGTCGGTCTCTTCCATCCTGGCATCTCGTGATAAACCACCTGAGCTTGATCGAGAATATCGGGATCCGTAGGGTATGAAGCCAACTCCTACAAGATTAGTTAGGATCTGCTGGCAACTCTATAGGAGACATCTGTAAACGAACTTCGCCGGTTTCGGGGTTCTTATACGCCACAGCGATCTTAATCGTCTCGAATGAATCCAGCACATCCAGCTTTAAAGGTGAAGTGAGTCAGCCGCTGTTCGACCAAAAGGGCGAACATAAACAGAAATACTCAATCACCTTAGTTAGGTTAAGTGCTGTGTAATAATTGATAGCTATGCTGTATCGCATGACCACAAGATCTGCAAAATCAATGTTAACAAGAATAGATTAGACTGCGGCAAGCGATTTGACGTACCGAGCCTACCTGAATTAGCCAAGATTTTCTCGTCACAAGTGTCGAATATCTGAGGAACTTACCAACCACAACGACGCCGTCGACCAGTGGACGTCCCCTTGAGACAGTTAGCACTATTAAAATAAGTTCGAAAATTAAGTACCCATTCTTTGCCGATTTCCTGGAGTTTTGTGCCAACTCTGCCGCATATAATTAGCAACTAAACACATTTTGTAGGCTGAATGACTAACTCTCCAAGATCTTCCGTTTTGAAGCTGCCCATCCCAACTCGTGTCGTATCTGTTTCGTATTAGCATATACAAGCAAATATATGGGTAAAAAAGCCACTAGCGGCCGAAACTCCTTGGAGAAATGTTGTTTTCAGTCGGGTGAGAATGGGTCGAGCGTACAGGATTTCATCACCCCGATCACTTCTGTGAGGCCACGGGGATTAAGGTGCAACCCGCCAATAATGCCTGCCACGGTTGTGGTAGAGCTTGTCACGTATCTTGTTCACTGTTAATGCCTGACATCTGGTTGATAGAGCGTTAGAATACATACGGATATGATCCAACGTCGAGATCTAGCATCAAGGCCTTTATCTAGGCGGACCGAGCAATGGCACTGCGAAGGCACATTTGCTCAGGCCACCAAATAGATCAGCGCGGTACTTCGACAAAGAAGAGAGCTCTTACGTTGGCACCCTCCACAAGTATGTTCATGTTCTTCTCTTGCGCAGACCGCATGAAGGACACGGCATCGACGACGAATCTGGCAAGCTTCGGACGATATTCTCTAAAACGGGCGATTTCGTCCTCAACGTCATACCTGGTTTGATGATGGTGTCAGAATGGGCAGCATAATCCGCAATGAGCTGACTCTTACCTCAGTAAGTCCCCGTATCTCTTGGCGAAGCCTGATGCAAGTCGCCGAAGTTTTGACTCAAACAGCTCGGCTTTGAAGACCTCTGCTAATCGGATTCCACTTCGCTGTTGGCAGATTTCAGTGTGGTTTTATCGTCGCTTTGATGTAGTACTTACGGCAGCCTTTGTACTGTAACATGGGCCAATTCCACGGCCTGTGGTTCCAATTTTATTCTCTAGAATGCGATATCAGAAGCTGTTGGAGGGTGTTTCGCGGACTAAGTAGACCGACGGCTCACCTCCAAGCTCAATTTCTTCAAGGCCATCGACAGCAAGGTGAAGGTCCAAGTTAATGTGAACCCGGTCCGAGACGAGGATGCGATCATAAACTCGGGGGAGGCCTTTCTCATCAAGTTCTTTGAGCTCGCTAAAGAATGATGGGCTATAGGAAGTCAATTGATTGAACCAGGACCCCTCCCTGGGAGACCGCGGCTACTTACACATGGAAAACAACACCTGAACCAATCAAGTTCAAGCTAAGATGAGCATCAGTCCTGCAACACCAAAGCAGTGAATCGAATCAATTACCAATTCGGGTTGATGAGACCAGAAGGAAGAAGGTGGAAACTAGGCAAGTAAGTGTTCTCCACCACTTCTGACGGTGCGATGTGACTGCGTACCTGTACGACACACCCCCGGTACTATTCTAGAATCAGCAAGACCACTCCAATACCCCTACACAGATCCTTCTCGACTCACACAATTTGACTAAAGCGCAGTCAATGTCATTGTGACAACTTTAACAGTTAGCAGATTTCGGCTTGACTCACTGGCCTGCGTTATGACCGCCCTACATCTGCATCTCAGTATATATACATCTCCTATGCGGATCGGATCGTCCTCACGGCGGCTCGCGCACAGAGTTGCGCCTTGGCGGCAAGGATGTCGGTCAGCTTTCCTTTCTGTCGGCCACGATCGTCAGAAGAGGTTCAACATCGCGTGTGAAGGCAGACAAACCCCTTCATCTCCTAGGAAAGCAGGCTCGCGTTAGCAGATCTCCATGCCCGGTGCTAAGCGAAGACAGGGCTGTAAGTACCCCATTGGGAGCCTAAGATCGCAGTGATCGGCATGTTTCCAGATGTGAGTCAGTGTCGAAGCAGAACAGCACAGTTAGAAAGTTGCGATTAGAGAAGGCCGGAGCTCTTGGAAGATGAGGAAAATTTTAATTCTGCGCACGCGGGGCGGAGTAACGTACACCCACGGGCGGGGCAGTAACTTGCAGTGGTGGGGTTACCAATTAGTAGTGCTCCCAACAACAGATACCCCGCCATCGACCCTAGTCCTCCGCGACGCTAGGATCAGAATACCTACCTCTCGTCAAAGGGTTTCACGCTCGACACGTCGCGTTTCCGCGTCATTCACATTTGCCGCTCGCTTCATGCACGGAGACGCAAATCAGGATGGGTAATCGCAAACTCAAGAGGAAGAGGGATGCCAATCCGTGGTTCCGTCAAAGCGTACCAGTCGCCAATCAGGAGGGGTATCAGAGACGGACCAGGGCTGGTGAGGGCAACTTTCGGAACACGCGACAGCAGCTATAGCGGGCCGCAAAGTGGCGTGATGGAGTTGTGAGTTGTGTGCTAGTCACGCCTATTTGAAGGCGCACGCCCCACACGTCTTGCGCTTCATGAAGCAATGAACAAAGTAAACTGCAATTTACAATACGATCCCCTCAGCCGCAAAGACTTAGGCATCAAAAATGGAGTGGTCAGACATCCACTTTTCCAGAGGCTTGTATCCTAGTGACGGTGATGTAGAGGAAAGCAAAGGTAAGTAGTTATATCACCGCACAAGAGATGTACTTCTGACGGTCACAAGTGAAAGCCTATGCAACAGAGATCAATTGTGAAGTTGATCGTCTAATCTTCTCTGGACATGACAAGGCAAGGAGGCATCAGAAACGACATGCCAAAACTCTCGGAAAGGACTTTTGCGCGATCTCGACTGAGCTTCAAATCCCCATTACTGAGCTTGATGAAACGACTATCAAAAGTTTTGCGTACAAGTCAATTGCCGAAAATGAACCCAAATTGCTACGGGAGATCATATTTAGCGGCAAACTCGACATCAATGGTGTGATAGATGATCATCGCGGGTGGAACTGCTTGATGCTGGCTTGTTACGCTGGATGCCGAGACCTAGTACATCTTCTTTTGGAAAACCAGGCAGATGTCAACATCCAAGACACTTGTGGAAACACGCCTTTGACAATTGCCGCGAGGGAGGAGTTTCGGGAAATCGTCGTGGAGTTGATAAGACAGGGAGCGGATACAGAGCAACGAGACAAACTCGGCTACACAGCAGTCCTCGTAGCCACCAAGTTTGGGAATGCCGATGCGCTCGAGGCGCTTCTCGAGAAGGGTGCCGATGTGGATGCAACCCTTCCCAACGGAGACACTGCATTGCATATTGCTGCAAGATCTGGGAAGACAGCTGTTGCTTGTCTTTTATGGCGATACGGCTGCAAACGAGATGCAAAGAACGATCAGGGACAGACCGCCTTGGACGTAGCACAAGAGCAGCATCAACATGGGCCAGAGAGAATAATTTTGGCAAGTCTGGGGCGATTCAATGAGCTTGGAGAATCAAAGGATAGCATATATCATAAAGAGATTACGGGCTCTTATGACCAACTGCTGCGGATATGGTCTAAAGGGATCATAGATAGCCGCTTGACAGCTCACAATCGGTAATGAAACGCAACTGCAATTTGGCAGTGTACAATCATTTTTGTATTTGATTACTTAGGCATGGGCCCCAAGAAGCCGATTGTCAATTAAATGAATGTGCATTTCTGATCACGAGCAAGTATAGATATCGTTATTTAAAACGCACAGTGAGTCTTCTAGGCGAATGTTACACGTCCCACGAGTATTATTTTCGTTCCCAGTAGCCAAAATCAGAAATGATATGCCCATAGCAATTTGTTCTCGTGTGATGAACCCACCACTCGAGTTCCAATCAATGAGAACACCGTTCGACCCCGTCCAGCTTGATCAGCTGAAATCATCGAATATTCCGAATACATTTTGGTTATCGGCTTAGGGGCTGCTTACAATATAGTTGACTAAAACTCTGAATACTACTGTATACCATCGGAGGCTCCACAGTACAAAGCAAAATACTCAATATAAAATACAACTAATTGTGTCAAACTCTACCCACTTTCCTTATCATTCTCAGGGTTGAAAAAAGGATTATATCTCTTCACAACCCTTGTCTCTGCAGCCAAGAAATACCAAACTTCTCAAAGAAAACATCAAGCAATGCCATAGCATTTGCAAATTTTTTTTCTTGCAATTTCAATGATGCCCCTTATGTAAAGCAGTTACTTTGTATCCCTAACCAATATTGTACCACCCTCAACGCCCTGTAATCCTATCACCGGAGAACATGTTCTCAGCAAACGTGCTTCAGTCAAAGGTAAGAGAAATCCCACTCAAGAAGACGAAGTCTATTTAAATGGTAAGTATCATTTCAGAGGAGGTAATTTTCGAAATGACGCACGATCTTGAAGTAGTGGATCAATTAGGCAGGCGCCTTCATCGAGGTGGTATCAGCCGCAGGTGCACCGAAAGATATCCACAAATCCTCTTCATGGTACCAATCTACCTTCTCTTGCTCAAACAAGTCTCTAACCTCATCGAACTCGCGGCGTCGGGTGAGAGTTAGTGCGGTCTCCGCAAGTTTCAGGAGGCGAGGAGGATCGGGCTCTGGATCTCCATTTTCATGCAAACTTGTCTCGTCGAACCTGAGATCACGGAGTATGTGATCAAAGTTCGACTCCGCCTGTTTTTCGTCTCCCTCTTTACCACGGCGCCTTAGCAGAATTGCCAAGTCGACAATGATCCACAGCAGTGCGCGGTTATACTCCTCACGATCAGCGTCAATGACGATTCCTTGGAGCAGGCTAATTGCACGGTTAACATCACCGTCATCGTAGTATAGTAGCCCACGAATATGGTTAACCTGACAGAAACGGTCGAAAAACTGTTTCACGTTGGCTTCCTTGTCGAGTCTTTCGAGCATTGCAAGAGCATCATCCCTGATCTCAAAATCTCGATATGCAATCAAGAGGGAGATGGCAATGTCCATCGACCAGATCTTGCAGAGCGGGATGACTGCGACGGTCAGTTCGAAAGCTTGCAACAAATTTTTCAGGCTTTCTTCTTGTCTGCTTTGCTTGCGTTGAATATCTCCGATAGAATATTGAACCGTGCCAGCGAAAGTATCATGATGCCCATATTTCTCTCTGCGTCTTTCGAATATGTTGCTCAAGATGTCAAGAGCTCGAGCCAATTTCCCTAACTCGACTAGCACCCATGCTGTGCAGAACTGAGACGCTAGATACTGACTATCGTCTGGCCCTAGTAGTCTTAAGAACCCTCGAGATGCCTCTTTCTGGGAAGCTAGAGCTTCTCCATAGCGATTCATGAGAAATTCTGTAAATCCTCGAGAATATATCGCCTTGAAGAGCGGAGTAGCATCTGGACCAAGCACTTCCTTTTCGATCACAGCTAACTCAGCGAAGTCGAGGTTTGCTTCCCGAATCCTCTTCTGTTGAAGCAACAAAGTAGCTTTGTCCATTCTTGCTCGAAGTGTTAAAGGATGTCTGTGTCCAAGAAGATGGTCAAGTCCATTTGTTACAGCTTCTAGTATTGGCACAGCCTTTTCTGCGGTACCGACATCAACGTACCATCTTGAAAGCTGCATTTGGGCTAGCCATTGTAATGTCCTATCTTCCGTCTCCGTCTCTTTATACACATCGCTGATACGGGCGTATGGGTCAGCAAAGTAGTCATCGATCCGGATCTCTTTTTTCTGGTCGTCTGATAATCGCGAAAACCATATCCTGAGATGCACATACGCCAACCGTATCTTAGAAAAATCGTTACTGAGTCGATAGAGAGAGTATTCGCTCCAAAACACAAATTGGAAGAGGTGGAGAAACATTTCGGCCAATTTGAGTAACCGGGAATGTGGATCGGACACTGCAGTCAAATGGAAGTCCCAGTATTTATAAGCATATGCGAATGAAACTCCTTTTGAAGGTTCTGGAACAGGATCGACACAAGTCGTCTCGAAATTGTGGTGCATATACTTTCCAATGCTTCCTGTCGACCCATACTCTGGTTCCACGAGACATTGCAAACATTCCTCAGCCAGTCTGGCATGGGACTCCTCTGGTTGCACAAATTCCGTTTCATCTAGCCTCGTGTTTGGAAGTCGAGATTCATCAGTTAGCCATTCTTGAAAAGATTTGTGAATGAATGTAACTCGAGAACTGTGAACCTCCACCAGGGGTCTACCAATTTCGGAGATTATCTTGCCAGAGTCGAAACGACCCCAGGACAGCGCCCTTGAAATCTCGTCAACGGTAAGCAATTCTTGTGCTTCGCACATCAGCAGCAATAATTTATGACGTCGGGACCTCTGCTCTGGATCCAACATTAACGTGCTCTCTCGTGTAAGCTGTTCATAAACTTGGTTCAACCCGGGTGGAAAATTACGCAGCCTTGTGAGAAACTCGTCGTGTTCACACGGCTTGTGTAGATATTCTAGGAATAACTTAGCCCACAAAAACATTCCATCAGCTTGTGCTTCAATCTGCTCTGAAATCATACGCCTGTACTCTGATGGCGTTTTGCGCTCAAGAAACTCATCAACAAGGTATAGTTGAATATCAGGGGCATTCAAGCCTTGATCAACCTGAATCTGAAACTCCACGTCGATGAAGTCCGAAAACTCAGATTGCGGTCGTGAGAAGATTGCAGTGCGGATTGGAGTTTTCTGTGAGAGTTTCTCGAGTTCAGAAAGAAACACCCGAGGTTTGAGGCCATACTCGTTGTTTAGAAAGGAGCATTCGTCCAAGGCATCGAGAATGAGGAAACATTCAGGCTTGGGATGAGTCTCAATCACCTTGTGGCATAACCTCCAGAGCTTTTTGAATGGGCAAGTGTAGGGCCCGAGGGGAAAGGTCATCTTCAGTACAAAAATTTCTTCCAAGATAGACTCAGGCTGCTGTTCACCATGGGGATTATGAAACATGTAGGAGAGCAGTGCTGCTGCGAAGGATGATGGGTTTGAGGCCTGAGGGTTTGACAATCCACTACTAAAACTGCAAAAAATGACCGGCTTCTTCTGCTCTGATCTCAAATAGTCCGTCAAAGTAACAGAGAGAAAGGACTTTCCGGCACCTAGAGACAGTCATTCCGAGTCATTAGCACGGCCTGCATCTTGCCAATGTGATCTGGTATGGATTCGCACCTGGCTTTCCTTGCAGCCAAAACAATTTAGGTTTATCGTGCTCGGCCCAGTGACGGAACTCTGGACGGGAGAACAGCCATCTTCCTGTACCTTCTGTCGGGTGATATCTGTCGTTAGTGGAGAGAACCCTGCTCCCACCGGCCAGCCATTCTAGTGCTTCTTTCTTAGTCGACAAATCTGTAGACATTAGTACTCGCTTGACGAGATACATTCAGTGAGAGTGAAACAGCCTTGGATGACGATTTGTTTTCCAATTGGCGTGCACTAGGCAAAGGGAAGGCAAAGGGAAGGCGCCAAGATGTCCACAATGATTTGGACTACACGCTTACCATACCTTTTGATCTACGTAACGGCGCTTCAATGACATCCATACTGAATTCACAGTATCCCTGTGCCGAGACTCCATCTAGCAGCGGATGAATTAGTTAAAGTCAAGAGGTCAGAGAAGATGAAGGCGGGCAGATGTGAGGCTGGGGTTTAGAAGAATATATGAAGCAAGGGAGAAATGGAAATGGTACCCACCAGACCTGAGCCTACTTGCTGGTAACGAGGGCTGTAGAAATGCTACATGGTTCAGGTTAGCCCAACAGTTCTAACATTGGAGAGCGGTGTGTGCCTTCTCAGCTCAAGTTCACCTGGCCTGCAGCCAGGTGAGGGTGACGACTAGTGCAGGGTAAGGGCGCAGGCGCCCCGTCGCCTTGGTACAGTATATGTACTGATAAGGAGGGCGGTGAAGTGTGGCGCCGAGCAGGCTGCGGGGCTAAAACTTGCCTTCTGTAAGCCCTCGCATCGCGTTATTTAGTCCAGCAACTTGGTCAGCTTGATTTGTCCGATGCTCGACGTCTGGAGAATGAGGGCAGAGGTTAGTTCTCAGATGATTAAAGATTAAACGGTAGGAAAAGAAGTTTCGAAGGACATTTATTGATGTCAGGAGGCTAGGGGGCTGGCCAGGCTGCCATGTAACTAAAGCAATCACCCGCCATGACGACTGACCAGGCGTCGCATTTCTCCGAACCTCCAGTAGAAGCTGCTAACGATTCCCTGAGCTTGTGAAATTGTGACATCGCGCAGCAGGTATGGTATTGAATGATATGGGAGCTTGCATACCCTCTTTCATGTCTACGACAGCGATATGTTAACATCGACGCAGAACTCGTCATTCTGTGGACCTGAATTTCCACTTACGTTTCGTCTGGACCACCTTGTGCAGCTCTTTATCTGCTCGCCGAACCCTCTTTAGTTTTTCTTGCAGCTTTTCTTTTTCAGCAGCCCAAATTGACCACAAAAGTCTCCCTATATTTGCGAATTGTGGTCAGAGGATTATGTGAGGTCGGCGGGCGAAGATTGCTCACGCAAAGTGCTTGCTGTCAGATATTTCAGGCTTGATGTCAGAAGATCTAGCACAAATTCATACAACTTGACAATCGCGGGCCGGATTCTGTCGTTTTCGAGGTAGATGCTTCCAACATCCTCCCATCTATCGAAACTCTGAACGAGAACAGATATCGCCTCGATAGCAATGAGGGATGCTTGCTCTTTATCACTAACACACTATCCAGATGTCAGATAAGTGAAGCGCAACACGGGGTGTTTGATCTTCATCGCAGATTTCGACAAGACATGAAGAACTTACTTGAAGAAGTAACCGAACTGGCCCCCAGACTGCTATTGCTATCCCAGAATTGACCTGCGCAATTACATCTATGGCCTTGGAGTGTCGTTGGAACAAGTCAATCACCTTGAACAGCTCCTGCACCAGGATTCCCCTGCCTTCTTGGGATTTCTTTGCGGCCTTCTTGGCTTCTTGGAGCAATTCGTGAGCCGCTACCTTCCCGCCCTGTTTCTCGTTGACCTGGATATGACGAAACCTTCGTTGAGATTTGGGGCGGCCTTGGAATGACTGGTTGTAATTCTGCAGTGTATCTTAGTTACTGTTCTTACCATGCTAGCCGGCCCGGACCGCTTAGCACCCCAACAAATGCAGGCGTTTCATGACAGCTATTCCACCCTATAAAAGGGGTAGGATTGTTCATTGAAAGCACTCACGTCAATAGCTATTGTCCAGCAGTCCAGGTCCATTGATAAAGTGGAGGTTGCGCCGTCTGGATCTCCGGTACAATCCATCCTTTTCTGGGAGAGCTTTGCGGCCCTCCCACGTGCTCACTCGCCACTGGCGATGCCGACTTTCAGGGCTTCCAATGTTGTCTCGTCATCCCACTTTCAGTGTCACACGATCCTATCGGAAACTTTGCCCCGCTGATCAGTGTCTGCGTAACAATTCACGGCAGCGGAAATTAGCCTATACTTTTTCGAGCTGTGCAAACATGGTGCGACAAGAGAACTCCCGAGTTACGCCAGATAATCGATATAATATATCTATGCAATTTTCTACGAGTGACAGGCGCTTTCCTAAGCCTTCTCTTGACAATCACAGATTCTCGCGATCAGAACAGTTGACAGTAGGCCGTGCCACACCGAAGAGTGTCAATGCCCAACCCGAACCAACCTACTTGCAGTGTAGCATCTGTATGGTGTGTGTGCCACTTGAGTCGTTCGCCCGATTTCGCCGTTGGACCAATCCTGGTCGCTCGTGTGCGCAGCCTGCAGCATTGGGCTTCAGGCTTAGGCGGGGTTGCCGTGGTGTATCGCCAGACCACCCCTTTGTGGGATAATTAACTACATCCAATCATGAGCAATCCGTACTGAAGCCCTCCTCTCCGCCTCAACCTCATGAATCATTCGATGATGAATCCGTGGGGGACGGGATTCAGCGACACCCGCACCCATGTCCTTCAGATATCCCTTGCTAAATCTGTAAGAGTAGTCAATGTTGCTCGAGGTCTAGTTTAGTATGTGCCAACGGCAGTTAGGATTGGTCGCACCCGATTCTCCTGTTCCATGAACTGAAGGTGTTGACAATAGCTTTATCAAGTCGATATTCTCTAGAATGGCATCATCGATGGTGACTTGACCTCCCTTGTTTTGAGGATGACCAGTTCCCGTAGTAGGAGTTGTCATCATAATCCCAATCCTGGCCCCCTCCACTGTAGTTGCCTGACTGCGGTAGTTCCTCGTTTAGCTCATACTGGTCATTTCCTACATTTTCATCTTCAGGATATGTTGCAGGAGGATATGATGATGATGATGATGAAGGAGGAGGCGGGTCATTTTTGCTCTTTCTCGATGATTTTTTGGTCTTCGAGGATTCGTATGACTTAGACGAGGCTTTCTCGCTCTTACTGTGTTTATGACGGGAGTGGCTTTCTTCGGTGTGCCCCTTTTTAGATGAATCGTGTTGCTTCGCAGAAGTTTTCTCGCTTCTGCCGTATGTCTGTGGGTGCGCCTGTTGCGGATAAAATTTGTAGGGTTCGATATTCTCTCCGCCTGCCCGAGGATTTCTTTGTCCGTAGTCCATATCTACTGAATCTTGGAGATCTCCCCATCTATTATGTGGCTCCGAATCGAAATGAAACTGACTAGAATCATCATCGTAGATGGACGAAGAGGTGGGTTCTTGTCCTCCACCTGGGTCTACTGTGAGTCGGTCGAAAGAAGAACTTACTTCTTCCCCTTGTTCCTCATGTTGAAAATGCAAAAGTTCTTCTTCTGCGAGGAGTTTCGCCTTCAGAGCTGCTGCGACATCTTCTTGATTCTTCGCCTGTCTCGCGAAAAATGCGCTCAAAAGAGACTGCAACTCATAGTGACTACCTGGGCACGAATATGGTGTTTGATTAGATCGGTCTGCTATGCCGCTTCTGACTTCTTCGCAAGTTATCCACATTCCATGGCTGCGACAGAAGTATCCATATCCTGTACCACACCTAAGGTCCCTCCAGTGTCGGTATTCCTCCACCCAATGCCGATAATCTTCAACAAATTCGCTGGATGGCTCGGGACGTGGAAGGTATTTCAGATCAGGCCATTGTCTGTGTATTTCTCCGGGGGTCTGATAAGTGCACCCTGGGAGACCGGGTGCCGGCTTGGGTCATATTAGTTTCTAAAATAGAGCATAAAGCAGAGATCAGTGTCATAATTCACCATGGAAAGTATCTGCCGCCAGATTTCTTGGATGACGACTCGTGGGCTCACAGAACAAGACCAGTTCTGAGTCTCTAGCGGTTCAGTGCAAATGTTCTTTGTGATTCTGGCTCCCTCGCGCCGCTACAGCGACGAAATTGCACGAGAACAAAATGCCGTTGATCATCGGTGGGCGCCTTTGGTTATGGTTGACTTCGATTCTACTCGGTTGCGCGTATTGATTCATACCTCATAGGGGAGATAAAGTCGTAATGGACGCTTTCAAAGGTCCGTTCTCAAGCTGTCGGTATGAATTTGACGGTACACCGCGACCAAGTCTGATCAATGGCGGGTTGTGTTCGCTTATAGCAGGGTCAGATGACATCCCACCCGTCCTGAGGGTGTGTACCACAGCTGTGGGGTTGAACTTTGAGCTAATCATCAACAGTATGGACGCCTAAATCCAAGACTTGTGCGTTCATTTGTCCGGTTACATTGCCATCTGAGATAAGGCAGACAAATAGACAAAGTGTCTGTCCTGGTGCCCAATTGCTCATTGCCACCTCATGCTTTGCCTTGGCGAGATGAGGCTCTGCCCATGTTTTGCACGATGCTGAGGCTACGTTGACTCCGTGTTTCACCATCACGCCCGACTGCATTCGCCATAGCCCACAGACCATCCATCGTATGGGGCAAGTCTTAGCCTTTACTGACGAGGGCGTACTTTCGGTAGTGAAAGCTAAGCCCAACTGAGGACGCGGGCGAGGATAGAGGGCGGGGAGTAAGATGAATCTATTGCACTACTTTCATACTGTCACTGCTCTCACCTATGGTAACGAAGGACATCTCTCATAATCATGCTCATCTGCCATCGAGGTTCGATCTACAATCATTATGTCGAGATAGAATTCTAGGGATCCACTGATTCATAGAAGAGCCTCAGCCAAGACACCTAATCCCAAGCTGACATGTGCCTCAGGGGACCCTAGACACGTCCGTACAAGTACACGCAACGGAGTCAGTGTAAGCTTTGGCTCTGATGGTCATCAAGACAAGAGACCTTGTTTTGACGTTCTATCTAAGCCAGACAAGTGAGTCGAGTGCAATGCATCACATTCTGCAGGTTAAGTTGGTGGGGTAGGTAGTACCCTAGTCTCCAGGCAGCAAACCAGGGGCTTCAGATAGGCGGCAAGGTAGGTTCCTAAATAATCGCCCATCTACTAACAAATCTTTGTGTGCCTGCCACGTGTAAATGTTTGGTGAGTGAGACTGTTAAACCGAACCTGGTCATAACGAGCAAGCTTTGGCCAATAGAAAATGCAGCTAATCGGGAACTTGATACCAGGTACCTCCAGGCCATCACACAAATGAGGTGGCTTTTCCGACAACAACACTATGAGATGACTGAATAGATTTCTTATGAGTGAGTGAGGTCTTTGAAAATGTATACGCAGTCTTATTACGACACGGTCTTCCTGAATCGAGTATGCTCTATCGGCATGGAGCTGTCTATCAGCGAGACAACACCATTGATCGCACAACATTTGCTTGAGCCCACAAAAGACCGCCAAGGTCAAGGCCATCTCACGGAAATTCAAGCAGCCGCGACACTCTTCCAAACCAAGTCATTTGACCTGATTCTTCTATCTGCGGGTGTGATTTCCATTGCGGAATCCTTATTCACGCGGTCTTATCAGACGATCTTTGTTCATCTGGCTCAAAATCAACATGCAGGTTCTACTAACCCTTCAGAAGAGGAGGCAAGTTATGACAACCCTGACACAAGACTATCGACATTCCTAGCGTGGCAGTCCATATCGACTACTCTGTTTGGTAGGTCTCTCAAACACCCTCCCTTCAACGTCCTTTTGAGTTGATCTGTATTTTCGTTAGGTGCTATCTCACTGATCGTTTGGACCGTTGTTTGGGACTATGTTTGTGGGAAAGAGCGTTGGCCGATGTAAGTCGCAGCTACTTCCGATGTGATATGGGTGCCGGAATCTGACAACGAGCAGGCTCATACGAAATCAAAGGACTGTTCTTGTTGTGTCACTAGTGAGCTATATGCTCGTG
Source organism: Phaeoacremonium minimum UCRPA7 (assembly GCF_000392275.1). Classification (NCBI taxonomy): domain Eukaryota; kingdom Fungi; phylum Ascomycota; class Sordariomycetes; order Togniniales; family Togniniaceae; genus Phaeoacremonium; species Phaeoacremonium minimum. The sequence continues at coordinate 401,093 of NW_006921337.1, forward strand.
GAGATCATAACTGCGAGTATGCTCTACTCTCTTTCCTCGGGAAACAGACCCCGTCTTACAAGGTGGATATGTTTGTCTCAAGCCGGATCCTTAATTGGCGGAGGGACGATGACCTACGCCGCACGCCGTGACGGCTTTATTGCTAATGAGTTCGACAAAGGACAAAGGTATGTGGGGTGAACTTCGAGTGTTCAAAATTTACTTAACATGTTAAATCACAGAGACTTCGTATTTGTGCTTTTGCAGGCATGCGTAACATTTATTATGCTCTTAAGCAGCTACATAATAAAGGTGGTCACGATCAGGTTCGAGATCGGGCCATGGCACACTCTTCTCACTGGCCTTTTTATTTATGGGCTAGGCATTCTGCCTTTGGCCTTTCTGGAGACCCCTTCTATTACAAGAGTCATATCCCCTCGTGATTCAAATGGAGAAAACAGACCTCCAATGTTGAAACAGTGGGCGATAGGTCTAGTTATACTGGCAACCTGCGCGTTTAGCCCCCTCACGCTCTCTATCTCTTCAAATTTTGCGATCCTCGGCATTCAACGAAGGTTCTCGACAAAGGTAGATGACGCAATAATAGCCATCCGATATTGCAGCTTTGCGTCATTGATACTACTTTTCGTTCGGCACTGTCTCTTTCGTTCAGCAAGATCTGGCCAGAAAGCGAACCTGGGAGTCGCAATGTTGTGTCTAGTGCTCGGTATGGTTGCAAGTTGCATCATGGCCTTGACAGATTCTGTAGAGTTGTTCAAAGCGGGAATGACGTTAGCCAGCATAGGGAGCCTCTACACGCTCTTCTCGAAGCCTATCTTGGCAGGTTGGTGTCGAGATGACGGAAAATATGCCGTTTTCACGGGTGAAACATTGATAGAGGCAGTTTTCCGAGTATCGGCAGCTCTGATTATGAACTGGGGATTCCAAGGGAAAGGGAAAGATACGTACGGGAGATCATACTTCTTAGTGATGCTCACGAGTGTGGTTGCATTTTCATTACTCTTGATCGCTGGATTACTGGGAAGAAAGGAAGACATCATACCCCCTTCTACCACAATATCAACACACCGGAATGTATTCACAAGAGATCCCGAGGACATTGCCTCAGTACCGGACTGTGTAGAGCCAATATAGTTCAATAAACACTAATTCGAGACTTTGATTGCTCACAAACACATTGTGTCTCGTAGTTCTCACGATGCACATGGTGGGTAACTTGGTAGTATGGATATCCACTTGCAAATTACAAGCCATTGGAATATCGTAAGTGAGCATAGGTGATGAGCGATGATTCAAAGAGCATGAGCATGTGTAGCGCTCTTGCAAAGATTCCATGTTTGATCACATTTGGTCAAGTCCAAACAATCGGAGACTTGAATCAGATTAGCCTGCGCTGTTAGAATCCCTTACGCACTTGAGTTGGCATCACGGAAATAACCACAATCCGTCTTTAGTCTAATACTGCGATCATGGTCTCGATTGTGGAAAAAAGACCACTATAATAGTGACACATCTCTGCTTGAAAACAACTGTTCTTGTCCTTGAACTCCTGATCTAAATGCTGCCCTTTTACCCCTTAGCTAATTGCGCCATCATCATTAGCATCAATAGATGATCATCTTGTCTCCCCATGAAGCTACTTAATGATGATTAAGTGTACATAGGCATGCTTGATCTTGCCCTCACGGCTTATCATTTTGTCACGCATTTTCTTATGGAACGCCCATGCCTTCCAGACGAGCAAGTTCCCAGATGATCATGTGGAAACATGTTCGTTGAAACAAGACGCATTGTCCATTCGCGAACATGATCTTCTGTCCAAGCAATCTTTTCGTCCCAAGAATCCCGCATCGACCGACTTTCATGTCTTCAGCCTCCATACCTTGTTGACTCTCTCAGCCACCTCTTCCAGCGAGTTGCGCACCTGATTCTTTGTGCACTTCGGGAACTTCGAGCTTAACACCTCGATGACTCCAACTTTGGTGAGCTCGGAGAAATCTAGAATCACCTTCTTAAAGTCATCTAGAAGCTCCGCTGGCATGAGCGCCTTCTTGGCATCCGCCTTTGTGGCAGCTGAGGTCAGAGCGGCAAAAGCATCTGCTGGAGCAGGAGGTGGTGCCATGGCGGGTGTGCTGCCGGCTGTATCGTTACTGGCTCCTGCCGTTAGAGGCTTGCGGTCTCTCGTAGTAGGCGCTACCTCAGGCTCCCAATATTTCGTTGAGAAAGGGTCGATCTCGGAATGATGATCGAGATCTGACAAGCAAGGTAAGCTACTATATGATTTATGGCATTGGGGGCTCTTACCAAGAATGAATTCCATGCGATACTTGTACATGTTCGCAAGAGGTCCCAATCGCTTGCGATTCTCCCAGCAGAGGCCAGTACTGTCAGGTTCCATAAAGCCCGAGAACGCTGCTCTGGCGCGGCCGGCATCTTCTGAATCATCGAGGAAGTCACCCATCTCCTCATCGTCGTCAAGCTCCTCTTCTTCATCGTCAAGATCATCCAGGTCCTCTCCTTCCCCATCGTCCTGCCACTCCGCCTCAGAATCGTAATCGTAGTTGAGAGGAAGCAGACCGCGTGAGACGGGGCTTCTCGCGAGCTTTCGCAGGCTCCTCGACGGATGTGATGTCACCGTTCCATAGTACGCTGGTCGCACGTCTTCTCTAAAGCCGAGGAACTTCATCGGTACCTGTCTGAGCAGCTCGCGAGTCTGCCTAATCTGAGCATTTTGTGATTCCGTTGTGAGATCAACTGGCCCCGAGCTGGTCTGATGTTCAGACATGATCTTCTGGACACTAGGGTAAGTCCGACCACGGGCGGAAGAGAGAGGCGGAAGCTGGAGAGACCCTGCTGGATTGAAAGGACGTGGATCGAAAGTGCCTCGATCGCCTCGTAGATATTCGTCGAGTATAGCAGATTTGACCTCCTTTGTCTTGTCATCCATTGCAAACGGTTGGTCTGCGAGCCGAACGTGCTCCTTGACGAAGAACGGCATGAATCGCTTGCGATAATCAGACACCTCCTCGGACTTCTGCTGCAGAGGTGAAGGACTGCCATCACGAGGTGTCCCAGCTTCTGGAGTTGCGGTGCCGGCTTTCTTAGGTGTGGTAGGTTGGAATTTGAAGAACGCAGCAATCTTGGGCTGGGCTTTCTCCTTCTTCTCCTTCTCGAGACGCTCCTCCTCCTCCTTTTCGCGTTTCTTCTTCTCGCGCTCCTCTTGACGAGCTTTCTTCTCAGCCTCGGCCTTGGCCTTCTCAGCAGCCTTCTCCGCGCGCATCTTCTCCTTCTCCTCTTTTTGAAGAGCCGCCGCTTTCTCCTTAGCAGTCTTGAGCTCCCCTTTCTCCTTTTTCTTGGCTGCTGCTTCCCGCTCGAGCTTTGCCTTTTCTTCAGCCGTCACGCGCCTACGCTTCGCGGGCGGTTGGCCGGAGGCACCAGGAGCCATTTGTGACTGGGTCTGGTCTGTGGCTGAAGGGAGATCAGAAGTGTTGGATTGTAGAGTTGGTAGGCGGGTTGGGGTGTGTGGTGAAGGAGAGTTTCTTGCTGGTGTGCTGCTTCCTGCGTCGGTGAGCGCGGCAGGGCTACTTTGAGCGGGAGGCGATTGAGTTGAGATGGCGGGTAGTGGAGAGAGCAATGGTCCGTCTGGGTCAAGTTAGCCTAAGATGAGAGGGAAGGACTTGAAGACAGAGGATTTGGGATGCTCACGGTTACTGGAATTCTCTCCGAGGCTCTGGTCCTGCCCTTTCAAGTTGGAGGAATTGAAGGGAAGTGACTCGTCGAAGGCAGAATCGGCGAAGTCGTCGTGGCTTCTCTTTCGGGGTGACGAGTCCAGCTCCTGGATGTTTGCAGACATTGTTAAAAGAGGCATGAGCGGTGGATTGGGGAAGCCGCGAGGCTTCGCTTCACCGAGCTGGGAAGGGACGTGGCGGGAACACAAGATGGCTTTGTTGTTTGCTTTGTTGAGGTTGCCTTGATTGACAGAATGGGAAGTTACAGAATTATGGATCGAGGCAGGAACGTTGAGATCTCGAAAGACAAGTGCCGTCGGAAAGAGGGATGGAATTGGGCTAATCAGGTTGAGTCTCCTCGGGGTCGAAGAGGTGTCACGTTTTGGCGGAGAGCGATACCTTGCCTTTGATGAGTTACTAGCTACCTAAAGGTAGGCCAGGCAATTGACGACCCCAGAAAACGCGCCTGGGTCGCGTAAATTTGGCGTTCCCTTTCCAAGGTCGAGGAGGGTGACAGGGGTCGCGTCTATGTGTGGCTTATACCCTCTTAGGCCTGTGGCTTGAAACTGGCTCACCCATTTGATGCTTGGTGGGGTCTTCCATACACCTTCCTCTGCGTCACAATCGTGAGAAGAAAACATCTTCGAGAATATTAAGGTGCTTCGCAGGAGTACATTGTCATCTCATCAAATGACACAAGTCGCGGCACTTTGTACTCTTACTTGAATTATGAGTGGCGCTTGAGATTATTTGCTCCTCTTTGTTGCCTCAAGCACCACCAGGACGACCTGCCTGACACTTCAGATATAGACGAGATACAGAAGCACTGGTCTAGGACCAGGCAATTTTGAGTTTCTCAAATGCTGATGAACATGAATTCTCCGTCGCCATGTCAATCTACCTCAGTACGTATAGACGTAGACGCCGCAGTGTTAGCCTCCATATAGTTTGTCCTATCTATCTTATCCGCAGCTGTCATCATCGCCGCGTAAACCATCCACTCAAAAACCAGCGCAACAGCTGGCAGGACTTTCCACGTCCCACTCAAAGCTTTGACTTCGCGCAAGCCCGGACACGAGGTGAGTGCTTCCGCCGCCTCGACGCAAGAAAGTCCTGCGGTCTGTGGAGTTTCTTTTAATTTTCTCCATAGAATGTGCTGACAGATGCGATCAGCTCAACGTTGCTTTGGAAACGGGGAAGCTCCGGCTTACCCATCATTCTGCACCAAAATCATGAACTCCGTCTCAGCTGGGCAAGTCCGCTGCACATCAGTAAGGACATCAGTTCATACCGTCAGTCCAGAACATCGGGGAGAAGACATGATCATTCAAAATTGCAGTTCACGGCACAGTGTATTTGGAAAGGAGAGAAAGCGATATGAGGTCACCCACACGTTCTTGATTTCATCTTGAAGAGGTATTTCAAGCCTAAGTAGCTAAACTACTTTTTGTCTTGTTCCAACGCCAAGAGCAGAGTAGACAACAAGCCATTCTCCCGCACTTTTGTCTTCGAAGTTCGTTCATTAGCCTAGCCGACACCTCCTGGCCAGCAACAGGCGGCATGTAGAGTTGATAGAAAGAGAATATGAGCGATTGACTGAATACAAATGCGTATGGGGTACTCATAAAAACCAAATAATGCCACTCCGGAACGACCGTGATTAAGGGTAGTAGTATAGGACCACTCGGATATTCCGTTTCCTATGCGAAACACCTTGTTGGATATGAAGCCCGATGATTGAACGCCGACCAATGCATTTGAGATAAGGAAAACCAAAGCGACCGTAGCGCAGCCCTTGAGGACGCATACTCAACTCCAGATAAGTCGATGATATTATAACATGGCTGTCAAGCCAACACCTCTTCCGACCCTGAGCAAGCGGAAATTATGCCGGGTTCGGGGAGGGAAAGACGTCACAATCCCATTTGTAGATAATATTAGTCGGGATTGGCGATGAACAGGCGTCCAGTCGTGAGCGTCATTGTTCTCTCGTCGACACTGCCCCTCCTACGGAGATCATCGACGTTCTTGACGCTCTTTTCTCTCGTCACCGTCGCGTGCGCAAGGCTATTGCTCGCGAGCCGTGCAGCGCCCATATCAGGGACGTTATCTGCGCGCTCAGCACTGCTGCCGCTTCCCGTGCTTTGAGCGCGGCCGCTGGCGGAGTCGTCCTGCAGTCGAAGTTCACCCGTCTCTTCCACCAGGCTGCCTGTTCGTTCCGGAGTGTCACCAGGGCTCCACCGTCTGCTGCCTGTTTGTACTAGTCCACCAGAAGAGCGGTAATTCAGGCCTCTCCTGCCAATGCTGCCAGCAGTACTGCTGCGCCCGCTACTTCCAGTTCTACGGTGATGCAGGCGTTGCGTAATCGCCTCATCCTCCTCGCTATCCTCGCCTTCGACTTCTGTTGCGCTCAGTCGTAGAGGCACACCGCCGACACCAACGTAGTTGCTATCCGGAGTATATCCGACTACGCCGGGCTTGCCATGGTGTCGGATCTTTGCGGCGACCTTGCCGCCTGCACTACTGAGGCCTGTTGATGTCCGACCACCAAGCCCACCAACTGACAAGCCTGTGGCTCCTGATCCGACAACCTCGAGGTTCGCTCTCATCTTTGCAGCTCTCTGGGCCGCAAGAAGTCGTGGATCCTCATACTGGGCCCGATCGCACCAAACAGTCGCCTTCTGCTTCCGGAGCAGAGCGACGTAGCTGCTGGGTTGTGTGGAACCGGCAGAGCGAGAGGAAGTAGAGCGCCGAAGGTCGGTGGTGGGCGAGGTGCGGTAGGCGGCGGGAGGTGCCATACCTGAGCTTGAGACGGTGCTGAATGTGTTGACGGAGGGCGAGCGGCGGTTGTGGGCAGACTGTTGTTGCGGCTGCACCAAATGCATCGGCGTGGGCGATTGTATTTGTGCTGGGAAGACGTTTGAGGACGTTGTGCGGGTGCGGGAGTGGCCATAAAGCATTTGCGGCGGCTCGGCCTGCCGCCTCCGAGCCATCTGCGAGTCCAGCATGATTATGTGCAGATCCCGGGCATATAGGGGAGCGGACGGTATGTTTTCGGCGTCTGTATCGTGATGGGAGAAAGTCGAGGAATATGTATCGTAAGGTCGGGGAGAGCAGGCTGGGAGGCCGACTGGACAAAGTGGAGCTGGCCCCTCTCAAAATACGTGAGATATGGGGGCACCACAGCCGTTCGAGCTACCCGCTAGCTCTACGAGCGACTTTTTTCTTCTTGGTCTCGACACCCGCGAGTAATGCTGCCTTGGTTTTGTGTTGTCCGACTAATTACGAGAAAGCGCAGAGTCTATCAAACTCTTGAACTTCCAAGGCTCAGCACCGCGGCTGGCGGTGAGCTTGTTGAAGGAGGTTTAGGTGAACTGCCCAGAGGGGGGAATGATGGTTGGGTGTAGATAGGTAACTTGGGTAGGTAGGTGATGTAGGTGCGGAAGGTGTTTGGCGGTGGGAGCTGAGCTGACTTTTGAGGCCTGGCGGACAAACTTGCTACAGAACTTGTTGGTGACCTTCAACGTTGCATACATAGTAGTTCGGCAGGGTTTCCCTGAATCTGTAATGCGTGTGCTGAGTTGATGGACTGATGATGCTATGTCCAATATGTGCTGCTGCTATAGGCGCTATCCAAGGCGCATCCGCCGTTGCAGCCAGCGGGTGAGCAGGCAAGGAAGGGGAATGGCCCTCCGTACTATAGGCCCTTACTTGTATGTATGTATGTATGTATGTATGTATGTATGTACATGCAGCACAATACTGGTCCGGGTAGGGGGGATGAGGTCGGGATGACGGTGTGAGTGGCCACCACCCCGATTCAGAAAGGCGAGTGCTTGTGTGCTGGACAAAACAGGAAGACTGATGCAGTTTCTGTGAATCTGCGAGCTTGCGGAGAAGTGAAGCCGACGAGATGGTTGGTTGGCCTGTCGTCTTTATTATGATATGGGGATTAGTCCGGCCCTGGTCTGACCGGCTTTGCTTTGCTTTGCTTGCCTGTCTGGTCTGTCTGACTGTCTCGATCGATTGATTCCGGTTGAGCTGCAGCAGCCTGGAAGAGCTGGCTGGCTGGCTGGCTGGCTGGCAATTGACTCGTGGGTCCTCTGGAGTGGCCGAATGTGGGCGGGCGCGAGTGGGTGAGAATGGATGGATCCTGAAGTGTCTCTCTCTCCACCTTAGCGCTGTGCAGCCAGACACTCCACTTCTTCAACTCACTAGTGTACTCTGTAGGTGGCTACCTGTGCATTTTAGACTGCCCACCAGTCCCGGGCTGGTCGGCACAGCGAACCAGAGCAAAACAGACCGGAGGCGCCAGCGAGTGAGACTGGCAGACTGGCAGACCGGCACTTAACTGCGACTGGATGGATGGGCGAGATGGGACGGGGAGGGAGCGGGAAACGGAGACGCTGCGGCTGGGGGTACCGAAACCAAGCTGAGGGAACCACCGAGGAAGTCCCTGGTCAATGAGCCAATAAGCCCGCTAGAGCAGCCCTGACCTGATGTAATGTCTGTTGGCCAGTGCTGTTGATCACCTCTACTGCGCAGTAACAGGTTCGAAATGTTGATGTAAACCGCTCTTTGAAAGGGAAAGTCATCGACAAAGATCGAGATTGCCTTTCGGCTCTTCCAAGACACAAGCACACAAGGACCCCAAGGTTTCCTTCTCTCTCACTCTCCAAGGTCTCTGCTTGATTCACCTTGCGCCCTTGCAAGCTTTCCGCTGGCCCCTTTTTAGGATCCTCTCTCCTCGTGTTGTCGGGGATTTTCGAGGTCGATCACCCACTGACCTGCACAAAGGGTAACGTAGTAAGTGTGTGTATTTATGGCAGTGCAGTGCCGGTACGCCCGCTTGGACAGAGCGCTTGCCTGGGCCTTGAGGCGAGAGCAGCCCTGGAGATCTCCACCGCTTTCGAGATACGGCAGGGTACTACGCTTGGGCTAGGTGACGAGGAATTAGGTTTCGTAGCGTCAAAGAAGACCGTTGATCTTCTTTCGCGTGAACAATAGTCTAGAGTGAATATGACTTACAGCTGGCTTTGCTGGGCCCTTCGGGGTTGGGGAATCTCGCAATCTCACTGCCAGAGTTTAGATGGGCCTCGTGATGGGCTTGGCGATAAAGAGTGGGGGATTCGCTGAAGACGTCAGTTCGGGGCAGGTTTGCCCAGGGTCTCCTGGCTTGCGGCCTTTGCGACAGACAGCTCTCCTCCCTGGCCGGTCCTCTTCGTCGTCGTGTTCGCGTTCGGCCACCTCTTTCGCAGTGTACTGTACCTTGTTATCCCTTCAATGGCTCGAATGGTTCTTGTCCTGTGCGATTATCAATTCATGTGCATGTTCGTTTTCATTGCCGTAGACTGCCAGCCGGGCATAGAGTCGCACAGTACTGCATAGATGAAACATCGTCCGAGCAATATGTCATCATTCGCTATCGGCACCTCGGAGGAAGAGCCAGCGGGCCCTCCAGCACGCTTGGGCGAACGCATCTACATGGGGGGCAAGAAGAGTCCATGCCTTACCTGTTTAATTGATACAAGACAATGCACATGTGCTCATGACTGGGAGGGCAATACCTGATGAGTTTGCACCATTAGAGATAGATTTCAGGTAGGGCCAGTGTCGCATACATATAGCCTACTTGTGTTCTCTACCGTGAAGACATCTTCAGCAATACCTAGAAGCAATGATTGTCTTGCATGCAGCGATGTGCTTTCTTCTAGTCGACGCCTCCGGAGAAGGCCGCCGTTGTCCATCCCGCGCATACTTCAGCTGAAACTCTCCGTCTTAGTAGAACTAATAGTTCAGTACCCACCTCAACGGCGCATTTGTTGATGGTGCTCCCACCATCAACGGGCACTTGAGGAAGTTAATTAAGATACAATCGGTACATAGGGGCCGCTTGGGTGCGGTAGACGGACCCTGATGGTGGCATTTGGCCAAAATCTACTGACCGTAGTGCCTGGATGTGGTAGGATTTGGAGAAATGAGAAGCTGCCACGAGGGTTGTTGGGCTGTAGAGGATGCTGCATGTCTCAGCTCAACTCCAACAAATGAATTACTTGGCGACCAGGCGTTTCTCCCTGGGCAGTTCTTGGGTCGCCTCAATCACCCACAGAAGGGTGGTTCAATAGTCTGGAAAGGCATTGAAAGTAAAAATAAAAAATGAAGCCATTTCACTCGGGGAATTACTCATCTCCGCCTGACATTCTCGCATTTATTTTTCCAACACTTAATGTATCATTAAGAAAAGATCGTGTACAACTGTGAACCCTGAGAAATCTCTTTAACGAGTTGCATTGCGACTCGATTCGAACGGACGTCATCCCGCGACCGTTTCTTGCCCAAAGCCGGATCCAAGTAGCAATATCATAGATCTGTTATTGACACCTCCTCCCGACAGGTAGGTTCACAGGAGCGCGATATAGGCCCCTGTTGACCTCATATCTACCCCACATTTCAGGAAGTCTAGCACCCTGTGTCACGCCATATGGCCCATGCTCTCATGGAGTCTGATGAAGCGCGTGCGGCCGGCTCAGCACTTGAGTGGATGCTCACCGTCAAAGCCCCCGGCCAGGTATCATGAAAATGTACTCTACACGCCTGTCGGTGTTGGGTGGAGAGCCAATGTGCCCTTGTGTGCATGCAGATGCAGCTGCAGTAGGCAACTTGAACCCCACCGCTTCCTTGCATGCGTGCTTGTCCAGCTTACCACCGAAAATTGGCCAGTTGTTGTGCTTACACCAGCTTGCTGGAGACAGGTCCGAGAGATGCCGTTCTAAACAGGTGCTGGACAAGACTGGCGGTGGAAGAGGCAGATAGTTGCTGGCGGTGGAAGCATTGATTCACCCTGCGCGGGGCGCTGATCTGTTAATCGCAATGCTTATCATTTCTGTTATCCGCAGAAGGCCCAGGAAGTTGTGATGCCTTCAATAGCTCGGTGGAGCTAGATTGATTGTCGACAGGGAGGAGCAGCGCGGGGCTCCGGGAAGTTTGCTCCTATCATCACAAAATTGCGAGCGCAGACCGCTAGCCATGATAATCCCTAGAAATCACGACTAGCTTGAACACCGTGAAAGCAGTGACTAAGCACTCGATGTAGCGGTCAAAAGGTCCGTGGAGGCTGACTACTTCATTTCGTTATGATTATCCTATCTCGGAAGGATGAAGCCATCGTGAACCTCCAGAAAGGACTAGAAGTGCAGCGTGCCTTGGAAATTCCTAAGCCAGTCACATAAGCTTGCAATTGGCGGCTTGGCGCCGACTTGCGCACTTTAGACAATATACTACTATTAACCTGACAGGCCAGGAACAGGCGGGACAAATCGGCTTGCCCTAAGCTTGCCGTAAGACGGGTAGGATTGATGCTGTTGTTCTGGCGTTGTCGAATTTGCAAGAAGGGGATTCTGGAAATTCCCCGATGACGCTGTCAGATCCCGATCTGCCGTTCCAAGTCTCCAGCAGCAAGCCCGTCTCATTGCCCTGTTCTGCCCACGCCGTCAGCGCTTCGCGCCAGGGGACATCGTCTCGAATTTCCTTGGAAGCTGCATCTGGCTTGGCATCGTTTTCCAAGGTACCTAGGTAAGCCTTTTGCCTCAATGTAACGGCAGTCGGGTTTCGGCTGTCAGCGCGCGAGACGGGAGGTCCACGTTTCCCTTGACCCTGATTTCATGATCTTCGCTGTCACCATCCGCATGGTGTGCATAACGTCATGAGTTGGCCTTGGTGGGATTTCACTAGCTGTGTAGACTAATTGTTGCGGGCATGCAAGCAATCCTTCAGAGCCTGGGGATGCACCACACCATGACAAGCCGGCCCTGGTTAACTCTGCTGCCACGATAGGTGCTTCCAAATAGGCAAGCCACAAGGCCGACTGGCCTATATTGTTGAAGTCCACGAGTTTCCATCGAGCACATAAATCTAACGCAGCGAAGAGCTCACCCAAGGTGGCCAATTGCCCGTTTATCCCCATAAAGCGTTCGCTTTAGGTGCGAGAAAACGAGCCTTGTCCCTTTCCACCTACCGGTACTGGTTCCTTATGAATGTGAAAGGTCAAGTAACTGATAACTGTGCTGAGCATATACAAACTTGCTCGAGAAGAGGAAATTGCTGTGCGCAAACTGCAAAGTGCGGACCCCAAGTGATTTCAGAACACTTAAGTAACACAGCATGATACAGTTGAACAATAACGGTAGTCGGCAGACCGATGTCTGAGACACTTCATCGTCCAACGAGATGGTTCTTACCACATGGTGTTATCTTGCGGACCAAGTAAAGACTGGACCCGATCGCGAGAATAGATGAGCCCGATTCAAGCCAAGCTCCTGAATTCATGAATGGTGGTTTCATACCAGTGCTTACTCCTCTGCGAAAAGCTGGTTTCTGGAGGCTTCCAATTGCTCGTTGTGTCAAAAGGTCTGGCTAGAGCCGCATCTGTATACAGTGGACGAGTTGCACGTACAATGTAGATCACCATCTGCCTAACAGAGCACAAAAGGTCCAATTTCTCGTCATACAGTGGGCAATTCCAATGTCAGGGTCTCACCGAGCGCCAGCTCTGGTTAGGCGGCATTTTGCGTGGATGATTGGCGTTCGGCGATTGGTCGCTTCCCCAAGAACGCGGGGGCATAGCCAGGCGAGCAAGGGACCTTGAAGATCAAAGCTTCGGAAAACTTTTGACGCGCCTCACCAGTAATTGTCACCTTTCCACGTACCAGTCGAACAGCTCTCGGGGTACGCTGAGGCGATTGCTCAGATTTCCTGACGCATATCACAAAGCCACAACTCCGATCTGTCAATGGCCATCGACTATCAAATTCGAACTTCCCGACATTCATTGTCCGTGACGTCATGAAGTTCGCGAAGGAACTTGAACGGGACTGTGTCCCAGAATGGAGGATCAAATATCTGAACTACAAAGCTGGCAAGAAATATGTCAAGTCTGTCAGTCGAGCGATCAATCGCACAAATGGCACTCCATACAGCTTGACCAAGAGACCCGAGATATCGCGCAACGGTAGCCACAGTTTTCGAGGCTCGCCATTGGGATCACATCGAAGCAGAGCCGAAGATGTGGACTCCGATGATTCGGATGGGAATGACCCTCTCCGGTCGAGTCCCGCGCCGATGGGCCGGACCCCGAAGCCGCAGAGACCTGCTAAGGCCATCTCCATTACAGGCGAACGACAAGGTCTCGCCCACGATCGCGATAACGATATGCAGTATGGTAGTTTCGTACCAACCCCTCCCCATCTTCGGACACCAGCTGCGCAGTCCGACTCTCGAAATACGTTTGAGCTCCCAGCTCCTGCCATTCGCGTGCCGTCGAATACCAGCGAACCATCCCCGAAGCCGTTAGGAAATACCATCACTCGGTCACTTAGTCGTATGGCGTTACAGCGGAGCACGTCGATGGCAGCCACTATTCCAACAGCGAAGGCGCCTTCAGCAGGACCGGGCATGCCAAATCTGACTCCTAGTGATATACAAAGCCCTCGTCAGAGGTTCCGGAGGATGTTCACAATGGGCACTCCCTCAGAACGCCGCATGACCTCCAGAGGAGATGTCAAGTTACATTCCTTTGATGAGGTACGAGAGCGAGAACGAGAGTTCTTCGAGTTCCTGGACAGCGAGCTAGACAAGGTCGAGACGTTCTACAAGCAAAAGGAGGATCATGCTGGTCAGAGACTTGCCCTCCTCCGAGAGCAGCTACATGAGATGAGGAATAGGCGGACACATGAAATCATGGAATCTAGACGGCGCAAGGAGCAAGGAGAGTCCGACGCTAATGGGCATGAGAATGGGAAAGAGCATGAGCACCATTCCCTTTTCGACCCGCTGAAGGCAAAACTATTCAAGCCGGGTCCGAATTCAAGAGCCCTGCAGAAGATGCCACAAACGCCGGTGTTTGCAGGAGCGTCCAGAGAAGAGAGGAGAGACTACACCCGCCGCCCTCCCGAGTCAGATATTCCATACAGAACGGCGAAGCGAAAGTTGAAAGTGGCCCTCCAGGAGTTTTATCGAGGGCTGGAATTGCTCAAATCATATGCTCTGCTTAATCGGACTGCTTTCCGGAAATTAAATAAGAAGTACGATAAAGCCGTTAATGCAAGACCGCCATATAGGTACATGAATGAGAAAGTCAACAAGTCATGGTTCGTCACCAGCGATATTCTTGACGGACACATTCATGCAGTTGAGGACCTATATGCGAGATACTTCGAAAGAGGAAATCACAAACTTGCTGCCGGCAAACTTCGCAGCCTCAGCCGTAAACCGGGCGATGAATCAGGAAGCGCATTTGTCAACGGTTTGCTCCTGGGCGTCGGAGCTGTTTTTACAGTTCAAGGACTTGTATATGGGGCGGAGCTGCTCTTTGATTCGGATCCGATTGTACGCCAACAGACGAGCTATCTAATGCAGATCTACGGCGGATATTTCCTCATGCTCTACCTCTTTTGCCTGTTCTGTCTGGATTGCAAGATATGGACAGTGAACAAGGTGAACTACCCCTTCATCTTTGAGTTCGACACAAGAAATCATTTGGACTGGAGAGAGCTCGCCGAGTTTCCAAGTTTCTTTCTACTTCTCTTTGGACTGTTTTTCTGGTTGAATTTCACGCGGTATGGTACTCCAGACATGTACCTGTATTACCCAGTTATCTTGATATTCGTGTCACTCGTCATATTGTTCTTTCCTGCACCGATCTTGCGTCACAAAGCCCGAAAATGGTTCCTATACTCTCATGTAAGTTGTGCTCGACACCCTTTATGAAACCAACAAGACTAATCTCTTCAGTGGCGTTTATTTTTCGCCGGTTTATACCCAGTTGAATTTCGCGACTTCTTCATGGGAGATATATACTGCTCTCTGACCTATGCTACATGTGTAAGTCAAGCTAATTAACGAATGGCGCGTTGCTAATTGATTACAGAACATTGAACTCTTTTTCTGCTTATACGCGCACGCCTGGAATAACCCAGTCCAGTGCAACTCTAATCACTCCCGGTTACTGGGTTTTTTCTCAACTCTACCACCGATTTGGCGTGCGCTACAGTGTATGCGACGTTATCACGACACGAAGAACGTCTTCCCACATCTCGTCAACTGCGGCAAGTATGTGGCCACGATCATCACTGCTGTTTGTTTGAGTCTCTATCGTATCAATGGGAGCCACGCCAACCTTGCTCTATTCATCACCTTTGCCACCATTAACGGAGTCTACACATGTAAGTAATATCGTGCTTGTCGCGAGGATATGTCACTAATGATAACAGCAATCTGGGATCTCTTCATGGATTTCTCTCTTCTGCAGCCGAACTCTCGTCATCGTCTACTCCGTGATATCACTGCTCTGAAGAGTCGTTGGCCATATTACGCCGCCATGGTCCTCGATCCAATCCTACGCTTCTCCTGGATCTTCTATGCAATCTTCACACACAATACTCAACATAGTACAATCGTGTCTTTCTTGACAGCCTTCTCTGAAGTCACTCGCAGAGGGATGTGGACACTCTTCCGAGTGGAGAACGAACACTGTGCCAATGTCGCCCAATACAAAGCTTCTCGCGATGTGCCGTTGCCATATCAGATCGAGACTTTGGTTGAGCGGGTCAGCATGGAATCGGCTCTTGACCGGATACCCACCGCCGCAAGCGGCAAGTCAACCGGTGTGGAAATCAGTGGAGGGGCGAGCAGCCGCGTTCCAACAGCGAATCTGGACAGCGAAGAGCAGGGCACTCCAGACGACGGTACCGTGAGGAGGAGACGTGCAGATACGGTCGGGAGGAGGTCCATTGCGCGGATCATGGCGGAGGCTCACAAACAGGACTTTGAGAAGCGTAGGAAGCCCGAGACTCCTGTTCCTGAGGCCGACGATGAGGTCGACGCTGGACGAAGCGATGATGACGATGACGACGATGATGATGACGATGAGACAGGCAGTCTGTTAGACGAGCGAATGGAGGTACGAGAGGCGGAAATGCTGCGAAAGCCTACGGAGGAAAGAGAAGATAGTAATTAGCATAATGGTGGACTATACACATGTTGTGTTGTATTGCATTGCAAAGCGAAGAAAGGACCGCATCAAGCATAATGAAAATCCGTATTATCTCCAACTCCTGCTACTTCCATATCTATCCTACTGTATAATTACGATACTGTACATGTATTTCATCCTAAAACCTATTTCTACCCACCATCGCCCAACTCCCTTACACCTTCCATTCCTCAAGCGTGCCATTCAGCGTCAACCTCCTCCCACTTGTCCAGGAAGCCCTTAAAGAACTTAACGCCCAGGCCAGGGTCCAAGGCACCAGTGGTGGCGCGAACAGAGTGCATGCTGAGCTGGGGCAACCCGGCATCTGCCGCCTTGACACCCATCACACTGCTCAGCGTCGGGCCAACAGTGCCACCCGATCGGCTATCATTGCGAATCATGAAGAGCTGGTTTTTGCAGCCGCTCAGCTCAGCGACGCGGTTGCAGATCGCTGTGCTGATACTATCGGTGGTCATATGACCATTCGAGTCCGCGCAAACGGCCACCCCAACATTCAGCAATGGCATGTGCTGGTCCAGGTACCGCTCCAAAAAGTTCGGGTTCGCGGCGTGCGTAACATCCGCAGAGACCAAGAATGATCTCGCATATGTACGGCCAACGACACCCGGGCCGAACTTCACATCGGCACTTTCAGACAGGGCCTCCACCGTGCGTTCGATGACGTTCGGCAGGAAGTTTGCTTTTGCGCCCTGTCTGAGCAAGCTACCAATCTCCTCATCGTCGAAGAGGGCGACGAGCTTGATTGTACCGTCCTTCGGGTTCTGATCAGCGTGTAGAAGACCCATCAAGGCGGCCCAGCTACAAAGCTTGTCGTCAATGCGTCCCGCGAAGATGAATTCCTTGTCCATGCCACCCACTGTCGCCGGCTGGATATCGAACAGCTCCAGCTCCCAATTAACAATGGTGCTGTAGTTTGAGATCCCCAGCTCCGAAGCAATCAGCTTGACTAGCTTCGGCGGCTGCGTCGCAACGAAAGAGCCAGCCTCGCCTAGAGGCTCCTGCGCGCCTGAAGAGCTTTCTAGGCCGATGACAGGAACGGCTTGCGTTTCCTTGTTGTTTGAGCCCATCATGCCCACGCCGAAATGTGGCGCTAGAGTGGGCACCTTGGCGATTGGCCAATCCAGCTTGACGAGCTTGGTGGTTGTCTTGCCCGTCTCCTCATCACGGACAATAACGCGACCACCAATGCTCAGGTCGCGGTCCCACCACGTCTCGTTCAAAGCTCCCGCATATGGCGCGACACCTAGTTGTACATAGCCTGCTTTGGTTGGCCTGTTACTGACGGGCTTGAGCTTTGCCGTCAATGCATCGATATGTCCTGCGATCATAGCCACTCCATTGCCAGGCTTGTATTCCTTGCCAACGGTGAAGGCAATGAGGGAGCTGCTGTTCCGCGTTACGAAATACTTTCCGCCAGCCTCAATCGTTCCGGACCAGTCATCGCGGGCAGGGAGCTGAAAAATAAGACCAGGTCAGCTAAATAGTAAAATGACAGCGAAGGGCGTAACTTTAATTCTTACCTCTTTGAAACCCAGCCCAAGCATCTTCTTCTTGAAATAGTCTACCGCATGGAATATGGTAGGGTTCTCGGTCAGAAAACTGCAGAACGGCTTGGTGAAGTACTCGGGCTTGATCATTCTATAGAGGCAGATCTTGCAAGCATCGCGATCTGGTGTTATAGAGACCCGCCCCTTCTGCTCAATGTTAAGTCCCCAGGCACATCGTGGACAAACTTCATTTTCAGTGGCAGTCTTTCCTTCCATCCCCGACAGAACGAAACTTCTGGACTCCGCCGAAAGCTCTGGCTCTGCAGGCTTGCTGGGGCTGGGAATGGCGAGCGATGCGATCGAAGACTCCATTGCAGCAGCTCGAAGTGAGAGGTTCGAGCTCCTCGCGCGCAGGAAATCGGGCGTATGCTTAGTCATTTCGGCAGAGCAAAGTCGAGATGCAGCGATGACGATGGAGGTTCGTTGGCGACGATGAAGATTGTCAAGTTGAGATGGCACAATGGCGAAGAGACGAGCGGAGGCAGGTGATGGTGAACAGGCGGTCACAGGATGGTTGTTGGGAAGTCACAAGAGCTATGTTAGTCCGAGTTGCGCTTGTGCGAGAGCTCTTATCGGCCGCGCTCGCTGTTGGTTGCTAGGGTACGCCCTGGTCTAGGTACCTTGCCTTAGGGCGGGCTCGCCCGCTCGCCTAAGGAAGAATGGGAAGGAGCTTGATCCGCATATTTCGTGGGGAAGGAACAATAGCGTTACACTCCTTGGTTCTTCACTGCGCTGATTCGATTATTCCACTTCACCATCACTGAGATGACTCTTCAGATCGACCAATGACTTCGCTGGCTACGTCAACTTGCCTACTGAGGTACCTAGCAGCTGCGACAAGCGCTCAGTACCGTTCTCGTCGGCGTAAGCGCCCATTCTTGAATCGCGTCTAATCTACGCCATTCTTGTCCTCTGCTCGTGGCTTTCCATTACTTACATGTATTATCCTTGATTGATGCATTCCCCTAGATCTGAATTATACACTATTATTGAGTTATAAGCAAGGCTTGATACGTGATATCCTCCGACCAAATATCAGCATGGCCGTCCATACTGTCCGGAACGATTTTGCTTATGTCTAAGGATGACCTGCTCAGCGACTTCAGAGAATCTAGCTGAGACTAAGTTTGTAGAACGCGCTCCTTCGAGAACTTATTTCAATGCGCCATCAGCGAGGTTTTGCGGATGTTCAGAAGGCTCAATGCATATTGAACATCTGGTCTACAACTAGGGTTGTGATCCAATGACGAAATTCCTCCGTATCCCACAAGCAAGGTGGCCCAAGAGTCCATTCAACTCTCAAGAACTCATAATATCTAGGTCTAGAAGATGAGGTTTATACATCCTAGGCTCCAGTGTTATGTACGACCCGCTCATGCCTACGAAAGGGTCCCGTGGCCATTTGAACAATGAATTATGGAGCGCAGCTCTTGAAACTCCATATTGAAATGGCAAAATCGGTGGTCCCATGATGTATTGATCTTAGAATACGGGATTCTGAAATAATACGAGGTGATCTTCAGAAACGTTACAGAGGCTGAGAGCGGGCTAGAGGCTCTGTAAGGCGCTGAAGTGTGGGGAGCGTCGGTCGTTCCAACCTGATTCAACTCCCACCACGCACACCCGACCACTCAACTCCATCGTCTACGTCGCACGGAATTTCGGGATAAAATTGAGCTTCTTGGTCTGGGAAACATGATGCGATTTCCTCCGCGGCTTGAAGCTGTTTTGAACGGAACCCAGCAGTGTCAGCGGGGCTATTAAATCACGTTTACCGTACTCCTCCGCCAGGGTAATAAGTGTTAGTTTGCCACGGGTACCACTACCTCCTCAACAGGGCATCACGACCTTTGTAGAAGTTGATAGACCTATAGAAACTGACAGAATATTCGAGAGCTTGATGAGTACTACGACAGTCTGCATTGAGTATCTTCACCCCTTAAGTTTTTAATGTTTAATACCCTAGCAGGGGAGTATTACCTGTGCGAGGACATTATGCTGATCACGTTGGAGGTATAATTATTCGTTCTTTTAAGCATCGTCACAACGGGCGCTTCTCTATTCTCAATCGCAGAATCTAGAGTTGTTGGCATTGGCGTCCCTCAGACGGTCAAGCCGGGCGCTACATTCGATCTTATTGTAGTGAGCGAAAATTATATTCAATCCGTCCCAGACGTGTCACTCGCCACTCGCGGTAGGCTATGCCAGTGGAACTCCTCCCATTGATAGTCTTGGACGCTTTGTAAATGCCTTCTACTTAGGAAGTAAGTCAAGACGGGCCAGACTTTTATGTCCAAAACATTAGCCTGGAGCAAGCTAATTTATACAAAGCTGATAAATCAAACCAGCTTGAGAACCTCAACGAAACAGTTACCTTGCCAGAGAATGCTGTAGCTGACCCAGCTACATTTACTGTCAGCCTCATCAGTCTCTATGGCGCTGTCTATAGTCCGATTTTGACCCCTTTCCATGTTTCCTTTGCAATTGGCGATGCCACTAGCACGAATTACGCCTTTAGTTCTGTCTAAACTATTTCAGCATAGAGCTAGATGGATCAAAATCCTGCCGTATCTCGACACGAACCACAACGGCGAAAAAGATCAGTCATATGAAGCGTAGAAAGCATACGGCCCCCTTATCAAGGTATTTTGTGGGGTCTTAATACACGAAGTCAAGTTGTCATGATGGGAGGCAGATACATTACGTTCTCAGACAAAATACCATTAATTTGCTTATGGGGGTACTTCTCGGCTTCGTCTCTATCAAAGATAACTCCAATAAATGACTTGAAGTCCAGGATTTCAGTAAATCACAGGGCCGCAACCAGATTAAGCCCCTCTTTAGTGACGATAGACATTGTCGACTACCGCTGTCAGTTCCCTATACGCTAATATAGCTAGTAGTCAATAAGTCAGTAAGATTTTTTGGTAGTCTAGATGCATATTGCTTGCTCGATACATCCGCATTGTCGATGATTTATGGTGTAGGTTCTCTGGCGATTCCTTGCTCGGCTCCGATGTGTGCACGGACTATATCTGGTCGCATGCCTGACCTCACAACCTGAAACACAGCCAGGGGCTGGCAATCTTCGTTCTTACTTTCGTAGCCAAAAGAGAAAAAATATTTTCGTCCTGGTATGAAGATTCATACTATCATCAAAAGAAAAGATCCTTTTTTTTTTTTCATTAGTCACGACTGCAGCTATCATTTTAAAGGTCATCCACACGCCTCAGCTGAAGTCTCCGGCTTTGAACTCATAAGGCGAACAGTCCAGAATCGTACAAATTTCTCAAGTCAGAAATCGCCATCAAGCCTAACAATGCGCGCAATCAATATTGCAATCACAATATGCTTCATTGCGCTTGTTACACAACTCGGTATATTGTCTGAAAAGCCTGGTAGCGACCCGGCAGAACAGAACGTGATCAAAACGGCTTTCTGGACGCTTACGTTCAGCGGTTTGGTCACAAGCATCTGTGCCATCACAACATACAGTCTTGGAAGCACAGACCATGGTAGTGAAATAGTGGTGTGCCTCCCCTATAGTGTTCCCACGGCAGCAATCACTATACGCGCGCACATCTTCGCTGTTGGAGGCTATGGGCGGAAAGAATGGAATTACATAAAGTCTATACCGTCACGAACAAGCGATTTTCTTTGGGAGAGGGTAGTGGATGCATGGAGATTGACAGAAGATGAGTTATCGCGGCTGGGTTTACTAGATTTCTGAGCATTATCGGAGCGATGGAAATTTCAACTTTTTCCCATACTCAAAGAGCCCACGTGGGGACATGTTAGCTCTTAATGATGATGAGATGGAGCTGCAGACCTGTACAGTAAATGGATGGGTTTTAGTTTTGGCTGGGCGGGTGCACCTGCCCGGTCAATGTTTCATAAATCATACCATGGCTATTGAGAATCAAGCAGCTCGTCGACCTTTGCAGCTAATCACACTCTGGAGCTAATAGCTAGAAATACACGTGGAAACGAACCATCTCGAGGTTGCGCACAAACCCTGGGCCGTTCAGTGTTCTTTCAACGATGCTGGGCTGGTTGGTTGGGGAAAAGGAGATGACTAGAATAAGAGTTAATCATATGGGACAATCCATGATGGAACGTTCATTGGGTGATTATGCTACCTCACCTATCTCATCATGATAGGGCTTCCCCGCGTAACTTTGCCTCATCGAAGGCAGATAAGTGGTTTTGCGAGTGAACCTGGGGTACATCCATGTATCTGGGGCGCGATCGATGTCTCGCCAATAGCACGCTATGTATCGGTAAGCATTGACTAGCAAGTGTGTAGCACCATCCTAAAGCCGGAGACTTATCATCTCCTCATTCTCTTATCAGATCACAGGACTGTGACAGCGGACAACTCCGTTGATAAGATTCGTTGACAATAAATTGAATGACTGTAGCGTCTTTATTTAGCAATCGACTTCTACTGAGTGCTTTCGATCTATTTCATAGCAACCCGAAGATCTCATTTTTGTACACCAAACTAAAGATAGATTGTGTTGCCAGAATGAGTACTGTGAGTAACACAATCTTTCTCAAGTGCAAGTTGCTCCGATTCCATCTCTTTTGCTGCAAAGAATCTGTACGAGTGTGTGAATGAATCACCTTTCACAATTGTTCTTCGAATGATATCGATGTAGGATGCGTTGAGATAGAGAACAAAATACTAATACGACAGGATATGTTGCAGAAGAGGTTTGTTGTTCCACTGGTCGACTTCTCTAAATATATCAATGGAACGCCCTCTGAACGCGCTGCATGTGTAGAAGAGATCAAAAGCGGGTTCACAACGTCCGGGTTCTTGTTGCTACAAAACAGTGGCATTGACCCAGATCAATTAGCGAATGTATATTCATGGAGCGAGCGCTTCTTTGCCTTGCCCACGTCTGAGAAGGAGAAGAAACTCAATATTGATTTTGCAGCAAATAGAGGCTATAGTCGCCTATCAAGTGAGAAGACAACAAACGTATCTGATGCAGATGGCATTGCAGCGCTACGCGAAGAGGCGCCAGACCTGAAAGAGAGTCTTGAGATGGGTAGCGAGCCGGGTGAAGGCTATCCCGACAAGCCCTATGAGAATCCTTGGCCAGAAGCGCTTCCTGGCTTTAAACCAGTAATGACTTCTTTCTTTAAGCGTTGCGATGAGCTGCATCATGTTGTTATGTGTGCTATCGCAGAAGGATTGAAGCTCCCAGTGGACTTCTTCCGGCCATACGCAGGGAAGGGCGATCACGTTCTACGCCTTCTTCATTATCCATCTATTGATCCCGAAATGCTGAAGAGCAATTCCACGGTGCGAGCGGGCTCACATACGGATTATGGTAGTGAGTATTATCTGACAGTGGAACTCCGCGTAATTCTCGCGCTAAAAGAATAAGCAATCACACTACTCTTCACCGATGACAGCGGTGGTCTACAAATCCAATATCCCGACGGAGAGTTTTATGAGATCGATCCCGTCCCCGGTGCGGTTGTCATCAACGCTGGTATGTATGCCAGCTTATCACAATACTATTGCAAATTCTTGGCTTTTCGATTGGCTGACACTCAGAATAGGTGACATTCTTCAGATCTGGTCAAATGACACAATCAAATCGACACATCATCGTGTGATGCCGCCATCTAAGCCGAAGATGACTTCAGATGGTAAAGTCAAACCACGATACTCAATAGCTGTATGTCACAGACTGGACATAAATCATGGAATAAGGAATTACTGAAACTCAAGTTGTATAGTATTTTGCCCACCCCGACCATGACCTATTATTGGACACGATCGAAACTTGTTACGATCAAGTTTCACAGCCAAAGAAGTACGAGCCTTTGAATCCGGGGGATTGGATGATTAAAAGATTGACGGCTACTTATTAAATTGTGGGGTGCGACAGGGAGGAGTGCCACCACCTTTCATAGACAGGAGCCATAAGTAATTGTACATGTATTAGAATTGCCCTAGGGGATGTTTGTCCCCCAACACTAATATAGGCAGGCCCTAGACGCTTCGCAATGCTTTCCAGTTCAGTATAAGCCGAATCCAACACCCGTCGTGCCGCAGAAGGAAGCATGTCCATGTAAACTCATACAGACTTGTTTGGATTTTGTATCAATTGCTGTTTTGAGGCCTCTATTAAGAACCTTCGCAACCGAGCTCTTAGTAAACGTGTGTTTTTGATGAGTTCATCTAATATGGCGCAAGTCCTCACATTTGATCGGAGACCACAGAGGGAGTTAAACTCTTAATGACGATCAGCACTGCCTACGTGTTGCCCAGAGTATCAACCTCTGCGTCCTATCACTTATCATATGCAGACACCCTTGCTTACCCCCAACTTAGGCAACCTTGGCGCAGTAAGCTTATCTGCAGAATTACTGGATGGAGTAACTCAAGAGTTTTCAGACGTGCTTTATTGATCATGAATGCACCCATGCTGAAGCTCGGACGAACTCCACGATGTTTGGCCACAAGCATCGCTTACACAAAGCGCTACTAAATGGCGGTCCCTCTCCTACCTCCGTCGCTTGTCGAAGTTTTTAAATCTCACCACATGCGTCTTGTTACATGGATTGTCCGACCAATCAATGTGTAAGTTAGGGTGAGTCGACGTGTCGATTATCCAAGCCGGTTATTCATTTTCCGGGTGACGAAGTAGTCCCACAAGTCCCTTAGGAGTCTTATATATGCTAGCACCTTGGGGACAGTCTTGCTAATTACAGTGCAAAGAGACTGGGTAATCCAACCTCTCTTTGAGTTGTAAATTTTTGTTCGCGAGGTCTCAACATTAATTCTCTAGTTCCGTAGGCAGAGCCGTAACTCTTGTCAATAATTCATTCAGCATATATTGTGTCATATTGGCATTCATGAGCGCTGAAACAGTCCCCTTCGCCTTAGTTGGCCTTTCCGGGGTTCGTTCTATGTCACAAATCTATGATAGATCAGACTTACTAATGATGAATTCTCAGTTATTGTTATTATACGTGATCCTAATCCCAGTTTATCGTCTTGCGTTTCATCCCCTCCGGCATGTTCCAGGACCGAAGCTCTACGCAATTTCATACATCCCACATTTTCGACTTCTAGTCTCGGGAAAAGCACATCGCAAAATCCTTCAATTTCATGAGAAATATGGCGATACTGTGCGAGTTTCGCCGAATGAGGTCTCCTTTGCGTCACCTGAGGCATGGAAAGAAGTTATGGGATACAGAAAAGGACTACAGGAGGAAAATGGCAAGGACCCTGTGTTCTACAAATATCTCACCAGCCCTGGAAGCATTCTCGGTGCTAACAAAGAAGACCACGCCCGCATTCGTCATATATTAGCTCCCGGATTCTCAATCCAAGCAATGCTCAACCAGGAACCAATCATTAAAGGATATGTTGATTTGCTGATCAGCTGTCTTCTTCAACGATGTGACGGGGGCAAGACTACCATTAATCTCGAGCGCTGGTTCAATTTTGCCACTTTTGATATCATCGGCGACTTAGCCTTCGCTGAGTCGTTTGACTGTCTCAAAGTTGGCGAATATCATCCTTGGATTTCGCTTATTTTCAGATCAGTGAAATTGAGCGCATATCAGTTCGAGTTACACAGATTGCCGATACTGTCTAAGTTCATCAAAAATCCTACGCCCAAAGACCTGCCCGAGAAAAGTGCTCAGCATCTTGCATTGACAACCGCGAAAGTAACCAAGAGGATCGAACTAGGTGCAAGCCGTCCAGATTTGATAGAGTCTTTGGTTTCGAAAGAGGGGCGCGACAGCAAGGTATTTGTTCCTCAAAGTCTACTAAGATCAGAGACATGCATGATAGTCTAAGAGTTAACATATTGGCTGTAACAGAAATTGACCTTCCAAGAAATACGAGGAACTGCACAAACTTTGATTGTAGCAGGCTCCGAAACAACAGCTACGGCGCTGACTGCTGCTGTTTTTTATCTAACCACTCATCCTCATATTTTGAGCAAGTTAACCGACGAAGTTCGGAGCTTTCGAAATGAAGATGAAATAAGCTTCATTAGTGTTCAAAATATGCGTTATATGCTTGCGTATTGACTTCGTCACCGTCGGAATCATGCAAATACTGATTCGGATCCATCACAGAGTTTTAGATGAAACCCTTCGTATGCATCCTCCGGTAGCCAATATGTCTCCAAGAGAAACTCAGCCCGGTGGGACTTTTGTGTCCGGCTATTACATGCCTGCTGGAGTATGTAACTTGACATATGACGAGATTATTGATCGTAAATGCTAACAATCGCGCAAGGCAACGCTTGGCTTGTGGCACTGGGCAATTTACCACAACGAGAAAAACTTCTTGATGCCGCATTCGTTCATTCCTGAGCGTTGGCTCGGTGACCCCCGATTCGTAAATGATAAGAAAGAAGCCTTCCAGCCATTTTCTTACGGTACAAGAAATTGTATAGGAAAGAAGTAAGTATACCGAGTGCAGGAGATATTGACAAACTGACGGTCGTGTGTAGCCTTGCGTACGCAGAGATGAGAGTTATACTTGCTCGTCTAGTGTGGAATTTTGACATGAAGCTCTCAGATGGCTGTAAAAAGTGGGAAGAAGAAGAGCTAACATACTTCTTCTGGGAGAAAGGACCGTTGAATGTATACTTAACTCCGGCAAGGAAATCGGCCCCCAACAGGAGATAGTCCCTATGTAGTATCGCCAAATAGCCCCTTGGTGGATATCAATCTTTACCCAATGCTGGCCAGCCCATTCTGAAAGGTATAATCCACTTCATACATGCATCTCGTTTAGGGCCTAGAGCAAGGATGTACGACTAGATTGAATCGCTGCCTGCTTGTTGTACTCACCCTTTCCATCTCCATGAATGGCTGCTGCCACGTGCTATCTATGCAGTGGATGCGCGGTGGTTGTGGTCCCAATGTTGTGTCCCGTGTGGTGTTGTTTTTAAGCTCTTGAAGGTTACACGATTTCACGGCTTCTTCTTGTGGATGTTGTGATCTCTGATAGTATTACTTTCTATGAATTTGGTAGGTAATCCTTGATGGCTTATATGCAAGGATAGTGATATATCTTAGTTGATAATATAAGAAGCGTAAAAGTAGAACTTGAGGGATTGCTACTCAAGCTGAAAAGCATCAATAGCTATGAGAGGTTATAATAAAGATGAAGCTCCCACTCAAGTAAATTTAGTACCTAACTCTAGGGATAGATGACCTCTCCAGGTATTATAGAGGATAAGCTTTCCAAGTCAATATATCACTATAGATACTGAGACGAACATAGCTGTACAGTCATATGTGTTTTTTGGGAGTTGCCCTGAGCATTTGCCTTTGTCGTGTATTCATCTGAGCTGGTGCTGTTTTAACCTAAGTGTAGGATGAGCCGTCATACCTGAAGACCATGTCATATATCGCCATATAGGAGCCACTGAGCCTCCCTTGATCCCTCAGCCAATGTCACCTTCAGCGACTTCCTGACCAATTTGGTACACAGCATCGATAGGTTACGAGGAGTGCAAGCTGTGATCCAATCGTGGTGATACACTTTGTTGGCTACAGAAATGGGACAGCTGATCGCCGATAAGCACCGCGAGAAACGCTGCCAGCAACGCCAAGGCGACGAAACTGACGACCTCCAGGTGCTAGTCAACCAGGCCGACCTCAGCGAAGCGACCGCAATATCTACCGGAGGACCACCGCTGCATTGCAGAGGAATTATGACATAAGCTCTGGTCTGTCGGAGGACGAGCTCGCGACAGCCATACATAGCATTCTCGTGGTTGGCCACCGTCGACGTCAACTATTTGACACTACTTGAGGAGCATCGGCCGGAGACAGTGGTTTTACTGGCCAACTATGCTGTATTCTTCATCGATGAAGGTAATCATGGCTTGTTGGCAATGCCGGCGAACATTTACTTGTATCTATCAAGGCTCATTTCGGACGAAAGTAGGAACCTTGGCTTGTTTGGCCGATTGCCGAAATTTATGGCATTTGAAAGTCTGATTATAATGTGTCTAGAGGTGGCGTTCAGGACCATGGTTGGGATTCTATGCTGCCTTATCTTGGGGGTTTTGATATGATCTTTAAACCTTGATGTGCGATTTAAGTCTTTACTGGAATGGAATCAAAACGCCATTTGCCAGGTTGTTGATCGATACATCAGTTTGACTGAGCCAGCGCTTTTATCAGATTGTTGGACAAAACATTGGACCACGAATGCCATGGCTCGGGACTAGTGTTGTGTTTTTTCTCTACTACATTTTACATCCTATAAGTCCGACCTTGTTTGCAGCTGCAAGTTGGCACCACAACGGAGACTAAGTCGTGTATACGCGGATGATGCGATATTCCTTGTAGTTACGGGTCTCCAGACGGTTCTTCGACGTGGAGTGTAGTGTCGTCTAGGGATTTGGGAAGGTCATGAAGATTTAAGGTTACCGAGAGCGAGATTTCGCTTTCTCTTTTTTCTTCTTTTGCTTGACGCTAAAAAGGAACTAAATCAAAGTGGAGCTTAGCTTGGGAGAGTGAGGAATGTCTTCCGGAAACCAAGCTCATTGGCTCACCTACTACAGCGCCCCTGGTGTAGGTATCGGTAGACTGCTACATATTAATTAGCCTCAAAGGTGACGCATACCCATTATTCGGACTGCAGAATTATTGGGTGATTTTTTTCTTTTCTTCCCCTTGAGGCTGTCCACAGTCGTCATCATGGGAGACTGCTCACAGCTAGTTCCGGCATTCCGTTGCTTGGTCTGCACTTGTTACCCACTTGTTGGGTCGGATTTGCGGTCCGAGGCTTGGAAATTGCTTATGCTCAGCCTTATGGGTGTCTAATACGCGGAACAAGTCCTCGAAGTTTTGATCGGCGAACTTGCCTGTAATTCAAGCACGGCATTACTGAGTAGTACACAGTCTAAGACTGGGCCGATTCCATGATTGGGCCTGGAATCAACTAGGTAGGTAGTGTCATTGCGGAAGACGCCGTCATGTAATATAATGATGATAAAACGTCTTACCGGATCCGAAACCATCGCGGGACTAGGGAGTCCTGCCAACGTCTCGAATACGTGGATTGCTGCAATAGACTTTAGCTTCATTTTTCGCGCCATCATCGAGTCCACCTTGAGAGCGCTGTCATGCTATTTTAGTAAACAGACATATTATAAGAGCCTGCTGCACAAACCTCGACCAAGTCCTAATAAGATAGTCACCTTCTACCCATCAGGCTTTAAGCAAAGTATCGTACCTATGTATACATGCCCTTGATCGATATTCGGCTCACCATATCATCGTTCTTTCTCAGCTTTATTCCTAAGGCACCATGGCTCTTCCACCACCACTCTCATCTGGCTACCAGCTTTGGTACTATTATCCCTCTGTACCGGGCGGCATCGCCATGGCTGCAATCTTTCTCATCCTTTCTTTGGCCCACCTTATACTTC
Source organism: Phaeoacremonium minimum UCRPA7 (assembly GCF_000392275.1). Taxonomy (NCBI): domain Eukaryota; kingdom Fungi; phylum Ascomycota; class Sordariomycetes; order Togniniales; family Togniniaceae; genus Phaeoacremonium; species Phaeoacremonium minimum. The sequence continues at coordinate 429,855 of NW_006921337.1, forward strand.
TTATTAGAAGCCGAAGGCGATTTTGCATTCCCCTAGTGATCGGCGGTGCCTGTACGTTTAGTATTCTGGTTATTCTGTTCAGGCTCCCAACTAATGTACGGGTGACAGTTGAGACGATAGGGTATGGCGTTCGGGTGTACGCACATTACAAGCCCGCGACGACGCTGCCGTATGCTATCCAGTCACTCCTCATCCTGCTCGCCCCTATCCTCTTTGCGGCATCGGTCTACATGTACCTCGGGCGCATCATAACCTCTGTCGGAGGCGATCGATTCTCTATCATTCCTATCCGTTGGCTGACCAAAACGTTCGTTCTGGGCGATGTCACTTGTTTCGTGGTGCAGGGAGCTGGTGGTGGTGTTCTTTCTGGAGCCAAATCTGCCTCCACCACTCGTCTCGGCGAGCACATCATCTTGGCGGGCCTCATCCTTCAGATCGTCATCTTCCTATTTTTCGTGGTGGTCGCGTTGACATTCCATTTCCGAATGTCTAGAACTCGGGACACTACAAGGCATCGCACCGGGCCGTGGCAAAGGTCTCTCTACGGGCTCTATATCGTCAGTGTTCTCATTACCGCCCGTAATGCTGTTAGGGCTGTCGAATATGCCCAAGGGTCATCGGGATTTCTCCTCGTCCATGAGTGGATCACTTTTGTCTTTGATGGCGCTTTGATGGCGCTTGTTATGATTATATGCTGTACATGGTACTTTACAGACATTGAAGGCCGGCCTTGGTCCAGTGGTAATGAAGAAGAGCTTGTCGAGGCTCGCACTCACCATCGGCAGATGCAGTCGAAAGGCCAGCTGCTCGTCTGATTTTGCGGTCAGCTGCCGACCAATATGGCACTTGTTATTCGAAACAAAAGATGATGGAAACTCAATGAGATTTTGTCATCTGAGTCACGAATGTAAAATGCAGAGAGGAGTTGATAGAGAGACTGGTTGAAAGGATGCGGTATCGTTGCTGCACAGTATGCAGGCTCTCGGATTTGGGATAAGCGTTCCATAGAGGATCAGGGTTAGTGTACTTAGGCCCTCTTTTGGCTCTTAGTGGGATTGCTGATTTTATAAGACATTGGATACACAATCTAATTCAATCTTCCCAGTATGCTTTTTCTTTATTCATGCTCGCTAACTGCCGCTAGGAGAGCGAAGGTGTCGAAAGAATTATTTAGAAGCAGCCATCAGTCCTATCTTCTCGATTCTGTCTAAGACCTGCTTGAAGTACTCTTGGTCTTGGCCCGTTGCGCTAGCCATATCCTTCAAAGTATCCTTGATGGATATCATACCAGAAGTCGAATGCACCTAGAGTGCTCCACACCTCGATTAAGAAGATATGCAACTGTTGCAAGTCTGATTTTCTGCGATATTCTTACTAGCCCTTCCGGCGGCTGGAAGATGGTGAACATATAGTAACTATAGCCAAAGACAGCATTCTCAAATAAACCTATACATCTCTTGGTGGCTCGTTGCTTAGCAAGCTTCCATTTCTTTGAGTCTTTTCTTTGATGTAAGGTAGAAGTGAGAACTGAGAAGCCAGACCTAGGAAGCTATTATGCAAACCTAATCTCCCAGGATTTGTATCTTGTTTTGACGACCCATGCATCTCTTTGGGGTCTATCCTCAGGAGATTAGGCCAAGTCGCCTGAGCCAGTTGATAAGTCACTGTTGCTGCGACATCCAACTCATCAAGGAATTCGACAAGTACTCGCTCAATGTCTTTCACTGGGTGTACCTAGCTAGCGTACCATAAACTCCTCATCACTGCCTCCCAGAAGGAGCTATGTGAGTGTTTAGTAGCACTCTTTTCCTCTTTGAATCGCAGAATGTCAGCGCGAAGAAGTGACAAATAAGGGTCAAATTGTGGTAAGGATGAGGTACAGACAGACTCCCACACAGCCGGCTGCAGTGCCCAATCACGTGCAGTACGATGGGCAACCCCAACATAGGCTTCCCTTCCTAGTGTAAGTTCTAGAATCTCTCATCAATAGCTATAAGAGGTTATAATAAAGATGAAGCTCCTACTTGAGTAAATTTAGTAACCAACTCTAGAGATAGATAACCTCTCCAGATATTATAAAGGATAAGCTTTCTGAGTCAATATATCATTATGAATATTAAGACGAATATAGCTATATAGGTATATATATTTTCTGGAAGTTGCTTTGAGCATTTGTCTTTATTGTGTATTCATCTGAGCTGGTGCTGCTTTAACCTGAGCGTAGGGTGAGCTAGTATCTGCCTTAGGTATAGATTGGGAGCCTTGTTTTTGGCTGCCCTGGCTAAAGTTGCCATCTATCAAAAATAGAAACAACTATATAGGGATAGTTTTTGGGCTATGCTTGTCACACCTATATGAGGTCACACCTATATGAGAGAGGCTTGATTGCTACTACCCTGTACGATATCTTGTTATGCTCCGCATGGCGGCCATAAATACCTACAGATGGCACCTTCCTAAAACTGCTTGAGGCTATCATAACACTAATACTACCTAGGTGATCAACCAATTGCTTTTCATTAAATAAATTGATTGAGCCGGTCAGGTAGGCATTTGGGTCGAGGGCGACCTAGTGTCGAATGTCATCGAAATGTCAACTGCACTGCTCCTGGCACTCTGCTTCGCTTCGCTTGCCAGTCCGCTTGGACATATGTCTAACGCTTGGAGGCATTGGGATTTTCTCTCTGTCAGAAGGTGCTGATAAACTAGTTAACGTCTAGATATTTTGAGCTGGGAAAGTACTTATCGGATAATATCTAATTATTTGGTATATCAGTCTGTATATTTATTTTAGCTGGAAAGAGGACTTAGCTAACTGAAAATAAGCGAACTATTACAAATTAATACAGACAACTGATACCCGCTCTAGGATATAGAAGAGAGAAGAGAGAGGATAGAATAACTGATATATCTTCCTCTAGCATATCTACTATCGACCTTCGTACAAAGCCCGACCCCGCGCTGACGTTATTGCATGGTCGTTGGCCGAACGGTCACTGTTTTCTCGTTTATAAGAAGCTTGGATTGACTGCCGTCCTTCATATCCCTAACTCTTGAATCGAATCAATTCGTGTCAGCCCTAGAACGCAGCCATGGCTTCCCTCAAGCTCACCGTGGCGGAGTTATCCGAAGATTCCGAGCAGCAAGCTGTTGATCAGCGAGCCTTTCTTGTCTTGCGCGACTACCTTCAACCCGATTCGGAGACGGCACTGAGTGCAGCTTCCGCCTCGATCCTGAATATGCTGCCAGAAGAGGATCCCAAGGAGTTGTCCATATTGTCCCTTAGCGAGCTATGCATCGAACTCGCCGAACAAATCCCTTATTCTCATCCATCTCAGATGAAGCTTGTCCGGCTGCTCCAGCAGGTAGCCCAATCACCCAAGGCGGTGACTAGTGTGAGCAGCTATCTCGCCATGCCCTAGTTCGCGTGAGTGAGTGACAAATCGACTAACTTTGCCATCCCCCGTCTAGAACATCCCTCTCCGACGTCTGGGAGAATGTCTTCGTGATAACCTACAAACTCCGGACGTAGAGAACCCAGCCGCGTGGGTCAACTTCCATTCATTCGTTGCCAAGGTTGAGTTCCTCGTCTGGTCTGTCCGGGTCAAACCGACCTGGGCCATCTGGGCCATGCGCGACGCCTTTGAGGAGGACGAAAAGCACTACCCGTCGGACGCCGTACGCGACGCCTACATACTGGGCGCCGCCCAGTACATATTGTTCAAGGGTCAGGACCTCGTCCAGCGCATCGCCTGCCCAGGGATCGTGTCTGACGAGGACGAGCGGCATTGGACTCCCGGGCCGAGGTACTCGGGGCCTGCGAGTCTCGATCTGGCCAGATGGTGCTTTTGGAAGGATGGCTTCCAGGCCGCGGCTGCGCGTAAGGCGTCGTCGGCTGAGATCAAGAGCGTTGTGGGCAAGACGGTTGCGTTGATGGATGCCCTTCAAGGAGCCATGCCGGGGCTAGAGTAAAGGCGTGAGCTACTTGTCTGTGGAACTGTATCAAAAGATTAGTGTATAAACCTCCGCTAAAAGAAAAAGTCCAATTCTATATGAGTGTAACGTGGTTCATAAGCGAGTTGCGTACTTTCTACCAGAGTGGCCATCCTCTAGGGTGGCAGCGGTATCATATAGGCCACCCCTATGTTCCACGTATATAGTGCAAGCAGTACTACTGTTCTTCATACCTACGTGTACCTAGCTTGGGGGTCAATTAAATGGTTACCCTCGCTTGTTCTTCACCTTGCACAAGTAACTTGACATCACCTCTGTTATAGGTGAATGAAATACTTAGCAAATACTATAAGTTAGAAAAGAAATATCTGAATTAAGGTTTTTTTTACTATATAACTTTATTTATTTGATCAGATTTGACTCAGATCACTTTGATGAGACTCTGGTATTGACCGAGACCAGCACGGGAACGACAACTTTGACCACTACGTAAGTCTGCATCCCAGACAAGCAAAAGCTGCGCCGTACTCGATAGAATTACTGTGCTAATTACACTTATGCAGCGATGCTACTGCTGATATGACTGCCGTGACCACTGCCACTGCCGCTCCAACACACTTCTACCTCCGCGTGGCCGATGGCACTTACCAGGGCCAATACTTTGCGCCCTTGGTGTATTCTGATACTTCTGCTACTAACTATCGGGCTACCTTGCAACTCACAACAAGCAAGGCCAATGCGATCACTGTGAAACTAGAAGGCACGACGCTGTATATGATTGATTCGACGCACGAGGCTGTCAGCTTCATGGGATGCAGCAAATCACCTGGCAGCGACTATCTCGTCATAATGATGAACGCCTTGGGCGCTAGCACATACTCGAATCAGAACTATGCCAACCTGATTTGCTCAATTGCCGGCACCGCTCTCTCTTGCGGCGAGGCGCAAAACTCCACCTATAACACCTTCATCAGGTCGACGAACACTGGCATCTATCTTGACTCGTTGGCAGATATCGAATATGCTAACGCGCATAGCCCCGGTCGATTCACTATATTGAATCTGGAGGTTGTGGCTATATAAAAAAGGAACTATGGTATGGCAATATCTAGGAATGAGCACACCTACAATAGAAATGTTGCCATAGAAAGCAGACTCAATGTCAATAATATCGATGACGATTGTCAAAGACGCTGGTGATTGTATACCTGATCAGAAGTTGATGTATTTCAAGTCTGTCGATTACTCTCACTACCGAGTCTTATACTGCGAAACTGATTAGTCCTCTACTTTAAGTCAAACCCAAACCACCTTGACGCAGAGGTCAGCAAGCTAGGATGCCATGATGTCTACTAATTTCCAATCATCTTATGAAGATCTTAGGACAGTTTAGTCCGGTTAGCATGCGAGATCTGGACATGATTCCACGTTGTATTGTACTGGAACATTGTTTTAGTGGCTCAAACTGTGAACGCGAAGGTCGGAGCTCCATCTCCCAGATCCGGTGATCTCAACCATACCAATGCCAGCTATTCGCACGTTACAGAGCCTTCCGAAAGAACTCCTGGTCAACGCCCTTGATGGTTGAAATGAGTAGGCTTCTCATGGCTACATAGTATGGAGCAGTGCGTTGACGACAAGAAGAGACGAAACAATACTGGTAAGGCTCTAAGTTGCGGGTGCCGAAGCGGCGCCTTCTTAAGAAGATAGTCAAATATAATAGGTGTAAAGTTCTAGTCCAAGATAAAGGTGTCACCTTCAATATCTCTTCATTTAAATAAGTTTACAAAGCTAATAAACAATGCCAATAGGGGATGATCACATGTCTGAAAAGAGGTTAGTTTAGCTAGGTCGGATGTAATTTGTCTGCCGCCGACACATTACACCACAAAACTGCCGAATACAGAAAATCATCCACGTCAATTCGCCAATCGACAGCATCCCCTACCGGAAGGTCCTTGGTGATCCGGTGGGTCTCGTAAGCAGAAGGCTAATCGGACGGCACGACCGTTGTCTTACCTTCGTTCAAGTGCTTACTTATCCAGCAACAACGCCGATACTAGTGACTCTAATGAGTAATCCGACTCTCCGCAACTCTTCAGGCCGCCTCGACAGAGTCAAGTCATACGAAATTCTTATTTCGCCAAGCGGGTTGTGATCATGTGTTACGTGAGCAGGGACTCTGGCACCAATGACACAAATTTTAATGGGGCATTACCACGCTGACAAGCTTAAATCAACTTGGCATGCTGACGCCACATATGGATCTCTCCACAGGGTCTCTTGGTCGATAATGAGCTACGACTGCCCTAGGAATTTACCATGGAGGTCCGCGGCGGTCAACGTATAATTTCTGTGGCGTCCCTGAAAGATGGAGTCTTCTTTTCACCTTGACGAATACCCCGAGCAATATGGACTCCATCATCTCGGGCGGCGTTGCCCTGTGCGTATTTGTTGTATCTCGTGGCGGAAGTGAGCTATCTGGGGTTGGCACTCCTCTTATGAGCTTGAGTGTGTTCATCCTGTCAATCGTGGCAATAAAACTTAGCAGACCTACTCTTCGGCCCTATCGCGTCTCAGAGTTGCGAAAGATTCCGGGCCCCAGTGTGAATAAAGATCCTCCCCTCTTTTGGCCAGACCGTCTGACGTCGTTTAGAATAACCATTTTCTAGTTGGTCAGGAGATAAAATTGATGACCGCTTCTGGGCCTTTGGATCTGTATCTTGAATGGATGCGTAAATGGCCTGAGGCGCCTTTCATCCGGCATCGAAGCTATGGCAACTCGGAAGTGCTCTTGGTTAACAGCCTAGAAGCACACAAACAGGTGCTGCAGACCAAATGCTACTCATTCGTCAAACCAGCATTCTTCCGAAAGCTTCTCGGTGAGATTGTGGGTAAGGGGCTGCTGTTGTGCGAAGGTGAGGAGCACAAAAGGATGAGAAGGCAGCTTGCAGGCCCTTTCTCAATGCCGAACATCAGGAAATTGCTTCCGATCTTTCAAGAAAAGGCAAAAGATGTATCGAAATACCTGGAAAGCGCGGTATTGAACGAGGCCCAGGGGATTGTGAACAGTACGCTCACTCTTTTTTATTAGTACAAGAACACAAGGCTGATGGTCTTTGTAGTCGAGTCAATATATACCAAAGCGATGATGGACATCATTGGCGTGACAATATTAGGTGTCGAGCTCGGCAATCTAAAGTCGTCATCTTCCTCGATGAACTTCGTGGACTGCTACCACGGCGTCCTAGCCCCACCACTTCTGGGAAAACTTATCACGTTCCTCAACCCCTTTTTTCCTCTTCGCTGGCTTCCCTTGAAAGCAAACACGGATTTCATCCGCGCCAATGCAGAGATTCAAGGAATGCTCCGCGAACTAACGCGGAAGAGGTGGAACGAAGTGACGAGTAGGAAAGGAGACGACACAAGCAGCGAGACAAACGGTCGAGATGTGCTCACTTTTATGGTCGAGACGAGCTTGTCTGAGAAAGTACCATGGACTGAGCAGGAGATTGTTGAGCTGGTAAGTCATTCTGTCTGCATGTCTCAGCACACCCCTGACCACGGAGTAGCTACTGCAATTTGTCTCTGCGGGCCATGAAACGACAGCTGGCGCGTTGACCTTGACGACTTATCTCCTTGCAATGAACCCTGATGCTCAGAACCGGCTGCGAGAGGAAGTGACGACTACATTGCAGGGACACCCTCAGCTCGATCATGGAGTGGTCGAAAACATGCATTACCTCAACAATGTCGCCCGCGAAGGCTTGCGGCTGATGCCACCCTCCGTCGCTGCGCCTCGTGAAGCTGCTGAAGACGTGGTCATTGCTGGGGTCAAGATCCCGCAAGGCACGACAGTCACGGTCGTGCCAGCGATGATTCAGCATAACCCTGTGGTGTGGGGAGAGGACGCAGATGAGTTCAAACCAGAGAGGTGGGATAGCTTGAGCTCGGATGCAGCCAGCCCGTACTCACTAGTAGCTTTCAATGGCGGGCCGCGAATGTGCATTGGGAAGTCGTTCGCGATGTTGGCCTTCAAAGCCATGCTCATTGAGGTGATTCGGGATTTCGTCATCGAGCCGATAGACAAGGAGCTAAAGTTTGCGAATCCATCCTTGACTTTACAACCTATAGGAGGACTTCGTGTGCAGGTTAAAGGCGTGTTATAGACTGCTCAGGGGACCACTTGGTCGATCTAAATTCACAAAAGCTTGCAAGCATTGCCTTGTAGTCTCAATGGGGACCCCTGACAGATACGAAGGCGGTTCAATGAAGTGGATACTGGCCACGCGACAAAGCTTGCGGCCTTCCCGAAGACTTGCGAGCTAGTTTCTTGGGGTAAATGGAGGCTTATTTTTATCTGCGTATTTGGATTCGTCGCAGAAGGGAGCACTGCATCCGCTTCCTCCTGGCACCCGTTGGGTGGGTGAAATGTTAAGTAGATCTGTGAGCTATGCAGGCAAAGGAAAACGAGGCGAAGTTGTCACGCGACAAGCGTCCCTGTTCCTGAACTAGCCTAATGATTAGCAAAGAGAAAAAGGTACGGTACAGGCGGTGGTGATAAGCCTCGGCTGACCTAGAAATTTGTGAGATGACGTTCCAGACTATTTGGTGGCAGCCCAAGACCCTGTGGCGCATCACCGGCGCTAATGTATGATGATGCAAGCCTTATCGCGGACACGATACTACACGTGTAGGGCTCGCGTGGAGAGGTGATACCTACATGTAGGAAGAGTAACAAGATAAGCCCTCAGTCGAGATCTCACGATTCGTAAATTACTACCCTCTTTCAAACATGTATTGAATTATTCAGGACGGCCCCGTGACCATCCTACAACCGACGGCGATAAGGTGGAAATGGAATCTTTTCATCTAAGTTTGATTTTACACCTCTGCCGGGGTCATATTTGCCTGGGTGGGAATCGCGACTTTCCAGACAAAGGAGTTGCTACTTTTGTCAAGACCAGCGGGGCTATAGAAATAAACAGACTTCGAAGCCTCGATCAGGAATTCCCAACCCTGGTTTTCTGGTATACGCAGTATTCAACTTGCTAAAATAACGTTTATTACCCCGGCGGAGGTGTAGTTTGACATTTCAACAGGGATAGTGTAATGTACAGTACAGCACAGTACATAATAGTGTACCGGTAGTGTAGTGTGCAACTGAATAGCGAACGGGGACCTGGTAGACCGTAGCTGCGGTTTAAAATGGGGACCGAGGCAGGCCCTCGGTGTCGAAAATGGAGAGCGTTGCAAGCTGCAGTGTGATCGGCCCCTTCAAAGAGCCCGAAGTTGTATGACGTTTGCCAGCTTGAGCAGGAGGACACGAGACAATGAGGCCCTGAAATCTCATTGGATTAATCTTGATTTATTTTTCTGCCGGCTCAAGGCAGAGAGTTGGTGACCTGCCTAGGCAAAGTAAAGCGGCTGCTGCGTATCTCCTGGCGCGAGCCAAGCATACGACGCCAACACCAAGAAATCCCGAGCCCACCATCTCAGACAATTCATCCCGCCCGCGTATGATTTGACATCCGACGCTTCCAGCATCCATTCTTTTTCTCTTCTTTTGCACTCGTAATTTGTTCTATCGTCCTCCTCACGAGCCTTTCCAGCTGTCTTTATCTTTATCTTTCAATTAGCTTGCGCAGCTCAAATCTGGAGGCATTGCTGTGGCAGTTGAACTGTAGCCTCGCCGTTCTTGCAGTAATCTACCGGTATCGCGACATACAGCGGTCAAGGCAACCCAGCTTGGCTGCATAGATAACGATTTGCGCCGACAACATCCGCTCCGCACTCAGCCGACTCATCCAGTTCTTCTTCATCTCACCAATTTGTCTAGTCCTTGCAATTCTCCCTCAATTGACCCTCCCGATAACATTATCGCTACCGTTGACTGCACTATCATGACACCGCCGCAAAGGTCGCCCTCTCCGGAGGGCATGGCCTATTCCGAGAAGATGGCATACTATCTCAACAAACTCAATCCCGTTCCGACGCTCCCCGAATACTCTGGGCCATACAAAGTCGGTACCGTCGATATCGAAATCCCTGTAGCAGAGCTACACGCACCCAGTCCGGCGCCCGAGAACGCTTCCGACATCCACACGGTCCAATTTCGCATCTTCTACCCAGCGCAGCCAGACTCCCAAGGCAAGCGTATCACCTGGCTGCCAGCTCCTCAGAGGAACCATGTCTCGGCATACACAAAGTTTCTGGGCATCGGTCCCATGCTGGCGGAGGTTGTATCGTGAGTATATGCGCCTTGCATCTGAAAGGCAATAGCTAATTGACTGCACTCTAGATTTCTCCCGAGACACCTACATTATACTACCATCCCTGTACACAAGAATGCCACGATGCTGGAACCCGAGGACTTGCCGAACAAGAGATGGCCTACGATGATCTTTTCGCATGGACTAGGCGGCAATCGCAACGCATATTCCCACATCGCCGGATCGCTGGCTTCTCAAGGCGTGGTGGTTCTATGCCCTGAACACCGTGATGGTAGCTCCGCTGTTTCCTTCATCCGCAACCCGGACGCACAAGACAGATTTTTCTATAGGAGCAGGCGCCGGATAGTGCCATATCACCGTATTCCTCACACACAGACACCGGAGGTTTGGGATTTACGGAACCAACAATTGAAGATACGGCTATGGGAATTGGGACTGGTACATGAAGCATTGCTTGATATTGATACAGGCATTGCAAGGACGAATCTGAATACCAGCACTCCGGCTGCAAGTGTGGCCCAGTTTATTTCTAAACTCCATGTCCAAGACCCAGGATCCATCATGTTCGGCGGACATTCGTTTGGCGCTGCTAGCATAGTCCAATTCCTCAAGTCGACTTACTACGCTGGCACATCCGAGTTATCAGCTATCAAGGAGCCGCTCTTTACCCCAGCTCTCGACTCCAGGCTTCACGCGCAGATCACCCCAAGAAACTTGACCGTCCTACTGGACATGTGGTGTTTCCCGTTGCTCGCCGAATCCACGGCTGCACTTTACCACCTGCCACTTCCGGTCTATGCTGATGTCCCGTCCGCACCTGGTGGTTCCGCGCTCCTCGCTGTCGAATCCGATACGTTCTACAAATGGACCGAGCATTTACACGTCACCGCAAGAGTTCTATCTCCCGAACCGTCCGCCCCGGTCGTCACCCCTGGAGCGTACGAGCGGCCGGAGAGCAGAGTCAAGCTACCCGAGCCAAACTTCTTCTATTGCCAGAATAGCGCCCACCTTAACCAGTCGGACTTCGGCGTGCTCTTCCCGTGGCTGACGAAGAAGGTATTTGGTTCGGAGGAGCCGGAGCGCGCATTGCGGCTGAATATGAGAGCTATACTGCAGCTGTTGCGAGTCAACGGCGTGCCTGTCGCGAGGACATGGGTCGGAGACCTCGTCGACGGCTGTGACGAAGGGAAGCTAGGTGTCCAAGACGCCAGTGGCGATAAGGGCCTGGATGACGGCATCCAGGACGATAAGGCAATCTTTGACCGTAGCAACAGCGGTGTGGTCGAAGCGTGGAGCTGGATCGACATCGTGGGCATGGGATCCGAGTCAGACGACAGCGGCAAGTCCTCCCAGCCGGAGGGCGTCGAAGGAGAGAGAGAAATGGAGGGCGAGATTGAACCCCAGTTGAGTGTCGAAGCTACGGCTGGCACGATCTCGGCCACTGTAAGTGCTGCTGCATGAGAAGCAACCCTGGAGGCATTATTGGATATTTTGGACAAATGAGAAACGATATGGCATGGATACCTCATAGATACTTGGAAGGAGTTCTGGTTCAAGGATAATGCTTTCATATCAGCTAGAATTGAATATGTTCTGTTTCAGCGTGTTATCTAGATAACCACTAGGCTTGGCCCTCAAACGTCTTTGTCTCCTGATCTCCGACTAAGGATCGTGTACTCTTTGAAAATTGTTTTGATGTAGAACTTACGGCAAACTGAGAACCAGGTCCGTGTCCCGTCCGACTGCCCGAGATCTTGTTGTATTTGACATCAGACAAAGCTAAGCCTGGGGAATGGTTGACTTTGATATATTTCTTCTCGCAACCCAACTTGTGCAAGCTCCCTTGTCAACCAGTCGCGACCACCGTACCACCCGTCACGATCGAGCTTGCTCTGAGTCCATCACCCAAGTCTCTGAAAGCTGGGGTATACATCATCTACGTGGCGCCTTCGATCGTCAGAGTCCCTTTATCTCCTCAGAGACACGATTGTTGAGCCCCAACGATGTCTCAAAAGAAGGGAACGATCGATGCCGCCATGCTTCTCTCTGCCGAGGCAGCTGTCGAAGCAGCCGCCGAATCTGTCGCCAGATTCGGGATGGATGTGGACGACTTCGCTACTCTAGCAAAGGCCAAGCTTCTCGAAAGTAAGTCCTGTCAACATGATGCTCACATACACGGACCACTGACGAAGCGACTGTAGCTTATGTTGCCATGGCGAGAAGAGAGATTCGTGAGCAGGAGGAGAAGGTCGCCAACTTTGAGAGGCAGCTTGCGTCCATGAAGAGAACCAATCGAGCTACACCATCTGCGGTCTCGGTGACGGAGGAGACTGTTTGCAGCTCACCTCTCCTTGATCGTTATTCAACCAAAACGATAACACCGCCACCAAGCAGGCAAGCACCGATGCCTTGATCAACATTTCATGGTGCATAGAAGCCCGGGCTACATCTAGAGACACTATTACGCGCAGGTAGTGGGCAGATGGTTTGAGACCAGAGAGCACGGATTGCATGATGCATGGCCTCATCCACAAGGATAATTGTGTACTCAGTCTCCATGAGCAATATTTGATAAATCTGCAAATCGAAGGTGTTCGCCTCACAGTCCTTTATTTTCATAAGATAACAGGGATCAAGTTACGCTCTCTGCTGAGCGATCAGTGCCTCGTTTATTTTGTTTACATTTTCAGAAGCCTCGCCTTTTTCTGCTCGCCTTTTCCTCTTTTTCTCTCCCTCGCTGTCTCCCCTTTTTTTTCATCGAAATCATCAATATCAACCACGCTCATTACTTGTGACCTTACCCAAATTTGTCGCATGTCTTTAGACCTTCACTGAGAACTAGCTGCTCTCAGTCTCAACGATGTCTCACTTGAAAAATGTCGAGGAAGCCATGGTTGCCACTGCCACAGAGGCTATTAAAGCGGGCATGAGCGTCGACGACTTCACCGGTCTTGCCAAAGCAAAGATGCTTGAAGGTTTATTCGCATTCACCTTCGTGCAGAGGCTTACCTAACAGCTCATTGCAGTTTGGTTCAACATGTCTTACAACAACATTAACAGACGGACCAGCTTAGAACCATCCGGTGGTGGCACAAACTCCTCCGAAGTCAATACGCCCAGGCCGCCGCAACTCAATCACAGTGAGGCAAAGCCAAAACCTACTCCCTCATTACCTAGATCGACCACAAACCCGAAGGCCTCGACATCTACCTCGACTGTATCAACTTACTGTACACCATCTAACTCGTTCAAATCCTCCAGCAATGGCCCACATTCCAATCCTTCTTCGTCCTCAGTCCTCGTCTCATCCTCTAAACCGTTCCAGCCCTCCGATTTTACCTGTAGCACCAAGAATCCTGGCCTTCTGAGCACATCCTCCAACCCATTCTCATTGTCTGTTCCCGCATCATCTTCGACTCCTGTCAGCAGCGCCAAGAAACTCAACCTTACGGGCACATCTCAGGTCATGTATCATCCAACTTTTCCGAGAGATCCTGTTCGTTTGGATAGGAGGGACGCATTCCAAAACATCGTTTGTATGGAACCCTATAAAGACTGGTCCGCCGATGAGCTGAGACTCATGGACTACAATCAAGGTCACAAGTATGGACCCGCTTTCAAAACTGATGTTCTCAGCTTTGGCTCCACGAACTCGGTCTTCAAGACACCCGCTCAAAATACTACCACAGGTATCTTCAATGTATCTGGTAATGGTAGTGCTGTAACCAGCAGCAGTCAGCCAGCTTCTAGCATTTCCATTCAAACGACGGATAAGGAGAGCAGCGTCAGTGATAATACAGGCAGAAGACCTCAATCAGGCAATCAAAAAGATCGAGGCGTCAATATCAGGGAGCCTAGACACCGTCACGGTGGAAAAGCAACTGCCATCAGAAGATCTAGACCACCAGATCGCCGACAGCTAGGAAGAGGTCAAATTCGCGATGAACGAATCAATCGCATTTCGAGAGATGGGTCGGCTACCAGAAGTGAGCCGAATTTAAAAAATAGCACGAGGCATTTCAATGGAACTTAGAATCAATTGCACGATATTGATTGCGGAAAGCAAGTGAGCAAGCTATGAGCTCGGTTGTATGACTGAGGAAAGTGCGAGATAATTCCCGTGAGGGTAATGAAGTATACTTGTTAGAGTATACACACCAATTTCTCTAAAAACATTGTATTTGAAGCAACTCCGGTGTGAGGATCGAAGAAATGTTATTAGACCAAACATTGTTCTGCATCAGATGCGATGTTTCGTCCACTCAAGTCCTACGTCTTGCTCTTGAGACGAGACAGGGGCTATTATATCAAGATTCTGTGAATTATTTCCAGGTTGAGAAATTACTGACCACATGCATTCATATCTTAGTAGTTCAAATTTTCCAATCATCGCCAGAAGACCGGGTTTTAGCATGGAGCATACCTTGCTCGCAATCAACATTCAAAATTAGAAGGCTGGCCAATATAAACACTTTGGGCGGCGGACCTTCCCTAGGGAGAATTTGCCTGGACCTTCCAGTACAGCGCTAGAAGCCTTTCCGCAGTGGGTCCTGTTCCCTTAAACCCCACAAACAGCATTTAAGCTACCAGGTCTTGGGCCCTTCTAAATCAACTTCATTCTAGGGGGTCACTATATTATTTCGCACGTAAAGTATGAGGTCTGAATTGGGTAAGAAAGCTATATCAAATAATGCCCTCGCAGTCCCATGCTTCACAATATGCCTTGAGCCAGACACCTTTTAGGCTCTCAGCACTGGAGTCGTCCGCAAATACGCAGTTGGCGATCAATTGCCCCTCCTTGTTATCATGTAGCTCGTTTGTGTTCTGAAGCAGCGCTGCTTGTCCTCGGTATCTCAATTTTACCTGCTCCCTCAGGCTATCCTTGCCGTTTCGGTCCATCCTGACTAACCCACGACGATATCATGCGGGCCTCCCATCCGATTTTTCACGAAGTCATACTGCTCTCCATGCTTCTGCTCTGGGCCAGGCCGTTTCAACTCTACCATGGCCACAAAGACGATGTCCTCGATATGGCTGGGTTGGCC